>NC_081426.1:94100541-94400541 GCF_949786415.1 Peromyscus eremicus
CAGCATATAATGACATAAAGGCAAAGCCATGGTGACATATAGATTAATAGAAATGGGCTGAGTTTATTTATAAGAGCTAGCTAGCAAGGAGCTTGAGCCATAGGCCATGGCCATACAGTTTGTAGTTACTATAAGCCTCTGTATGTTTATTTGGGTCTGAGTGGCTGTGGCTATTAGGGAGCTAGAGTCTGCTGTCAGGCTCCAGGTCATCCACAGGCAATGAGTTCAAGGAACAAGACTTTAGCTCGTGTCCTCAGACGGGCCACACCTTCCCCACTAATGCTGTGTTTCTAGTATTAACACTAGTGTCCACCCATTAGCTATGCAGACTTTGAGAGCCTTGGTAGATGCGGTTAGTTCAGCTCATTCTCTCCACTGGTTGAACTTCCTGGAGAGCTACTGGGTGAGATGTCAAAGCCTTAATGGTGTTTACAAAGGGTGAGACAACCTGTGACAATAATATATGTCCTGTGTTTGATGCAACACATTAAAGTAGAACTTCCTTCCTCCCCAGGAGAGAGATTTTCTCAGTTCTAGGATGACCTTTAGAAACCATACTGATCTTGGTTTCTGTTTTCTCTTTTAGGATATTCAAGAGTTCCACTCAGAACAACTTGGTGTCCACAGCCTCAAAGCCAAGGTTAATGACTCTTTTTTGTTTATTTCTCTGTTATTAACCTCTGTTTATTTCTGTCGTCACATTTCTCACACTATGTGGATGTTTCTTTGACTTCCCACTCTCTTCTGTAGGCCTTATTGTCCTCAAAGTGAGAGTGTAGCCCGTTTTCCTGGGTGTGCTTCTAGCCTTAGTATCTGACGTTGGGGAGGCATGTGGGTTCTGATGAAGGAATGAATGAGTGGCTGAATAGTTGAGGATGAGGTATGGGGCCTTAATGCTTGGTCCTTCTGAGGATGCTCAGGAAGACGTAAATGGACTTCAGTGACTTTATTGGAACATGGGAAACTCCTTCATATGACTCCAAATGCAGAGCATTTATTATTCCATCCTTCATTACCCTCCAAATCCAGGGCATCCATGAAAAGTGGGACCAGACTTTCCAATAAATGTTCCCGTGTATTCAGCTCCAGGCCCCTGGAGCCAACCACTGATTAGGGATATAGAACATACCTTGTCAGGAAGATCTTCTGGGCCTGCAGGGCAGCCTGCCATGAGTACAGCTTCTGCAGGGACCAGAAGCATGGGACAGGCCACTGGGTATGGTCAGGAATGGAACTCCGTGGAAAGGTGAAGGAGTTTGTCTTTGGCCTGGACTGGAAACTACACTCAAGAAGAGAATATGCTTGTTTTTCTGGAAGAAAATCACCTTGTGTGTGTGTGTGTGTGTGTGTGTGTGTGTGTGTGTGTCTGTCTGTCTGTCTGTCTGTCTCCAGGTATGCACTTGTGTGTACATGTTCATGTATGTGTGCATATTCATGCACACACATATATGGGTAGGTGTGTTCACGTATGTAGAGGTCAGAGGACAACCTGAGGTCTTGTCTCTCCTCAGGGGTAATCCTTTTCTCTTTTGGAGACAGACTCTCTCATGGGGACCTGGGGATTAGGAATTAGATTAGGCTGTTCAGTAAGCCCTAGGGATATATACCTGGTGTGTATGTGTTCATGTGTATGTGTGGGTTCATGTGTGCGTGAGGGTACATGTGAATGCATGTGCATACACATGTGGTGCACATGTGCATCACGTGTGTGTGGAGGACAGGGTTCAACCTTGGATGCTATTCCTTAGGAACCACCCAACTTGCTTTAGAGACAGGATCTCTTGCTAGAACACGGGGCTTTCTGCTGAGGCAAGGCTGGCTGGCCAGTGAGTCTGGGGACATGCTGTGTCAGTCTCCCCAATGCCGAGATATCAAGCATCTGCCCCCACACCCATCTTTCCATGTCGGTTCTGGAGACTGAACTCAGGTCCTGATGTGTGGGTGGCAAGCACATCACCAACCAAGCTATCTCCCTAGCCTGGAAGTCCCTTTCTGTCACAACACTGGGCGTGAGTGAAACTCAGCCCCTCAAATGTCAGATTAATTAAGCCGATGGGACAGGGCCTGGAGACACAGGGTACAGAAGGCAGGAAAGACAGATTCTCCTTCACTGGGCTGATGGAAATCTAGAAGATAGGGTCAGGGCTCTCCCTCCCTGTCAGTCTGCCCAGCATTTTAGGGACTCTTGTGATCTTCAGAGGCAACTCCAGTACCTTCACCAAGTAACCACTCTAGCACAAAAACCGTATTTCTTTGTTCCACTTCAATCATAAGGCAATTTAACAATATTGTCAAGAAAAAAATCGCTTCCGAGGAAAACGTTCACGTTAGTACTTGCTCACTGACTGACAAATGTGCTGTCCCACTTCTCTTTTCCCAGGGGGCAGGGCAAATTTGGCAAAGTAAGCTGTGTCCAGGGAAATTTGGTAATGAACCACGAAGATGAACGCACTGGGGAATCTTTGCAGAGACCAGTCGGGTCCTGCTTTCTGCAAGAGCAAAATTGACAAGGTGGTCAGGGTTCAGAAAAGGAACGCATTACAACACTTGTCCTTCAGTATCTCCTCTCTCCTGATTTACATATTTCCCACCAAAGGTACATCTTCAAGTTCAGCTCCTAAAAGCGTACATGCTAATTTTTCTACAGATCTATTATGTATGAACGAGAAAAGTCTATTCTCTTCTCGGTGTGCAGAGGATTTGTGCATGTAACCCTCCATTAGTGTTAATGGCAGATCTATGCATAATTTCCCTAACTCCCAGAATCCAGGGCGCCCAACTAAGCCACTCTCAATTACTTACACACACAGTGACAGGGAGAGCAGGTAGCAGGCTCAGGGACTGCATTTCAAGTTTTCACATATTAGTGGTCCATGTTCGAAAAAGCAGTACAAAGGACGTAAGTAGAAAAAGATTAGCTCATCTTAACACCTTTAAGACACTTCATGGCTTCTTTTGGTTAAGGTGGCTCTGTCCCACAAGACTGTGGGCTGGCGGAGCTTGGGGACCACGGTGCTCTGTAGGGGGAAAGTCAGAGAGGGAACTTCCCATGGACTTAATAGTGACCGTGGTTTCAAAGATTGAATGAAGAAATGAATGCCCAGGTCAGACCTGACCGTGTAGTCGGTGATTCTCTCGATTTCAACTGTAGGTTCGACTTTGCAGTTACACACACACACACACACCACACACCACACAGTGATAGAGAGCACATATGAGTGATAAGGAAACTGGGTTCTGAGGCTGCATTTTGTGTGTGTGTGTGTGTGTGTGTGTGTGTGTGTGTGTGTACATGTGTTTGTAGGTGAACGTGGTTATGTGTGTGCATGCAGAGGCCAAAGACAGACATCAGGTTCTTTTTTTTTTTTAAACTGCTTTCCATCTTGGTTTTTGAGACAGAGTCTCTCACTGAACCTGGATCTTGCTGTTTCTGCAGGCCTGGCTTTCCAAGCAAGTTCCTGGGCTCTTCTTATCTCCATCCTCAGTGCTAAGTTTACAGATGTGCACTGAATTTCAGGTGGGCGCTGGGATCTGAACTCAGGTCCTTGCATTGTGCACAGGACTTTACCTGCTGAACTATCTCCCTGACACCCCAGTTCTTCTGGCTTGGGAGCCGTTAGCTTCTATTTGTCACACGTATTTCTCGGATTCTGCAATTCTTGCCTGCATGGTTTCAGCTAATCCTTCCATCAACCTTATTATCTTAGTTTAGATGGAATAAATTCAGATTTGGAGAGAAGAATTTACTGTCTATGTTCACACAGCCAGTATGAAAAAAATTGATCTCATCTACATTTAAAAACTTATTTATTGTAATTTTAATTATGTGTAAATGTGTAGGGGTGTGTGTGTGTGTGTGTGTGTGTGTGTGTGTGTGTGTGCAAATAAGAGTGTCTGCAAGAGGTTGGAGCAGGATTTACAGGCTGGGAACCAAACTCAGGTCCTCTGGAAGTGCAGTAAGTGTTCTTGACCACTAAACTAAGCCAGCTCTCTAGCTGCTTGAACTTAAACTACAGACTTTATATTCTATCCCCCAGTAGCTCTCTACTTTTTAAAATTATAATCCCTGAAACAATTAACAATCCTACCCCATCCCAGTGCTTCATACTCATAGCTACAGAGGTTGAAATATTAAAGCTCTCCTTTCTGATTAGTCAGGATGCTTTGTGTCAACACTCAGGAATTATTTCAACACAATGACAAAGTCTATCAAGCTTGCTGAAGGCCACATAACAAGTGGTCCAGGGCTTTGATGGCTTCTAACCCTGTAGACCGCATCCCTCAATCACTCCCTAGACCCCCTAGTGACAGGAAAGTGTGAATCCTGTCAGAAAAGCAAGGAAGTTCATTGTGAATGGATCAAAGGGCTTACATATCCATGCATGACTGTTTTTACTACCTCTGGCACACCAAAAAACTTCATTTCACCAAATGCACTTTTAGATCCACAGATAAGGATAAATCAAATCCTTGCTTGACCAAAGTTGATGTTGCTCTCATGATTCCAAGAGCAAAGGCCTTTTGATGCAATTTGAAAACTAATCTATGCTGTAGCTTTCCAGAAAGATTGTCAATTCCACAGTCTACATGCTCTGATTGTATACTGGTCATAAATGATAATCAGAAGGATTAATAGATATTAAAATTTGTCTCTTGTCCCCTCTATACATTGCAACCCAGAAATCTCTTCTGAGAGGTGGCTCAGAGTCTTGAGAAATATGAACTGAAGAACAAATTATGATGTTGCATCTGAAGCAGCCCAGCAGCAGGAGAGTCACTGACCCCTTCGTGGCATCATGATTGAGTGGGTGATGAATGGAAATGTGGTTTGCAAAGCAGCAAGGCAGGAAGATTAAGGTTCTGCTTTCTAGTATAGAAAGTGGTATGGGGAGCACTCTTTTCTTTGAAGAACTTCTGAGTTGGTAAATTCTGCCAGTTGGCCAATTTCTTAATTTATATCAATAATAGTCTTAATTAACTTGATGTTGACATATTCATCCTAATATATGGAAATAATTGCAACATTATGTCTAGAAGAAAGGGTGGAGTATGTGTTTTGCATGTGGGAGCTTTCTCGGAGATTTGGCCTATATGACATGTGACACTTTGAGCTAGTAGAAGGAGCCATGTGTAAACATTTGGTGATACATCTGTGCTGCAGAATAGCTTACCCAATCAAAGAACATTTGGAGATTGACCACAGAGATAGGACATAATCTGCAGGTCTCCGTGCATGTGAAGGATTAAGGCCAACATGGTGAGGCTGTTTGCTTGAGTTATCGTTTAGTGAACAGGTAGACTCTTCTCCCCAGTTACCTGCAGTCTTGTGTTTCTATGTTCATGTTTGGAGGTGTCTTCACTCAGTCATTAGAAGCAGGATTACACTCTGTCTACAGTGTACAGTGTGTTGACTGGGTTGGGGAAGTCATGAGGAGCAAAATGGAGCAAAGTCCATCAAAGTAGAATATGGAAAATGAGAATTTAACTGTAGAAATCTGTAACCCAAGTGAGTTTCTGTTTATTTCTCTGGTCATAGAGATAGAAGAGTGAAATTCTCCTGCTCTTCTAATGGATCCCATTTGTCTTCATTTCTTTCCACTTTGTTTTATGTATTTGGAAGCAGCTTTGTTATATGTGGTATGATATATATATATATATATATATATATATATATATATATATATATATGATTTTGTTTGTCTCTTGATGAATTGACCCCTGATCAATTTTTGTAAACTTAGATAAGTGATATGCTTATGGCTAAGTTTTAGAATTACTTTTTCAATTTCAACTATATTATCCACAAAAATGTCCATGAAGAGCCAAAAACATTGAAGATTGAATGGATGATATTTGCAAAGTACAGAACCAATGAAGATATTGTTATGTCTACCTCGGTTCATTGTGTCAATCAGTGTCCTGCCCATGATAGGATCAGTGATTTTACTCAGAAAGTGAAAGATGTCTAAATGGCCTGCAGCAGATATCTGTTTAAAAAGTGCTTTACAGTACCCTTAAGTGGTAAAGTGAGTTTCTGGAAAATAAATTAGACATAAAGATGAGTTTTTCCCCCTTAATCAATTCTATAAGACACATTGCTCTTATTTGGTGAGATAAGACAAAACAAGATACCGTTTATTTATCTGCGTGTTTCTTTTGACAGTTTCATCCATGTACATATGCGTTCTGGTGATCCCACCCCCACCCCTTCTCACCTCCTCTACTCTCAGCAACTCATCCTCCTCCCTCCAAGTCCCTTTCTGGGAATTCTTGTCTTTTGTTTTGTTTTGGGACCTACTAAGTTTTACCAGAGCACATTGTAGCACCTTGGAGAGGGGCCCACAGTGTCCTCCCTCTCTCTGCAGGACTATTGGCTACTGATATATTTGGGGGGAAGCTCGTTGTCTCCCATTATGTAGCCATCAATGGGCCCACCAGTCTCTAATGGGTAGTTCTAAACCTATGGTCATGAAGGTGTGTTTTCTTCTAAAATTTGTATGCAGTTGAAAAAAAGCAGGTTAAAATGTTCAAGGGTAGATAATCTTTCAAAGTAGTGGCTGAATTTGTTGATGCTCCAGTTTCTTGAGAAAATCCCCAGAGCACATGGCTGGTCTTCAAAGCCATCCTTTCAAGCTGTTATGGGATGCTTGGAAAGAGAACAAGATACTGAAGCTTTGCTTCCAGAGAGCAGTTTATTGTGCCGTATCTAGCCTTCTAGCCAATGGCCAGAATCCTGAATGGTATACAGTTAAAGCTAGTATACATCTTTAGCTTCTTTGTTGGCACATGTACAATTTGATTGAGTACTTTATACTACTAGGAGATAAGAAGAAAGGAGGGTGAGGATGAGAGGTGGCCGGGAAGCACACTCAAGGACACTGACTAGCCCTTGAGGCTGTTCTGTTTCTTTCTTCCTTGGCTCTGGAGCCCTACCACAAAGCAACACCAAGGCTCTTAGAGTCCCAGAGCAGCAATCTTCGTTTTTACCTTTATGTTGCCTGAGGAACATTTTGAAAAACAGGGATAAGGGAGATGAAATTTAACCAGCCCTGTCAGGATCTCAAGAACCTGTGTTTTCCGGCCCGTTGACATACAAACAAGGAGGCCAATGCCCTACAAGAATCCCCAGCTCCTTCTGGGGAGAGTGCAGGACAGCTGCACACTGAACACATTAGTCGCTTAAAGCCTAGAGTGTACATTGCATTGAAGTTGGGTTCTTTTGTCTGTTTTAAGATTTATTTTTATTTTATTTATGTGTATATGTGTGTGTCTGTGTGTGGGTATGCCACATGTGTTGGGTACCAACGGAGGTAAGAAGAAGGCATCAGATCCTCTGGGCCAGAAGTGCCTACTGGTTGGGAATCATTTGGATTCCAGGAGCAGAACTTGGGGCCTCTGCAAGTGATCCTAACTGCAGAGCCATTTCTCCAGCCATTAAGACTGGATTCTTTATATTACATCACAAGGCTTCCTTCATGAATTAAAATAACATACAAAAGCCTACCAGGATCTATAAAAAATTTTAACTTGTCTTTGAGAAAGCAGTTTTCCTCAACCTATCATTAAGATCTATTCAAAGGAATTCACCAGTTCTGTGATAGGGAAAAATCCCATCCAGAATCAGGGGGGAGTGGTTGTCTGCCAGCTCCCATAATGCATCTCTTCCGAGATGGAGATTTCCATGCAAAAGTGGAACCAGAGGTCAGGAACCAAACACAGGTTAAATGCGAATTAAAAACAATTAAATGAGCCTGGACATAAATTAATTGAGTTCTTGCCCAATAAACAGGAAGGTCAGACTAACACTAGAATTCAACATTAGAACGGCAGAAAAGAGAAGGCCATGAACTGGTTATATTATTATTCAGGGAAGGCGGGAAGCTGGAGTTGTCAAGTACAAACTCTTGTCAGATGTCTTTATCTGCTCAGATCTCCCGTTACCGTTCAAAGTTCAGCTATGCCTAGGTATGAATCACGCAATTACGTCAGCCTCTCGGGCTTCAACAGGGACACCATCAGAGGGAAAGGAACCATGTTCGACAGGAACAGGCACAAGCTGCTGCATTCTGCGACACCATGGACGTGGGACGCGATGTGAGGGATGCACCGACAGAAACTGTCTTCTGATCTGCCTGCATTGGTGAAGTGCGTCTCTTCTTTCACTTACATTTCAGAGAAATGCTAAGCAAGGGGGAGGAACTTTAGAAGGGTTCTCACAGACATTTCTATACAAAAAGAGTCCAGCTTTTGTGAGTCTGGGTCCTTTTTGGCTCGGTCCTAACACGGGGTCTCTTTTGTGTGTGTATAGCATGAAATCAAGGTAAATTAGAACCAAGTGTTTTACCCAGAGCAGACAAATCAGGCAGTAATGCGGCCTCCTTCAGATTGTAGTCTAGCCTGGGGCTTGGATCTTTGGAGCCCAAGGTGTGGGTTGGCATGAGTGAAAGACATAGTTTTTACCGGATGGTTTACCTTCAAATCTCAATGATTTCTGAACTTCTGCAATGGTCAAAATAAGCTGTCTTGGGTCCCTTCCTGGTCCTGGGGTTTGTTGCCAGGGTAGAAGTCATCAGAATTGACTGTAAGGCATAGAGCAGGGGTCTCTAAGAGAGACAGCATCCATAGGCAGAGAAGGACCATCAGGATGCCTAACGTAAAGGACTGGGCAGAAAGCAGGAGTTGAAACTGACTCAACTTGGTAAGGTAGGGAAGACAATATGAGGAGAGGCAGGATAACTTAGAAAACTTCCAGCCAGATAGACCCTTGTTTGTTTTTACTCTTTTGGGGGGCCTACCACCCAGCTCCCAAATAAATCACACACAGAGGCTTATTCTTAATTATAAATGGCTGGCCTTAGCTTGGCTTGTTTCTAGCCAGCTTTTCTTATCTTAACTATCCTATCTACCTTTTGCCTCTGGGCCTTTTCCTTTTCTTATTTCTATAATCTTACTTTCACTCTTACTCCATGGCTGGCTGTGTAGCTGGGTGGCTGGCCCCTGGTGTTCTCCTCCTTCTCTCCTTCTTCTTCTACTCTTTCCTCCCAGATTTCTCCTTCTATATTCTCTCTGCCTGCCAGCCCTGCCTATCCTTTCTTCCTGCCTTACTATTGGTCATTCAGTTCTTTATTAGACCATCAGGTGTTTTAGACAGGCACAGTAACACAGCTTCACAGAGTTAAACAAATGCAACATAAACAAAAGTAACACACCTTAAAATAATATTCTACAACAGACCCTTATGCTGAGCTGGATTGGACAGGTGTCAGCAATGACCATTGGTGGGGCTCCTGGGGAGGAAGGCAGACACCATAGTCACTAAATACTAGCTCTAGAGCCATACAGGGAGTGGAAGGTATTGGGTGTGCACACTCACATGAAAATGTAGACATACACCCACATGCCACACACAATTTTCTGGTGAATTCATATTAATGTCTCACCTAAGAAATTGTTACTCACCTAAATTCAAGAAAACATTCTCTTAAGTTTTCTTCCTGAAGCCTTGGAGCTTTATCTTCTATGGCTGTGTCTATAATACCTCTTAAACTGTTTTTGTGCATGGTATAAGGTAGGAGTTAAATTCTTAAAAAATATATAATCATTTACGTGTTCTTGAATCATTTATTAAAATATCTCCCCATAAATTCGTGAGTATCTTCATATAATTAACTGATATATATGTAAGGGTAGTTGTGTATTATCTCTATCTGTTTTGTTAATTTTACCTATTTTTCTGCTCTATGCCTCAGTGACCAGATGATAATTACAACCACAAATCTAGTAGGTTGCTTGTTTATTCAAATGAATGATTAATTGGCAGGATATTTTTCTGTCAAATTCTTGCTTTACTATTTTTATTATAACAACACTGTATTTATAGACCAATCAGCTTGGAAAGAATCAAAATCTGTATTAGCTTACAGTGTTCCCATACCAAAACACCACCAAAAGGAATCCACCCCACATCTCTGGAGCCCTGAAGGTCAAGGTTGAGGAGTTAGCAGGTTTGATGTCTTCTGAGGCCTCTCTCCTTGGGTTGTCAATGGCTCCTGTCTGGTTGTGCCCCCCAGGTTTCTCCTGAGTCTGTGGCCTCATTTCCTGTCTTAAAGTAAGTTTTTATAAAGACAGTGGCCATGTTAGAGTATGGTCCACCCTCACGACTTCATTTCACCCCATTTATCCCTGAAAGTCCCTATTTCCCATACAGTGCTATTCAAAGGTGCTAGAGATTAAAACCTTATCACACTAGTTTTGGGAACACAAAACTCAGCCTGTGATATCTTGACAATAATAAAACTTACAGTCTTTGAACATGGTGCATCTTTTTACATACCCTTAATTTTTCTCAGTATTTGGTAGTTTTCAGTATGCTAATTGATCTGTCTTAACCTTGGTCACTTAGATGCACTATTTGAATGCTATTCTTGGTTTTTTTTTTAAATCAACTTTTAACTACCATA
This sequence comes from Peromyscus eremicus, assembly GCF_949786415.1. Lineage (NCBI taxonomy): Eukaryota > Metazoa > Chordata > Mammalia > Rodentia > Cricetidae > Peromyscus > Peromyscus eremicus. Next base: position 94,111,002 of record NC_081426.1, read on the forward strand.
TAGAAATTCAATAAATATTTTAATGTTGTCTTTGTAAACTGATAATGCTTAAACTTATTCTTGTAGCTTTGTCCTTTGTGTGTGGCTTCCTCAGGCTCTGTGCATAGGCTCTTACTTTGTAGAGATGCCCTCCCTCCTAGCTCCTGAGTCTGTGGTTCTGCTTCGACGTCCTTGTTTGCTTTCTGCCTGTGCAGTGGACAATAGCTTTTGTGGGAACAGACCACCTTGCTGATCTTAGGGAGAAAATTCTCATTTTCCCCTTTAAATTGCTGTGTATTTTCTCACAGACTCCCTCCATTAAGCTGAAGAACCCTTTTCTGTTCCTCCTTTCCTGAGTTTTGATCATGAATGAGGTTGAATTACGTCAAATTATTTCTTTGTATCTCCCGATGACCCCTTGGCTTTTCTTCTTTAGTCTCTTGATGGGGTGAATTAAGTTGATGATTTTTTTGAATGTTAAGCCAACTTTCATGCTCAACCTCTTCATTATGTGGTATTTTCGAAGATTGCTGGGTTCCATTTACTAATATTTTCTTAGAATTATGCTCATTAATTTTCTTTTCTGGTAATAGCAGTCATTTTTTAAGATCATGGTTATAATAAACATAAAATAAGCTAATAAGTATTCCTTCATTTTCCATTTTTTTTCCTGATTTTATTTTTAAAATGTTCAAAGAAATCCCTAAGGAAAGCCACTGAGAGATGTCATTTCGTAGCACTAAGTTATGTCATAGATGTGGTCACGTTTATGTAGCCTGTCCTGGCTTTATCCTCAGTTGGTTTTCTTTCTTTCTTTTCTTTTTTTTTTTTTTTTTTTTTTTTTTTTTTTTTTTTTTTGGTTTTTCGAGACAGGGTTTCTCTGTGTAGCTTTGCTCCTTTCCTGGAACTCACTTGGTAGCCCAGGCTGGCCTCGAACTCACAGAGATCCGCCTGGCTCTGCCTCCCGAGTGCTGGGATTAAAGGCGTGCGCCACCACCGCCTGGCTTTGGTTTTCTTTCAAACATGTGCTTATTGTTTATATAACATCAGATTTATTGACACAAGGATTTCCCAATATTCCTTTATTATTATTTAAAGATTTATATTTATTTATTATTTGTTTTATTGAGACAGGGTTTCTCTGAGTAGCCTTAGCTGTCCTAGAACTTGCTCTGTAGACCAGGGTGGTTAAAGATTTATTTTTAAAGTGTTTTGTGTGTAAGTGTTTGCATACATATATGTATATGCGCCACATGTGTACCTGGTGCCCACGGAGGCCAGAAGAGGGCATAAGATCCCCTGAAACTGGAGTTAGAGATGGCTGTGACCTGTCAGGGGAGTGATGGAACCAGATCCTCTGCAAGAGTTCCAAGTTGTATCAGGCTTTTTCTTTTGGGCCACTAACCAGCTCTCAAATCATGGCACAGAGACTTGTTATTAGTTTTGAATCCTTGGCCTACCTTAGGCACATTTATGACTAGCTCTTTTAACTTAACCTGTTTCTCTTTACGCATCTTTCGTCTCAGGGCTTATTACCTTTCATACCTTGTATATCTGCTTCCACTGCTTCTCTGGCTGGCTGGACAGTGGCTGCCTGGCCTCTTGCCTTGAGTGTGTCCCTCTTTCTCTCCTCCTCCCTCAAGCCCAGATTTCTCCTCCTATTTATTCTCTCTGCCTGTCAGCCCTGCCTATCCTTTCTCTGCCTGGCTATTGACCATTCAGTCCTTTATTAGACCAATCAAGTGCCTTAGGAAGGAAGGTTAAGCAGATGCAACACATCTTTATATAATTAAACACACAGCCTTAGATCATTAAACAAATGCAGCAGGAACAAAAGTAACAAACCTTCCCACGGCTAAAGTAATATTCTGCAGCATAAACAAATGTAACAGTCTTTGCCCAGTCCAAACAATATTCCACAACACCAAGTACTTTGAATCACTGAGCCATACCCCCTTAATATGTTTTAAATATCCATAAGACTATAATAACTTCCTTTTTTCTCCGATATTATCTGTATTTAATCTTTCCTTTTATAAAATAGACAGTTTTTGAACAGGGTACAGAGTCCTCCTACACTCCCTTACACCTTCCTCTGCAGTTTTCCTTTACAGCACCAGCGAGCACAGGCTGTATACACGGAAACACATGAGCCTGAAGGTGTGACCCACAGACAGGAACCACACCAAAGGGCCAGTGTTAGCTGTGTAGGATGAGATCCAGGCAATGGACAGGTGGCTCCTGACAGAGGATATAAATCTAATTGATTTCGTGTGTGTGTGCGTGCGTGTGTGTGTGTGTGTGTGTGTGTGTGTGCGTGCATGCGTGTGTGTGTGTGTTTGCATGCAGTAGATAAATGCACAAAAATATAACTGATAGTGAAAGTTTAAAACCCAAGGTGAAGCTCCAGAGTGTGTTCCAGAGTCTCGTGTGTTGCATTGGCTTTGGGACTGAATAATCTCCAAGACAGGGTTTCTCTGTGTAGCCATGGCTGTCCTGAAACTCACTCTGTAGACCAGGCTGGCTTCGAACTCAGAGATCACCCGCCTCTGCCTCCTGAGTGCTGGGATTAAAGGCATGCACCATTAGCACCAGGCACACTGAATAATTTTTTGTTTGCAAATTCTTTACAATAAAGTTTTAATTATTGAAAAACAAAAAAGAAAACAACTTAACCATATGATCCCACAGTTTTACCATTTCCTTTGTTCTTCATTTCCTCCTTTAGGTCTAGTTTTTCATCTGATATATTTTCTAAAGAAGTTCCTAAATGCCATGGCAAGTAGTCCACAAATGATCTTTCTTGACATTCATTTATTCATTAATTATGTAACTGGTGTGTGTTTTCTGAAGAGTTTCCTTGTGTTTCTTACAGTTCAGATTTTCCTCTTTTTTATATGAAAGTATCTTTATTTCTTCAGTTTTGATATCTCTATCTACTGGATATAGAGTTCTAAGTTGACAGTTTTAAACCCTCTCAACAGCTTAAGAATGTTATTCGTCATCCTCTGCTTGTGGATCAGAGTTGTGCTCTTATGAATGTCTTTTTGTTCTCGCTCTCTGATTTTAGGATTTGTTTTCCCTTTTCCCTCCTGACATTTGATGATAATGCGTGTTGGTATTGTTTACTCTATATTTTTTTTCTGCTCAGGGTCCATTGAAGGTTTTGCATGTGTGAGCTTAAAATTGTCATTAAATTTTCAAAAGCCATAGCAATCACTTCCAAAGAGCTTTTCTGTCCTGATTCCCCCCCCCCTCCCTCTCTGTCTCTCTCCCCCTCTCCCTCCCCCTCTCAGTTTCAGAACATTATTTTATGAGTTTCTGGACACATTGAGTCATCACTCTGTGGAGAGTTATTTGTTCTCATCTCTTTCTCCAGCTGGAGTAGAAGGTTTTAGGGGACTAGAGACTCATCTCATTTTCAGTTCCCTACATCCTCACCTAATAATATATACATTAGAAAAACTCAAACTTGCATAATGGTGAACGAATGGCTGATGGGAACAGCTACTTTATCACTTACCACGTTATTTTCAGCATCCCTATGTGAATTACTCATTCCTCTCTCACAAGCCTTGAGCAGTGAATACCAGCTACCTGATGTTTAAGAGGACTAAACCAAAGCTTAGAGCTTAAGAAGGCGGCACAGTTGGGAAGTGGGAAGCTGGCGGTGAGACATGCCTCGCTCCCAGCTCTTTGTGAGTCTCCTGTAAGGAAGACATGTCCAACGTCTCCTTCACCACTAGGTGGACTCGACCTCTCATGGTGCCTCATCATTTGATAATGAGGATAAAATAAATTGTGGGCAACACCAGGAACTGGGGAAGCAGATGGCAAGATGGCCTTAGGCAGAATGGGACTGGGCATGCCCAGCAGGGGAGTGCTCCAGCTGAGATGGGCAGGGAGGGCAAGGCTGGGGCAGGTGCTCCCATTTGCACCTACTCAGTCAGTTTAAGAAGGGTAGCAAACAGCTTTCCAGGGACACCGGAAGCTTGTTAGCTGCTGTTTCCTACTATTTTGGTTTCTGCAAAATTGATCAGTTTTTTTCCCCTACTGGGAGCAACTCATGAGGGCTCAGGAAGAAAGAACATTGCATATGAATGCTCAGTCATGCTACCAAATGTTGAGTTTGTTTTCTTTGTGTGCTTCTTGTGAGCCTGGAAATGTCTGGTAAGGACAAGGGTTATTTCTTGTCTACAGAATCCAGTCATGCTTAGATATATTTTCTGTGCTGTTATTGATTTGGCTAAATTTTATCTTTATGGATTATTCCTTATCTTTGGGCATTGATTAATTTCTCTTTTGCGCATCTGCCTTTCTTTGCTACTTTTAAAATTTATTCTGCTTTGTCCAAACCTCCAGGATCCCTGTTCCAATCTACAGAATTGCTAATGTAGCTTGTTAGCTCACATTTTGGGCAATGTTAACATGATTTCAGGTATTGAGGACAAGGAAGGGGTGGAGGTTCTGCTGAAATCCTTAGGAGGAGTAAAAAAGACGATTAACAGTCCAAGTCCAGAGAACACCTGCTCCAGCCATGCTGGTAGCCTTCTACCAGCCCTTCCAGCCTGCAACACAGGCCTCCAGAGCACAACAAATGTTCTAGTGGAGTGAGATTTCCAATTTCTTAGCTAACCCGATTTTGTTGATTCATACATATGCATGCTCCAATATAGTTTCTGAATACAAAAACTAAGGAAGAAGAGGTAAGATGCATTCTCTAGGGGCTCTGCTTCCTTTTTATATCATTTATATTCCTTGAAATGCCCTTGAAAGTTCACTTGCTAAGGAAAGCTAAACAAATAATTGCATACTAAATGGGAAATGAGACTAGCGAGCTAGATAATTTGTAACATCAAATATGCTTTTTCCACAGTTAACATTTTCTCTGTGAGGGAACAGGAGGAGGACACAGTCCCAGGCATCTAGACTGTGATAAATAATAGCAATGCCAAATGCATGAAGTGAAAATACCCCCAGATCCACCTTCCCAGTTTGGCTCCATCACAGCTGAACAAAATACGCTATCTTGGAACAGGAATCACACTTGCCTCATTCCCCCTGATCCCCAAAGAATGAAGTAGATATGCTTGTAATGCACCTCACTTCTCTTTGTAGCCACTGAATCTGAATCTATCCCCCCTTTTTTGGCCATTGCTGTTTTGGGGGCCTATTACAAATTTTAAAAAAGTTTCCTCTAAAAACAATGTGAACAGTCCTGTGAGGCCAATGCAATGAGACAGATATCGGTTGGCATTGCTATGGAAAACAGTCATGACCAAGAATGGAAGGAAGGACTTGGCAATCACATCAGACAAATGTTATTTGGGAACCAGCACTGTTGTTAGCGGAGAGTCGGAAAGGTGATGTGGGATTGAAACTGAATGTCTCCACTGTGACAGTAGTGTTCAGCTCTACCATGGTTGAGCTACCAACTGAGGTGGCTTGTCAATGGAAACTATTGCTTGAAGGTCAGTTTTAGTTTGGTGGACTGACTGTACTTTGGTTTCCAGTTAGATTTCTCCTAAGGCCATCTGTTTCAACAGCTGAACTTCATAGTAAAATTAGGGTTCTGGGTGCTACAAGGAATACCGAGGAGTAGTCATCTACTTGTTGGTGTTGTGAATCTGATTGTAAGTTTTCACCCTGCTCACTGAAACAGGTTTTTAGAAATGGAAGAAATGGAAGAAAAAGTGGGTGGAGAAAAAAATTGGAGAGAGATGAGATTGTCAGGCTATGGGGCCTACAAGGTCCAGCTGATTTTCCCATGGCATGTTGAGCCTCAGGTGCTGGGAGACACTCTTCTCCAGACCTGTGGTGTGAGTGTGAAACAATGAGTCACAAGCTGAAGACTTCCCAGAATGCCCCCTTCCCATGAGCATCCTGTACAACCAACGTGGGCCCTAGCATCAGTCAGCCCTCAGAGTCCTTTGGAGATCACTTTATGTCAGATCTGAGCATAGGAGGTGTTAGAGGTGATGGGAAAGAGTGCAGACTCTGGAGTCAGACCGCCTGTGTGGAAATCCCGGCATGCCACAGGTACCCGTGATTGTAGATATTTCCATGTTTCCCCATCTAAAAGCAGGACTAACAACCCTCCCTAGCTGCAAGAATTAAATACACTTGTGTGTGTGTCTTGTATGGAGGACATAGGACATATAGACATATGCATCTATCGTGTGCCAGCTGTGTGTGTCTTGATGGAGGACATATAGACATATGCATCTATCATGTGTGCCAGCTGTGTGTGTCTTGATGGAGGACATATAGACATATGCATCTATTATGTGTGCCAGTTGTATCGCAGGTAACTGTGCAGTCACACACAGCTGTGCCTGACATACCTCAGCAGCACGTCGACACTTGCTGTCATGGCCGCAGTCCTTCCTGATCCTTGATTTTGCTGTCTGTACCTTCGGGATGTGCGGTTTTACCTTTTACATCTCAGACACCACCCGCCATGTTCTGGAAACGCATAATGGAAAATGTGTGAAAGACAGAAAGTTTGTGTTTCCTGGATCACTTAAATATCATTCTGGACGATGTTGGAAAAGGTTTTAAACCAAATTCATGACTAGGTGTTTTGGATGATAGCTGTGAAAGTCTAGTGTCAACCTCTTGTAAGGGCTGGTCTCCTTCTAGGCTCCCATGGAGATGTTCATCTACCTGCCCTTCTCCAGGCCGAGATCAAAAGCTTTTCTTTGCTACATTGTTACGGGGGTGGGAGTGGGGGTGGTGAGAAGTTTGTTTGTCATCAAGGCTTCTACTCTGGGACCAGGAAGTCTGAAGTCACCCGTACAGTTCCTGTTCTACTTCTTTCCGGGTTCACAGATAATCCGCTAAAGCTGAAAGCCAGTCTGGCCACCCACTCCTGTCCACAGGAATCACTTCTGTGTCAGTTCAACTGTAGCTTGAAATGATTCCTAGCATTCTGTTTTCGTTTTGAGACAGTGTCCTACTCTATAGCTCAGACTGACCTCAAACTCAAGGTGATCCCCCTGCCTCAGCCTCCTCAGTGCTGGAGTTACAGGTATGAGCTGTTGTGCACACCTTGAAAAGATTAAAAACAATTTTCAGTGGTTTGTTTTTTGTTTTTTTTTTTTTTTTTTTTTTTTTTTTTTTTTTTTGGTGCAGCTTTTCTTAGATTTTTTTTGAGCCTGCAAAAATATTTGAATGAAAAGGTCATGTTATGCTTTTCTATTAGTCTCTGTATTTATTATTATTTTTCTGGAAAATAAGCATGACTCTCAAACAAATGAGAATTTAGCTTACAGACAGGCCCTACAACTGAAGGTTTGGAGTATGAGTGACTTTATGTTCTAACGAACAGAAAAGAGGCCCAAAGTGCCATGTAAGGGGCTGGGTACCCTCAGCGATTATGGCTCCTTAAGTCAATGCAGGCAAGTGTGTATTAACTTGGGGAGGTAATTTGGAGAACAAGGCTAGAACCTGAGACCACCCCCATCTACTTGGGCACTGCATGAAATAATTTAGTTGGCAAGGTGACTCCTAAGACGTTTCACTAGCCACCTGTGTGCAGGTTGTGGGCTTGCTTCATAAACCCCGTGGGAGGATCTGAGAGAGTGCAGGCCTTCGCTCAGAGGTAGTCACACTGTTTATCCCAGAGCAGCAGGGACAGGCCTCCTTTCCCTGAGAATCCTGGTCCAGGGAAGGCAGAACATGTTTCCAGCTGCCCCCATCTGTGTGGAGTATGGCTCAACCGATACAATTCTCTCTGAAATAAAACAGGCATTTCTTCTAGAGACTGAAATATATAAAAGAGCAAAGGAATTACCTAATGCATTTTTCTTGTTTGTATTGCTCAAGTACTTCCCAAGCCTATAAAGAGATACAACAACAGGGAAATTGCAACTGTGTTATTCCCTACACATAATTTATTCACCCATTCTCTTATTATCAGACATTTAGCCTGTTTCTGCTTGCTTTTTGCTACAGTGAACATACTTGTACAGACCTCTTTAAACATAGCTTGTGTTATTTCCTCCGGGTAGATTCCTCAGGTGGACTAGGGCGTCTATGAGAAGGATACAGTCAAGACTCTTGTGTGTGCCAATCCTGTGCACTTCATAAGGCAAAATCTTGATTTTCTCCCTCAAAATGGTCTCACCACACTGCAGGCCTTGGAATGACCACAAAGAAAGGTCTTATAAACACATGGACAAAGGATGCTACTAAATTGTTTCAACTTAAATTTTTTTTTTATTGTAAGCAATGCTGTTTATCTTTCTTGTTGCTAGGATAGGAATCATGGGACAGGAAACACAGACGGCATTGTTTATACTTACATTCTCTTCTATGTCCTCTGCCCATTTTTCACAGGCACATGGGTGTAGTCCTGCCGGCGGTGCGGACAGACGCTTTAGAGGATGGTGGTCTTTCCTTGTTTTTAATGTTCGTTTTCAGCCTTCCAGTTTCCTTTATGGTGGTGTGCTGGACTGAGTTTTTTTCCTATTTAAATTTGTTCTTCCCCTTTGAATATTCGATTATAACTAGGCATATGGTCACCTAAGTAGGGATGACGTATGCTAGCATCCCCTAAAACTAAATGGAGCCATGTGGCTGACTTTATGCTGATGTACTGTGAACATTGTCTTATGGCCCATAAGGGTATGGGCCTGCCTCATTCACGTTCATCTCTCAGCACACTCACTCTCTAGAACTCCAGGAATGGTACAAGGCTGGCTTTAACCATATGGGCATTGGGAGTGCCCCAGTATATAGCAAGCAAGGGATTGGCAGAGCCTGGGTAAACCTGAATGTCACACTTGGACTGGCATGGCAGCAGAGAAGTTGTTTGTCTTTGAAGCTGTGTGCTACAGATGGTGTGTTCACACGTATTTATAGGTCACGTGCTGGGATTTTAACCTCCAGTGTAGCAGTCTGAGGACATGGGCCCCACAGAAGGTCCTTTGATCATCAGGGCTGCCCTCGTGAGTGGGATTAGGTTACTACACTTGCAGTGCCCCCTCCTTTCCATCGCGAGAAGTTGAGTGAGAGACAGCTGTCTATCAATAAGGCTGTGGACCTCCAGCAGACGCTAATATATAAAAATCTCTGTTGTTTATAAGCCACCCGCCTAGGGCATTCTGATACAGCAGCAAGAGCTAATGCAGTGCCATAGAGTTGACCCTGTTATAGCAGTCTGTTTACTCTAAGGTCTTCTGTCATCAAGAATTTAACTTTAACAAATTAAATAGTGAACTATTTCTTTATGACATTTTGCATAGATTTTTATTTTTAATTTTTATTTATGTATGCTTGAAAATATATTTTTCTTATATAATATATTGTGAACACAGTTTTCACTCTCCCGACTCCTCCCAGATTCTTCCCACCTCCCCATCTACCCAACTCCATCCCTTTCTTTCTCTCTCTTTAGAAAACAGTCAAACAAAACAAACTAGAATAAATTTAAAAAAAAACAAAGAAAAAGCTTAAGAAACTCCTTCTCTCTCTCTCTCTCTCTCTCTCTCTCTCTCTCTCTCTCTCTCTCTCTCTCTCTCTCACACACACACACACACACACACATACAAACCTATAAAAGCACAAAGTTGGAAACCATAATCTACAAACAAAAGACAAGTAAGACAAAAATCCACAAACAAAGCAATATGAGACAAAAAGTCTCCAAAATACCATTGAGTCATTCGGTGCTGCTCATCTACTGCTGGACGCGGGCCTACCCTGGAGTGTGGTTAACATACCCAGTGGGAATCCAATGGAGAAAACTGATTTTTCCTTTGCAAGCAGATGTCAATTTGAGATCGCTTCCTGGTCAGGAATGGGAACTCATGTCCACTTCTCCTGTCAGTGCTGGGTCTGGCTTGGACCTGCACAGGGCCTGTGTATGCTGCTACCATCTCTGTGAGTCTCTGTGTGCCTCAGTCCTGCTGTGTCTGGAGGACACAGTCTCCTTGATCACGTGTTGCCTCTGGCTCTTATGATCTTTCTGCCTCCTGTGGTATCTGTGGTCTCTTAGAGTCTGTAGACCAACCATTCAGGCTCTCTGGCTTTTAGAGTCTCTATTGAGAAGTCAGATGTTAGTCCAGTGGGTTGGATTTTGTATGTTACCTGGTCTATTTCCCTCACAGATTTTATTTTATGTACATTTATTTATTTTATGTAATGTATTTATTATGTACAGTTAGTGTTTTGATTATTCTGTGTTGTGGAGAATTTCTTTTCTGGTCCTGTATATTTCGTGTTCTCTATGCTTCTTGTACCTTGATAGGCACCTCCTCCTCTAGGTTGTGGAAATTTTCTTCTGTGATTTTGTTGAAAATGTTTTCTGTGCCTTTGACTTGGGTTTCTTCTCCTTCTATTCCTGTTATTCATAGATGTGGCCCTTTTTATAGTGCTCCAGATTTCCTGCATTGTTTTTAGATTTAACATTTTCTTCTACTTTGTCGTCAACACCCGAGGTCCTCTTTTCTGTGTCTCATACTCTGTTGGTGAGGCTTACCTCTGAGGTTTTTGTTGGACTTCCTAAATTTTTCACTTCCAGTTTTATTTCAGTTTGGATTTTCTTTAGTGGATCTGTTTCTTTGTTAAGTTCTGCTTTTCTGCCTTGACTTGTTTTTATTATTTCATTCTATTGTGCTTTCATAGACTTCATTAAGGGGCTCACTCATCCTCTTGAGGATCCTTAACTGTGTTCATAATTGCTATGTTGAAGTCCTTGTCTTGTGCTTCAGCTATATTGCCTTTCTCGTGGCCTACTGGAGTGGGGTTCCTGGGTTCTGCTGGAGGCATATTGTCTTGGCCATTTGTGTTTGTGTCTAGGCATCTGGGCTTAGGATGGTTGAATTGCCCGTAGTTGTTGAAATCTGGTCTCATCTTTGTTGGGTGGGTGTTCCATTCCTTGGTTTCTGTTTAGTCTCTGGCTCTTAGGAGAACATGGTGGCTTGGGGTTGCCTGGTAGAGGGTGCTTCTGTAGGTCAATGGGTCTCAGGAATAAAGGGGGGCTAGGAGAAAAGATGAGAGAGGCTGTAGGAAAGAACTAAAGGATCCTCTCCACACCAAGAGGTGGGGTTTCCAGGGAGCTGAGGTGCAATGGGAGGAGGAGGTACTGCAAATAGGTTGCAGGAAGACAAAGAATAATCCAGAGACAGGGAAGAAGGCCTGGGAGGGCCCTGGCTCTGTACCAAGAGTTGGAGTTTCCGCTGAGTTGTTGAGGGAGGAGGAGAGGCATATGTAAGCGGACTGTCACAGGAGGGTAAGAACGGGGAGGTCATAATGGAGGACAGGAAGGTTAGTGAAAATCACCTCCCTGAGTCCCAGCTCTGTGTGGCCACTGGGTGGGTGGGGTGGGCAGGTAGAAAGTGTTTCTAGGTATCAGCTGGCACAGAAGAATGGGGATAGTCTAGAAGGGAAAGGGCTGAGAGTTCATAGGAAGGAAAGATACTGAGTCCACACCAAGGTTTGGCAGAGTCCCCAGGAAATTGTATTGCTTTTCTATAGAAAACTTCTCAATCTAAGACCTCATATGCATTTATGGTTTTTAATGCATTTCAATTCATTAGTTGCATTTTTATGATGCAACGTAAATGTGTGGTTGTTTGATCCATGCGTTGTTGTTTTTGGTATGACATGAGGTGAGCTGAACACATTTTTAAAAATAAATTTATCCATACGTTTTATACTGTTCAGTAATATCTCTTCTCCACTGACCTGTAATGTCATCTCATATGTTTATAATAATTGCTATTTCTGAGTGTTTATTTTCTTTCATATATTACTGTAGGCAGAAGTTTCTCTCCTACCTGCCTGTTTCCAAATACCCATCAGCCACTCCCAAATAGTTGACTCAGAGGCTTATATCATTTATAAATGCTCTACCAGTAGCTCAGGCTTGTTACTAACTAGCTCTTACACTTAAATTAACCCGTAATTCATATCTATTTAGTCACATGGCTTGGTACCTCTTCTCAGTATGACATTCTCATCCCGCTTCCTCTGTATCTGGCTGCTGACTCCTGACTCCGCCCTTCCTCTTCCCAGAATTCTACTAGTCTGATTGCCCCACCTATACTTCCTGGCTGGCTACTGGCCAATCAGCATTTTATTAAACCAATTCGAGTAACAAATCTTTACAGTGTACAAGAGCATCCCACAGCATATTACTATTTTTGCATGGTTGTGAAAGTAATAAAAAATTTTAATTATTATAACTTTATAAAACCACCTTGTGGTCAACCTTTTTCCTTAAGATATTTTTAAAAATTTATTTATTTATTTTATATTCATGGGTATTTTGTCTGTATGTTTATCTGTGCATTAGGTGCATGCCTTGGTGTTGAAGGAGGCCAGAAGAGGGTGTGAGCTGCCATGTATGCACTGGGAATTGAACCCAGGTCCTCTGGAAGAAGAGCCAGTGTTCTTAACTGCTGAGCAGTCTCTCCAGCAACCCCTCTTTAAGCTTGTTTTTTAAAAAAAACTTCTTGGCTAGAGTTTTTGCATAATTTCTTATGTAATTGAGAATCCTTTGACTAAGTCCTCACTTTCTAGACTCCAGACTAAGGAAGAGTACCACTAGGATTTTGATTTTGAGTACATATAATTCTCTACATCCATTTGTGAAGAACTTTCATTTTCACAACGATGAATCTTCCTTCCTAATGACACTTCAGTCCATTTATTTGCTAAGACTAAAGCTCTGTAGTTTTCTTCATGAAACCCCACAAATTTGTTGTTATTATAAATAGATTCATTAATGGATTTATATGGACACCGGGCTGGAGCCAGGGCTCAGCAGGTGAGAGCACTTGATGCTTTTCCAGAGGACCTGAGTTCAGTTCCCGGCACCCATATCCGGCAGCTCACAGGATCTGTATCTCCAGTCCCAGGGGATTTTATGCCCTTTTCTGGCCTCCTCGGGTGTCTGTCTCATATGCACAAACCCCTACACACACACTTGACATCTAACATGACTGAGTTCTTTTTTTTTGTCATATCTTCTAATAATTATTTTGATATATTAGCGAGACTTGCTTTTTGAATATTGTATGTGGCCTGTTAGGAACCTCCCTGGCATCTGAGCTGTTTCCCCCCTGGTCCTCTAGATATTTTCTCTGTGTTGTGACTCTTCACAGCCAGTGGCTTCATCTGGCTCAGTGGCGATCCTGCTCTTTGCTGCTTCCCATGCAGATTTAATTTCTTTGATTTCATCTTTGGTTTCTGTATCACTTTACTCTTCTCCCTATACCCATTTCATTGAAGTCTCGTTAGGGTTGCAACCACGTCTTTCAATGCTCTTTTACTGAGGTCACCCTTAGAGGGTGAGGCCACCCCTTAGTGTGTGAGGTCATCCTTAGTGTGTGAGGTCACCCTTAGTGTGTGAGGTCACCCTTAATGTGTAAGGCCATCCTTAGTGTGTGAGGTCACCCTTAGTGTGTGAGGTCACCCTTAGAGGGTGAGATCACCCTTAGAGTGTGAGGCCACCCTTAGTGTGTGAGGTCACTCTTAGAGGGTGAGGTCACCCTTAGAGGGTGAGATCACCCTTAGAGTGTGAGGCCACCCTTAGTGTGTGAGGTCACCCTTAGAGGGTGAGGTCACCCTTAGAGTGTGAGGCCACCCTTAGAGTGTGAGGCCACCCTTAGAGGGTGAGGCCACCTTTAGAGTGTGAGGTCATCCTTAGTGTGTGAGGTCACCCTTAGTGTGTGAGGTCACCCTTAATGTGTAAGGCCATCCTTAGTGTGTGAGGTCACCCTTAGTGTGTGAGGTCACCCTTAGAGGGTGAGGTCACCCTTAGAGTGTGAGGCCACCCTTAGAGTGTGAGGCCACCCTTAGAGGGTGAGGCCACCTTTAGAGTGTGAGGTCATCCTTAGTGTGTGAGGTCACCCTTAGTGTGTGAGGTCACCCTTAATGTGTAAGGCCATCCTTAGTGTGTGAGGTCACCCTTAGAGTGTGAGGTCACCCTTAGAGGGTGAGATCACCCTTAGAGTGTGAGGCCACCCTTAGTGTGTGAGGTCACCCTTAGAGGGTGAGGTCACCCTTAGAGGGTGAGATCACCCTTAGAGTGTGAGGCCACCCTTAGTGTGTGAGGTCACCCTTAGAGTGTGAGGCCACCCTTAGAGGGTGAGGTCACCCTTAGAGTGTGAGGCCACCCTTAGAGTGTGAGGCCACCCTTAGAGGGTGAGGCCACCTTTAGAGTGTGAGGTCATCCTTAGTGTGTGAGGTCACCCTTAGAGGGTGAGGCCACCCCTTAGTGTGTGAGGTCACCCCTTAGAGTGTGAGGTCACCCTTAGAGTGTGAGGTCACCCTTAGTGTGTGAGGCCACCCTTAGTGTGTGAGGCCACCCTTAGTGTGTGAGGTCACCCTTAGTGTGTGAGGTCACCCTTAGAGGGTGAGGTCACCCTTAGAGGGTGAGATCACCCTTAGAGTGTGAGGCCACCCTTAGTGTGTGAGGTCACCCTTAGAGTGTGAGGCCACCCTTAGAGGGTGAGGTCACCCTTAGAGTGTGAGGCCACCCTTAGAGTGTGAGGCCACCCTTAGAGGGTGAGGCCACCTTTAGAGTGTGAGGTCATCCTTAGTGTGTGAGGTCACCCTTAGAGGGTGAGGCCACCCCTTAGTGTGTGAGGTCACCCCTTAGTGTGTGAGGTCACCCTTAGAGTGTGAGGTCATCCTTAGTGTGTGAGGCCACCCTTAGAGTGTGAGGCCACCCTTAGTGTGTGAGGTCACCCTTAGTGTGTGAGGTCACCCTTAGAGGGTGAGATCACCCTTAGAGTGTGAGGCCACCCTTAGTGTGTGAGGCCACCCTTAGTGTGTGAGGTCACCCTTAGTGTGTGAGGTCACCCTTAGAGGGTGAGGTCACCCTTAGTGGAGAAGAGGAGGTGACTAGTTATGTCCAGGGAAGGAAGAGCTGGGTGGAGAGACCTCCAGAATGTGGGGACCTGCCTGAGGAGGAAATGTGTTGGAGAGTCCATACTCAAGTACGCGCCAAGTCCCACCCCCCACCCCACCCCACCCCGCTCCTCCTGACAAGCTCAGGTGGAAGTAAGGTATAGGCCAGGGTGGAAGGGACAACGTGTTTAGAAGACAAGGAAAAGTCAAACATTAATGGAAGCATCCTCCTTTTTATGGGTAAAACATTACTCCCTACTTCCGACCAAGTTCACTTTGGTAAATATTCTGAATGAAAAGTTCCCAAGGTTAAGTAAGCATTTCCCAAGCAAGTGAAGACAGAGAACATTAGAAGGCTGGTTCTGAGGAGGCGGCTGAAAGGGGCAAAATATCACTGGTGTTGCCGGTAAGACAGGTAGATGGCGCCAGTGTGTGTGGAGCTCCTCAGGACAGACGAGCTCCTGGAGAGTCCCACAACAGAGCAGCATCCCAGCTGAAGAACGAGGCTCTCAAGAACACTCAGGTTCTGAAGGAACTTCAAGTATGAGGTCACCCTTAGAGTGTGAGGCCACCCTTAGAGTGTGAGGCCACCCTTAGAGGGTGATGCCACCTGCTGGCCCAAGGAGACCTGTAGGGGTTCTCACCCATTCAGCAAAGTACAGAGTTGCCGTGACTTGTGATCTGTGGCATCTCTCTCTGGTTCCTTCTCCCTATATTGAGATGCCCCCCAAATACCATGATTTCTTCATTTCACACAGACCTGTGAGGCATGCAGCTTATATTCTAACTGATAAACTCCATAGAATCTTTTTTTAAAGAACTTTTTATTGATTCCTTGTGAATTTCATATCATGCACCCCAATCCCATTCATCTCCCCATCCCTCCATTTCTGTCCTCAGCCCTGGCAACCCCCCAAAAGAAAGCAAAAAAGTAAATGTAATAAAAAATAATAATTAAACAATAAAAATGCAAATTAAAGAGAAAAAAATCTCGCAGTGGAAACTGAGGTGTGCCACCATATGTCCCCAGTCTACCTTTTTGCCCAAACAGCTTCGCTTGCAAATATTCATTGCAATGAGTCGTTGGTCTTGTTCTGGGTCTCTGGCTTCTGCTACACTGTCAATACTGGATCCTCAGCAGGGCTCCTCTCAGATAGCCTGTTCTTGTCCTGTGTCATGGAGCTCCTATAGCTTTGGTTCTGCAGGGCCAACACCTTCATGTGCTCAGCGGGTCTTAGATGGAGTGGATATTGGGGTGGGCAAACTCAAAGCCCTGGATCTGGGCCTGGGAGGTAGCTGAGTTGGTCAGCCTTCCCACTCTGCTACGCTTGCACTACCAGGGCCTGCTCTCCCACTTTGCTCAGGTGAGGGGCAGGACCAGCTCATCCACTCTCATACCTTCAGGGCCAGCTCTTCCACACATGCCCATGGCGCTGGCTCACCCATGTCCATTCCACCAGGGCAAGCTCTACTGTGCTACCCGTGCGAGGTGTGCGGCCAGCTCTACTGAGTGCCACAGCCAGTGAGGGGGAGGGCCAGTTCTGCACAGCCCTCTGACACCAACATGGCCCCAGGCAGCAGTCTAGACCAGGGGAAGTCCAATGGCCTTTGGTTATGACATGGGCCAAGGACATTGACCCTTAGGGTCACAGACCCAGACATAGGCCTTAGCGGCTGCACTGGCAGGGCTATCCCCATGGCCTCAGGTGGCCGCACAGGCTGCTCATGTCAGGCTGTTACTCACCACCCTAGCATCTCTGGTTCCACATCTCTTCATAGATCACGAGCTGATCCACTTCTCTTTCCACGGTCTCTACAGGGTCCACTTGCTCATCGTAGTGGCACCCAGCCTGCCTGAGCGGCATGGCTGCAGGAAGGAGCCTCTTCGATGTCTCTCACACCCAGCTTGTGCCACGTGGCTGTGGGCAGGGGCATCTCAGGTGTCTTCTGCCACACCCACACAGCTTGGCAGTGTGGGACCTCCCCGTGGAATCTTTTAATCTCTTCTTTTCCTCTGAACACTAGAGAAGAGATAGTGAGCAAGACCCCAACCCCTGACTCTGGCCAAAAGAGAAGAAAAGCTATGAAAACACAACTCACTTTCTTCTCTGTCTCCCTCCTCCCTTTTCATGATTTTTTTCTTGTTATTGTTGTCTTTTATTTTTTGAGACAGTCTCAGACAGCCTAGGCTGGCCTCCAATTCTCTGTCTAGCGGAGGGCGACGCGGGAACTCCTGATTTGCCTGTCTTCCTAGACGTGCCCTTCTTTTTCCTTACACCTTACTGAGAATGAGGGTGGGGACTGATGGAAGGTGGCCAGAGTCTACCTCAGTCTGAATTACTGTACTGCGCGCCCCATGGTGTGCTCAGCACTTTGGAATTCCATGGAGGAGAAAACATTTGTAGAAAAGCTGCTATTACGATTACGTTTGCATGGAGAGCGTGGTGTCTGTAGAGAGCACCACTACAAGGGTGTGCAAGTTTTTCCCACAGAAGGATTTTTTTTAACTCAATTATTTCTTTGGAGGAAGAGAGAGAGAGCGCTGAAAATCTTCTTTAAAGAAAAGGAATAGATGATCGAGGGACCATGGTCTTGACTATGAGGGAACTGTGTGGTAGTATTGTGTTCCCCAAAATATTGTGCACCCTAATAAACTTATCTGGGATCAGAGACAGAATAGCCACTAGATACAAAGGCTAGAAAATGGTGGCACTCACACCTTTAATCCTAGCATTCCGAAGGCAGAGATCTATCTGGGATCTCTGTGAGTTCAAGGCCACATTGGAAACAGCCAGGCATGGTGACACATGCCTTTAATCCCAGGAGTGATGGTAGAAAGCAGAAAGATATATAAAGCGTGAGGACCAGGAACTAGAAGCATTTGGCCTGGTTAAGCTTTTAGCTGGTTAAGCTTCAGGCTTTCGAGCAGCAGTTCAGCTGAGAGCCATTGGGATGAGGACACGGAAGCTTCCAGTCTGAGGAAACAAGACCAGCTGAGAAGTTGGTAAGGTGAGGTGGCTGTGGCTTGTTCTAGTTCTCTGACCCTCCAGCATTCACCCCAATACCTGGCCCAGGTTTGTTTTATTAAATAAGACCATTTAAGATTCCTGCTACAGAACTGTTTTGTTGTATCTGCTGCCCAAGAAGCCTGATGAACCCTAAGACCCCAGCTCAGGCTGTTCAAATTTGCTAGTATGTGTGTGTGTGTGGGGACTCTGTGCCATTTCCTATGATTTTTTAGGGGATACGTGTAGCTGCTGTGTTGTGTCTCCTGGCCTGCCAACCTGATTTCACGGACTTTTGGAAAAATAGTCCCTTCAGGGAAGTCCACAGTTGTTTTGACATTTGGGACAGAAAATATTTGCTATGTAACCTTTACAGGGAAGAACCGTAGCCAGAGACAAACAAGAAGTATGGTTACTTGCTGCTGTGTGAGCATCTGTGGGGTTGCTCAAAGTGAACACTGTGTGAGCATCAGTGGGGTTGCTCAAAGTGAATCCTTTAAATGGAGATGCACAAAGGTAGCGATGTAGAAAGTGGGGAGAGGTGAGCAGAACCAGAGTGGGTGCATGTGAGACTCCTGTGTTGTCACGAATTTCCTGCTTTGGATTTTGGGGCATTTGTAGTACTTCAGAAGGAGTCAGAATTCCATTTGCCACAGCTTCTGTTCTTCAAGGTCGCTACCAAAGGAGAGACGTTGGGGAAGGGAGTTGAAATTGGAACATACTTAGGTTGTAGGGACAACACTCACCTGGTGCTTTGAGTGCCTGCAGACAGATTGACTCTCTTAGTTACTAATGAGGAAGAGATGGGGCTGGAAGGGCAGCCTTCTGAGACCTTGGGAAGTAAGGCAGAAAGTCAACAAGAGGACCTGGTGTGACAGTTTTCCCTTACCAGCATACCCATGAGCCTCTGGCCTTGAGTAGGCTGTCCTGCTGGCCTTGGCTTCATCATGGTTATGAGTGTGTGTGTGTGTGTGTGTGTGTGTGTGTGTGTGTGTGTGTGTGTGTGCGTGCTGTGGGATGGTCTGTATGTCAAATGTGTTGCTGATTGGTCAATAAATAAACCACTGATTGGCCAGAGGTCAGGCAGGAAGTATAGGCGGGACTAACAGAGAGGAGAATTGAGAGAACAGGAAGCTGGGTGAGGGAGACACTGCCAGCCGCCACCATGACAAACCACATGTGAAGATCCCGGTAAGCCACAAGCCATGTGGCAAGGTATAGATTTATGGAAATGGATTAATTTAAGCTGTAAGAACAGTTAGCAAGAAGCCTGCCACGGCCATACAGTTTGTAACCAATATAAGTCTCTGTGCTTACTTGGTTGGGTCTGAGCAGCTGTGGGACTGGCGGGTGACAAAGATTTGTCCTGACTGTGGGCAAGGCAGGAAAACTCTAGCTACATGTGTGTGTGTGTGTGTGTGTGTGTGTGTGTGTGTGTGTGTGTGTATGCACATTTGTGCCACATGCGTGTGGATAACTGCAGAGGCCAGATGAAGGCACTGGACACCCTGGGGCTAGAGTTACAAGTGGCTGTGAGCTGCCCAGCATGGATGCTGAGAAACAAAACCAGGTCCTATGGAGGAGGAGCAGGCACTTTTAACCACAGCCCTCTCTCTAGCCTTTGAACCTAGGTCTCGTAGGTCTTCAGCAATTCTGAAACATCTTGGCTCTTTAGTGATTTAATGGACAAATGTTCTTATTTCCCAAGAGACTTTTAATACCTTGATGAGAACCATATAGTATAACTTTGAAAACCCCACTGTAGGTACAAATACAGTCTCAAGATGCTTGCTCATTTGGTTGTGGTGGTGACAGCAGGGGTCATTTACTGTATGATGGCGGTCACAGGAGAGCCATGCGTATTGGCACAATTGCTGTTCGTTCTTTTTAAGATCGGTAACTAGATCTTGAAGACATGAAGGAATGTGCTCAAGGTTGCCGACCTGCCAGGGCTCAGAACATCCTTACTTTCCCTCTCCTACAGAAACTCTGCAAGCGTGTCTCACTGGCCAGCTTTCTGCACCCAGGTTCACAATGACTGTTCCTTAAGATTTCCGAAGACTCAGCTGAGCGTGAGGGCAGGGCCAAGTGTCACTGAACTGGAAGATGACCTCCAGCGTGGGGCGCTCGGAGGACGATTGGAATGGAGACCTAACAAATGTATGTGCCAACTTTGTCTGGCATCTACCCCTGTTTTCCAGGACTGCACAAGCTCAGGTAAGTGAATGTACTTGTTGGTCAGAACTTTAAATTTCAGAAAAAGGAAAACAACAACAAAAAACTAAGAACAAAAACAAAAAAACAGTCCTCAAAACACTGAACCCCAGCCTCAGAATTTTAGAAAATAAACAGAAATACACGGAGAGATTTTTTCCCTTTTGCCATGTAGCAGTGGTTGTGAGGTAAATATATCCCACTGCACTGATCCTACATCCTGTCACATTAATGTTTCAGAGCACTCAATATAAATATTAAAACTAATAGCCTCACTCTTCAGCTATTACTCCTGCATCCCTTGAAATCATCATAAAACTTTCAAAGCCTTTTAGAACATTTACACACTTGAATCTGGTGGCAGGGAAGGGAGATTCACACAACACAGCCCACACGCTTAAATAAGAGCGAAGAACTGTTTATGGAATATGCTTTATTTATTCATCATTTCAAGTAAAGTTTTCATTTGGAAGGAGGGGGAGAAAATCAAAGTGTAGCTGTCAAGGGATAACGCTGAAGGATTGCTTTCCTATATATATAAAAATAAAAGTAGTCCATGAGAATCCCGGTCCAAGGTCAATCAATGCTAAGACAGTGGGTACGTAAACAGCTAATGGATTGTAAAGACACACACCGGGGTTATGAATTTTTAAAGATTAGGCTCTTCAGCACAGAAACCCATAAATCAATGATGACTTATTGGCCAGATCAATTATGCAAAGTTTTAAAACATTTAATGACAGGTAATGAACAGGCCTCTGGGGGACTGCAGTCAACAGCAGTTCTGTGGTTGTACTTACATCTGCGTAAGGGAATTGGGTAGCATCCAATTCCTAGGAACGGCTAAAAGTTAAACGGAATCTGTCTGAAGTGAAGGGGACGGCCACTTCAGAGCTCACGAGCACCTGATACAGCCACAGAAACAGGCAGCGGCCTAGCAACTCGCGGGAGTCAGGGATGGATTTGAACTGAGGAAGGAAATCCCAAGGGCTTCCATTCCCAAGCTTGAATTTGGAGGTGTGTGTGTGTGTGTGCATGTAGGGTCAGATGGCAATCTTAGGAGTCATTCTTCAGGCAGAGTCCACCTTTTCTTGTTGTTGTTGTTGTTGTTATTTATTTATTTATTTGAGACGAGTTATCAGGAGGCCACAGGAATCCACCTGTCTGAGCTTCGCCAGCTCTGGGATTACAAGATGGGGTCACCAATCACCAGACTTCTGCTTCTGCCCTTCTTATGTGGGTTCCGCGGATGGAATGCTTTCAAAGCAAGCACTTTACTGACTGAGCCTTCCCCACACCCAGCCTTTATCTGAAGTTTTCTGCCAAGCGATCTGAGCAACAGGGGGAGGATATTTTTTTGGACCGAGAGAGCTCAGCATAGACGATGACTAGGCGGGCAGGTCACTGTCGTGACTCATTTAGAAGTTGAGTTGCGGTAACCAGCAGAGGAATAGACGCACAGGCAGTGATGGACTAGTGCTGAGGTTTCTGCTCAGCTGAGACGCGAAGGACGGGAGGCTGGGTGTGGGTTGCCTAAGCCTGGAGATGGTCTCATATCCCCACGTGTGGCATTACCGTACTTTAATCACATATTAAAACAGTGACCTGAGGACAGATGGAGGATGTCAGGGAGATTTCTGAACCTAATAGTCTTTTAGAGTTTAAACATTGATCTTTTTTATTGTATAACTTCAGATCAGTCTTCAGATTATGAGAAAGACAGAAGTTAAACATGCCATTCAGTGCTAAGCATGGCGCTTTGGAGCTAAGCCACAGCCATTGATGCTGAATTTCTGTGTTAACACAGTTGAAGCATCACTCAGATCAGATAAAACCTGCCGACTGAGTCTGAAGCCCTGAAAGTCCTGATATTCCTGTGAGCTCTTGCTCCTTTTACTGCAGAATGGAAAGCTTGTAAAATGAGAACTCTGAAGGAAGTTGGTTGTAAAATGCCTGAGTTCAAGTGTCTCTGGCCTGGGATTGTTTTCTATGTGAGAGATGTTTCCCTGGAATTGCTGTTAGGTTTTTAAATGCTTCTCGGTAAATGGGGGGGGGGGGGTAAATGAAACATTTTAAAATCATCATTGGTTTTTATCAAGATGATTTACTATTCTTCAAATTCATCCTAGAAGTCTGTGCTCTGTGTGTGTGTATATCTGTGTGTATGTGTGCCTGTGTGTGTGCCTATGTGTGTGTGTGCCTATGTGTGTGTGTGCCTGTGTGTGTATGTCTGTGTGTGTGTCTGCCTGTGTGTGTGTAGACAGCCTTCCCTGATAATAAGAATCATGAAAAATTTGACATGATCTCTTTACCCCTTGTCTTAGTTACTTTTCTGTTGCTGTGATGAAACACCATCACACACACACACACACACACACACACACACACACACACACACACACACACGGTTAGAGTCCGTGACTATTGTGGCAGGAGCAGGGAGTCAGGCGGGTGTGGTGCAGAAGCGTGAGCTGAGAGCTGTGGTATTGTGTTCCCCCAAATACTGTGCACCCCAATAAACTTATCTGGGGTCAGAGACAGAACAGCCACAATATTAAACATAGAGGATAGGCAGTGGTAGCACACGCCTTTAATCCTAGCATTCCAGAGGCAGAGATCTACCTGGATCTCTGTGAGTTCAAGGCCACACTGGAAACAGCCAGGCATGGTGACTCAAACCTTTAATCCCAGGAAGTGATGGTAGAAAGCAGAAAGGTATATAAGTCGTGAAGACCAGGAACTAGAAGCATTTGGCTGGTTAAGCATTTGGCTGGTTAAGCTTCAGGCTTTCGAGCAGCACAGTTCAGCTGAGATTCATTCTGGATGAGGACTCAGAGGCTTCCAGTCTGAGGAAACAGGGTCAGCTGAGGAATTGGCAAAGTGAGGTAGCTGTGGCTTGTTCTGCTTCTCTGATCTTCCAGTGTTCACCCCAATACCTGGCCTCAGGTTTGATTTTATTAATAAGAACTTTTAAGATTCATGCTACAGAGAGCCTTCGTCTCGATCCACAAGCACAAAGCAGTGAGACACACGGGGATGGTGAAGCCTTTTGAAACCTCAAAGCTTACCCTTGGTGACACGCCTTCTCCAACAAGGCCACACCTCTTAATCCTTCCTAAACAGTTCCATCAGTGAGGACAAACATTCAAATATATGAGCTAGTCTCATTCAAAGTACCATACCCCTCAACACAAACAAGAGCCCCAAATTTGGAGCCTCACAAGTGTGTGCAAGAGATTGTGTACTTGCACACTCACAAGTGTGTACCACATGCATATGCTACACCCTCGCACACACACACAAAATAAATAAATAACCTAAAGTTTAGCTAAATAAACAGGAATTATTATTTTCCAAATATGAAATATCTCTGGGAGCAATAATTGGACATCCACGCCAGATTCATTGCTCCATTCAGGAAAAGACGGACAGCCTTTCAAGTAGGAAGGCTGTGCACACCGCACCAAGGTCTTCAACGGGGGAATGTGCTTTACCTGTGCAGGTTCATCTGAGTCATCAACCCTTTGACACAAACACTTTTTAGCATTCTACACATGGAGCAATTAACAAGCTTGCCTAAGGCCACCCAGCTATTATTAAATGGCAGAAATGATCATTGAGAGTAGATGAGATCATACTTTGTCAGAAGCTGCCAGAAGCTGTGGTGTCACAGTGCTAAACTGGAAAATAACCGAGGATGAAAATACTTTATTTAAGGAGTCTCTGTTGACTTCCGTGGCTTTTGCAGAAATACCCCCAGTTTTGGGGGGTGAGCCTCTCCATTGGTCTAGGAGAGCGAGTGAGGCTGGTAACAGGCTGCACATCACTGGTAGAGGAGCAGGAGGTGATGGTGTGCACTTCACCAAACAGCTGTGCACACAGGAGGCACAGCGTGACCTGTGAGACGGGGGCCTCTGTGTGAGCCCCGAATGCTCTTTCCTTGTCCCTGGTCTTGGGGCATCTGTCAGTCTGTGTGTATAAAATGCTGGCAGGGGGGTGTTACCAACCGCAGTGTCTGCTCTCAGGAACAGCCTAGAATGTGTGGTGAGCGTGTCTTAGATTTGTCAAGAGCTATGAGCATCTTCTGGCCCTCGTACAACATTGACCAAGGGTAATCTCAGAGAGTGTCACATTCCTGGAGTGGCCGAGCAGGCTTCAATTGTCATAATCAGCACAGAAGTCCAGGACAGAAAACAAGGTGTCATCTATCAACTGAGGCGAGGTGCTATCAAGACCCACCTGGTTGCTATACCAATGCCTAGAACAGAGAGGAGAGCCACTGGGTGTTTCTTATAGGGAACTCACCAAAGTATCCCTTCCTTCCCATGGCTGCAGGGTGATGGGGCTGAGCATCTATAACACAACTCAGTCAGAAATACACATTTTCTCTTCAGAGAGCTCTCCTTCTGGGGCTGTCCTTGGTGGGTTCAATGTGGACTCCAGAATCTAAGGATGCTCCTGGATTCATGGGCTTTGATAATAAAAGAGGCATCCTCTCCATGTGCTGGCTGTGGTTCTCTCCTTGAACTACGTTTTCTCAGGTACCTCCGTGACTTAGGCTAGGCTAGGTCCATGCATGGGCTTCTGGTTTCTTCTTGTCTGAGGAAGAATCCTGTTAGGAGCCCCGATTCATGGTTTGCGCCTTATTTTGGGGACCTGCTTTTAGTGAGAATTCTGCTGTGTTGGTTTAGCAAACCCCACTTACCCTGGCTCTTTCTTCTTAGTGTGCCCCATTCTCTGGCCCTCATCCTGCTTATTTGTCCCAAATCCCTACTTGTTAGTGTTGGATTAGTACTCATCTCTCTTTCCTACCTTAAGATCCCAAACCTATACCAACACCCCCCCACACACACACACACATACACACACAACACCTTACTGTTCTCTAGCAAGTGCTATTGAGTGTGTTTACATTTTTACCTCTAGGATGAACTAATACTGAGATATATTTCTACCTATTAGGAGTATGTTCTGAAGCACCTTCCATGTACCACACTTACATTAACTATTGGGGCAATTAATTGAATAATTGACTAAGATAGGGGCTCCTTTGCTCAAACAATGTTAGGAGAAAAGGGTCAGAGAAAAGTAAAGAGATAAAACACCACAATTACTACCACAGAGCTGTAAGGCCATCAACCCCTTTGGCAGGTTGAGAAGCCAGGATTTGGAAGCCCGACAAATGCCCACCTTTTCCAGAAATGGAAGAGTTCTTTCCTCTCATGTCATTGTGCTTTGATGGATATCTTAGTTCCTTTTCCTGCAGCTGTGACCACATATCCCAATAAAGGCAGTGAAAGAGAGAAAGGGTTTGTTTTCCCTAGTCCATCCTGGTGGGGAAGTTGAGGCAGTGGGAGACAGAAGCAGCTGTTCACACTCTATCCACAGATGGGAAGAGGAAAGCAAATGAATGCATGCTGCTACTCATCGCTCTTTATTGACAAGAGTCTAGGATC
Organism: Peromyscus eremicus; assembly: GCF_949786415.1. NCBI lineage: Eukaryota > Metazoa > Chordata > Mammalia > Rodentia > Cricetidae > Peromyscus > Peromyscus eremicus. Next base: position 94,136,518 of record NC_081426.1, read on the forward strand.
CCATCCAGGGAATGGTGTCAACTCAATTAATTGATTACCAAGATATTTCTGAGTAGGCATGCCCAGAGGCCCATCTCCATATGAATCTAGGTTCTGTCAAGTAGACAGTTAATGCTAACCATTAGAGTGGTTATACAAAGAAGCAAAAACATTAACGTCCTAATGATTGGTATGATGATGGGGTGCTGACATATGTGAAGTAGCTGTCTTCAGACAATTTACATTTCCATGTTCCATACAGAACAGATAGATTCCTTCAGGTTTCTTCATAGTTGCTAAGGACTTTGTAAGTTTCTTTTTATAATTGACTTGCTTTCAGACAATAATTGTTAGCTGAAAAATAGGAGAAATGTCAGGTGTGGAATCAGTGGAGAGAGAATGGTAGTGTCTCTCTTGTGCTGATGAGGAACGGACTATGAGACCTCTGATCCCATTAAGGATATAAACTCCTCAGATGGAGTTGGTGACAGCCACACAGCCTGCCTGAGCCATCGCCAGCTTGCCTGGGCTCAGTGCATGTTCAGCCCAAGGGGGGTGAAATCAATGCAGGAATTTCAAGGCCTCCAAGAAAATTACTGTTGAGATGACCCATCCATTAGATTGGTGTCACCAGGAGACAGACCTCCCCGAGAAATGAATGCCACGACATCTGTGGGCTACTTAAAGTCTTCCTCTGATATGCATGCATTTGCTTGCAAGTGACTTTAGCATTTTAGCATAAAGCACCCCTTGCTTGCCTCCCAGGCTTGAGCTCTGGGCATTTCTGAAGCATCAAGCAAAAGCAGTCCTGATGTGAGCAGCATGCTATGCCACACAGCTCACTGGGTGGACGCGAGCAGGCTTTGCCTGGATCCCTTGATGACAAACGGCCAGCGGTACACATAGCTTAATGATCCTCGGCGGAATTCTTCCCTCTCTTGTCTTCTCGTTCAAAAGAATAACAGTTAAGGTATGAACTTAAATCCTGGGACCCTGAACATGGTACAGCCACCTTCCCTTCCCTGGCCCTCAGCAATTCTCATACGGTTGCACTCTGGCTTTTTTCATTCTCAGGACTGGGTTCATTTCTGAGAACTCTTGAAAGGATTTTGTTTGGTTCAGATGAAAGATCCAGATACGTGGGAAGAAGGTGTAGGGATGGTAGCTGAAAAGGTAAAACAAAAACTTGAGTCAAGGCTGCAGAGATCTATCTCGGTAGGTAAATGAGGCCCGTGCAGCTAGCTGCCTGTGTGAGACCACAGCAGACCCCTGAAGCCTCCTCCAGCCCACTTTCCCACTTTCCCTCTTTCTTACTCAGTGCTTGGAAAGATAGTGAAAGGGGTGTGGTACAGATGTGATGGCAGCTGAACTCTGGGCAGAGGACCAGCTGCACGTCAGGAACTATCCTAAGCATTTTTCATGCATTAAAGCCTCGAAGCTTGTTGACCATCTCACAGGATGTGTCTCATTATTCCTTCTTATCAAATAGGGGCCGCAGGAGCTAAAGGAGCTTGTGTCTCTGTCTTAATCACTATTCTCTTTTGCTTGGGATGCTTGTAAAAGTAAGGAACCTATTGAAAAGAGAATGCTTATTTATTTATTATTTGACAGGGTCTCATATAGCTCCTGATGGCCTTGAAATCAATATGTAGCTGAGCATGGCCTCAGCCTCCTGACCCCTCTTGTCACTGCTTCTGAAGTGCTTGGGTTATAGGCATGTGCCACTGTACCTTGTTAAAAAGTGAATGTCTGTGCCTCTTGTTTCTTTGCCAAATGGAAATGCATGAATAGAGATGGCTCATCAGTTAAGAACACGTGTTCTTAACTGATGAGTCACACACACACAATAAATAAATAAATAAATAAATAAACTTTAAAATAAAATATGTCCAGGATGGTCACACTAAATGTTTTGTAATCTTAACCCAAATACACAGCTGCATGAAGACTTTAGATTTTTTTTTTTTTGAGACAGGGTTTCTCTGTAGTTTTGCGCCTTTCCTGGAACTCACTATGTAGACCAGGCTGGCCTCGAACTCACAGAGATCTGCCTGGCTCTGCCTCCCAAGTGCTGGGATTAAAGGCGTGTGCCACCACCGCCCGGCAAGACTATACTCTTAGAGGCCATATCTGGTCAGCCATCTGTGTTGCCAGTGTGTGGCTGGTAGAAGACCCCAGACACTCCAAACAGTAACTTATGGAGCAGGTGACTCTACTGTGTCTTTGACTTGGAAGAAACACTTATGACTTCGTCTTCCCACATCTGAACCTGAAAGTGATCTCTCTATGGACTAGAAAGGCCTCCTCCAGCCTCTACTCTGCTCTGTGTTCACAGAACAAATGCTAACAGAAATGGAGATGTCCCATCCTTAGTGTGACCCTGACCATGGCCTCCTGATGAATTTCTTGAATAGATTGCTTGACTTAGAGTCCAGTCTAGTGTCCCAAGGTAGACTGCTGGTGATTCCTCTACTAGACACCTGGGTAGATATCCCCAGCTTTCTTTGGGTGACATCTCAGAGGTTGTAGCAGAGTGGAGTTGGTTTTGGTCTCCTGCTCAGGGATTATGTTGCCTACAGAGCCACAGCATGTAGAGGAAATGGTGCAGGTCCTTGCTGTGGACTCACCTGCCTCTTGTGTGTACTTCCTGCATTTGGAAGGAGGCAGCCCCACACCATAAAACCTCCTGGAAAGCCACAGAGGTACCCCTCTGAAACTGTAATGGACTTTACTGAAGCCTAGCTTTGATGAATGTGAGGTTTGGGACTCTACCAAGGTAAGAATCCAGGCAGCAAGGAGACCGAAGAAGGCCGATGACCCAGACTAGGGCCAAGCTGTTTACCAGCAGGTGTGTGTTTTAGAAAATCTTCCTTAACTGGTCATGGCAGCGGAAAATATCCTGCTGTTAAACGCATCTGCAATCCGCTGCTTTCCCAGTCCACCAACAAAAATTTTGACCTTTAAAGAAATGATGGAGAAGCTGGTGATTTTTTCTCTGGCATTGACGCTCAGCCTATTTCAGGCTCCAAGGCAATTGCAGCCCTCTTTGCTCCCTATTTCACATCACTTTCAAGTCTCGTTCTGGCCACTCTGAACCCTTCAGCACCTCTCCCTCTGCAATCACTCAAGTTAAGATCTGTGATCTGTGATTTGCAGATGACATGTACGTTTTTTGGCTGATGGTTGCTGGAGCAGTTGGCAAACCCAAGGCCATGAGGAGGAGGGTGGAAGAGCAGATCACAGTTGCAGTTCTCTCAGGCCAACCCTAAATTTCTAGTCTCAAGTAGAGGTGTAACTGTCTCACTATTTTGATTGAAGGGGAGGTAGCTCAGTATTCCTGTTGGTGTGAATTACCGTATTCATGTTTTGATAACCAAACAGTTGGCTCGTTCCCATTATTTGTTGTTCCTGTCAGAGTAGGGCAATTTACCGACCAGATATGGGGGAGGGAGAGTGTTCTTAACGCAACCCCCTCCCCCACGCACAAACACAAAAGGGAAATCTTAGGTTCCTTTAATGACGATCTGTTTCAGGGATGCATGGGGCATTAATGAGCTTTCTGGGCGTTAGAGCAATGATAGTTGCATTTGGGGCCATCTTTTATCGGACTATGCACAAAATATGCAAATGAGCAAATCTTGGTGCAAAGTTATTTTAGTGTCCTTTGTGGAAAGACTCACTGATTCAGAAAAGGCCGTCTTAATGAAAAGCTAGCCTTATTTGACTTTTTAAGCAGACATGATACGTATATGAATGTAATATGATTTGAAAGCCACATTAACGAGAGTGCTGTGAGAAGGATTATGGAGAAGCTGTGTTCAGATGCCGAGGAAAGCCAAGTGGGTGTATCAAACACCCATTCCTAATCTTCACAAGCAAATTTATTGAAGTGTCTCAATTTTGCCACACACCCTAACATCTGCATATGGGCCCAGGTTCCTAATCCTGTCACACTGTGTGGGCTGCTGTAGATTAAGAGAATGTATTATCAATGCCCCTGTCACTCCCCATAAATATAGACTGCCAAGTCAAGTGTGGCTTTTATGCAGAAACCCGTTGTCTTAAGCAGATTTTGCAACAACTACTGCTCAAATTCTGAAAAATTAAAACAAAAAGCGGAGATGGCTTCTGGTGCTTTCTTGCTTTATCTGATTAGAGGTAATTTATCTGTGAGGAGAAACTGTTTCAGGAGCAAAGGGAAGGACTGTGGACATGAGGAAGACGCTGCCATGTATCAGACATCATGTTAAACACTTAGCACGCACTTTAATAACAATCGAAGAGAACTATTGCTGAGCGTTCCTAGCCGAGGATGCCTTGCTGCAGCGCTTTGTGTCACATCCTTTGTCCTTTGGTGGTGTTTTATACCAGGGTCATATCTCACTTGGGAATGGCTCTGAAGGAGTTGGAGAACTTTGCAAGTCCCCAGACTTGTCACCTTCTACAAGAAAACAGGTAGAAAATGAAGTCCTTAGTGTTGAGTCAAATGATTAGCTTGCCTCCTGGTACCAGCAACTCAGACTCATGTCTCAGCAACATTACAAATTATTCCCTGCTATGGGCTTTCAGGGTCACTTAAGAATGTTAAAAGCGACGAATGTTAAGTCTACAATTGCCAAGGGCTTATTGTACTCCGTGTGTCAGCCCGACACTCAATTATTATTTCTAGTGACAATAAAAATCATTTCCATTTAAATTATTCTCCACAAGCCTTATTCATAGGATTTCAAATTTCTGATTAATCTTTACTGTATTTTGCTTTTTGAGTTCTATTTGCTCGAAGTCAATATAAGGTAAAACCAAGATGTTATATAATCGTACTCCTCAGAGAAATTGCAGAAAAACCACTAGAGGCAACCTCCTTCACCAAGTCCTAGTGACAGGTTGGGGTATGCCTCCTTGCAACATCCCAGAATGAGAAAAACGATGTAGACAATAAGAAATATCACTGAGCTTTCAAAGGTTCACAAAAACCAGCCATTTAAACCGACAAATGCGAGTCACAGTTGTGTAGACTCTGTTACGGGGTTAAAAACCTGAGAATCTCCATCAGTCCAGAGATGGTCACTCCAGGCTGCCTTTGCCATGCATCCTGTGTACCTGGCTCCCTCTCTTTGCTTCCCTGCAAGAACATATGTGTTTCTGTCATTATTTGGTAAACTTGCAATTATTTGCAATGCAGTTTTTTTTAACTATTAATTCAGTTGTTTCAGTCTGTGATTGGCAGACTTTACTTTCCAGGAACAGATGATGCAAAATTATGTCACACTAAGGTCTCTTTCTGTGTCCCTGGAGATAGGTCTCTCAGAGGCAACATTTTCCACAGCTCTATATTTCTGTTGGCTTCTTCCCTTTTCTATTCCTGTCTCCTGTGTCTTCACATGATTCTGAATTCCTAGGAGAGGTCTGAAATGAATCCTAAGTGATTCTGGGCTAGGCAAACCAACCAACTGTCATGCTTCAGAACCAGACGGTGACTGCCGAGCCCTGACCCAACCCTAACATCACACTTGCAACATCCATGTTCAGAATTTATTGTTTCAAAATTCAGCACATTTGCAGAGTAGGTAACAAGGAAAAGATTCTTCTTGACTCTGCTGAGGTCGGAAGATGCTTGTGTTGTGGAATATTATTTTAATTAGGCAAAGATTTTTACATTTGTTTACACTGGCATATTACTTTAACTATGTGAAGGTGTGTTACATTTGTTTACTGTGTGGAATATTACTTTAACTATATGAAGGTGTGTTACATTTGTTTACTGTGTGGAATATTACTTTAACTATGTGAAGGTGTGTTACATTTGTTTATGCTGCATTTGATTGATGATGTAAGGATATGTTACACTGTTTATGTTGTATTTGTTTAATTATGTAAAGATGTGTTGCTGCGAGCACTGGACTGTGGTCCATCATTGTGGCATGGTTGAGAGCCCTGTACCCAGAGCTGGGGAAGCAGGCAGAACCTTCTGGAGAGAAAGAGCCCTGAGGTAAACACTGCCTCCTCAGGACTGACATAGAAACCTCTGCTTTTCCTTTTGTAATTTAACAGTTAATGATATCAATCCGTTATTTTAGCAAATATCAACATTAAAAAATTCTTAATAATTTTTGAAAAAAAAAAGATGTGTTGCTGTCTCACCTTGCCTGCACCTGATTGGCCTAGTAAAAAGCTGAATGGCCAATAGCTAGGTAGGAGAGGGACAGGTGGGACTTGCAGACAGGGAGACTAAAGAGGAGAAATCTAGAAGAATGAGAGAAGAGAAAAGGAGAGGAGAATCAGGGAGAAAGAGAGGGCAACACCCTGGGCCAGTCAGGCAGCTGCCAGCCAGCACAGAGTAGGATATACAGGGAAAAAAGGGGAAAAGCCCCATGGTAAAATGTAGATAAAGAGAAACTTATTATTAAAATAAGAGCTAAGCTGAGGCTGAGCATTCATAACTAGTAAGAATTCTCCATGTCACAATTTGGGAGCTGTTTGGTGGCCCAAAAGAAAAAGGCTGCTGTGTGCTTGTCTGCCTCAGACCACAATGTCATCCACTGTGAATGGAGATGGGGCTGCTCCGAACTTCATGTTTGGTCGGATGGCGCATTGAGATGATCTGGGATAGTTGGACTCGTAGTTTGTATATTTTGCTTAAAATAACAGAAATGTCTCTGGATTAGAAACACTAACACCAGCCTTGGTCCCAGCATGATGCTCTTGGGCATAAAATTAACACAAGCGTCTTCTGGTGTCATTTGAAGGGCTCAGTAGTGTGAGCAGGTCTCTCGGTAGTTGAGGACTTCTCCTTTTCCTGTGTTCCTACCTGAATATCATGTGCTATTAAGATTAGAAGTCGGCTCTCACTTGACCAAGCTCATGGACATAATTCATAAATCTTTCTTCCTCCCAAGAAGAAACACAGAAGCTCAGAGAAGCAAAGTGAGTGAAAGTGAACGCACAAAACTTGAGGTTTGCAGGCTGCAGGCTGCAGGCACCCTGGTTTCCTAAGTGAGGGAAATAAACATAGAGACAGAATATCTCCGCCGTTAGAAAAAGTCGCCAACTGTCGAATGTAACCGTCTTCCTCATCAGTTCCTACCTCACACCCCAGTTAAAGGCCTGCTCTTCCAGTGGCATCATAACCACATGTTAAGACAACACACTTCACTAAAAGAAAGTCCTATCTAATGTCAAAACGGGCTTGTGTAGGCAAAGAGGATTCAATAAACTCCATGTCGGATGTAACTTTGCTTATCCATCTGAGTTCATTTGGGCCACAAGCTTGTGGGCAGGGACTCAATTTGCATGCCAGCCTTCATCTAGTTTCAAGGTCTACCTCCACAGAAAATTAGACAAGAGTTCCCAATTTCAAGTTCCATTTTTCTAGAAATAATGAATCTCAGAAGAGCTTCCCCAAATTAAACAAATGTAACCAAATGTGCTTGTACTTCTTGCAACTGGAGTGAGCTGGTGATGCTGAGGACCCAATTACATCTTAATTGGCATCAAATGATAGGAAATTAGTTTCATGGTAAATATTCATTCTCTTTGTGATCAAACCTATTATTTGCATTAGAGAAGCGACATTTAACCTGCTCGAATAAACCCAATTTCACTTGCTTTTATAAAGCATTTTAATTGAGGATTAAGCACCAATTCTTTATGAAGATTGCAGAAGAATATTGCTGTTTTAATCAGATAACACCAAAACAAACGCAAACATCGCTGTCTTTAACCTTAACGCCCTCTGACGAGAAATTAGCTTCAATTGTTCAAGCATTGACATGCTACATCAGCAACAACAAAGACAAACATCCCCAGCACGCTCATTTAAAAAATGGCAGAGTCCATTAAAGAGATTTTTTTTTTGTATCTACTTCTCCTTAAATAATACTGCCAAACTTGGTCACTTGAAGTCACTGTTTATACATCTTTCTCAGGGGTCTGTGGATCGGCAGGCTCAGTGGGCGGTTTTCACTTCAAAGTCCTATGTTTGCAGCTGGGCGGGAGTCATCTGAGGAGGGGACTGAGTTGGAGTCTGGGATGAATTCCTTCCTGCCAGGTCTGCTTCCTTGCTTGAGATGGCTGAAATGGGTTCTCTCTCTTCTCTCTCCTCTCTCCCCCCTCTGTCTCTCTCTCCTCTCTATCCATGGCTAGTTTGGGTTACCTCAAAGCATTGAGGTTTCAAGGCAATTGGATTCCAACCAAGTGTTGATATCTCTCAGAGAAATATTGCATAATAGTGTGGCTGAAGGCTGTGAGACATTAAGATGTCCTAAGGGAGGCAGCCTTGGAGTATGCACAACATCACTTCTGCAGTATCCAGCCAGACAAGGTAGTCACAGGCTCGCTCTGATTCAGTAGTGTTAATAAAACAAGTTTGTCTCTGGATGAAGGAAAAATGTGTTCGTATAGGGTGAGGAACGCCTCAATAGTGGCTTCTTGAGACAAACTCTCACAAGGACAGTAAACATCACACTTCCATGTGTAGCCCAACACTTTAGAGGATGTTCTCACTGGTTAAATACAACATGTGGATATGGAAACATGTGGATATAGAAACATGTGGGTATAGAAACATGGATATAGAAACATCTAGATTTGGCAGTGAAGGCCAAGAGTTGGGGAAACTTCTGTAGCTGTAGGGTCCCACACAGGAATGGCATTTCCCATCCTTCTCAAGAAGAAATAAGAAAGAAAAGTATGACACATGAACTCATTCAGTCTTGTTCTTGAGAAGGTAAGTGACGAATATTCAGAGTAAACTCGGAAGAAGTAGTTGAGTAGGTAACAGTGTCTGCCGGCTTCTCTCGGAGTGGTCCTTTGGGAGGCTCTAGTTCACTATGCCCTAAGGGGGGAACTGCAGTTTGGGTCAGACAAAGACTAAAGGTCACGGATCCCTAATTCAGGAATGGGTTATTGGGAAGTCTCTCGGGGTCCCCCAGGAATGACATGTTATAGAGACTGGATCGTCCTTTTATCAAATTTCTCAATTGGCTCATATGCTGGGAGTTGTTTGCAGCCTCTGTGATAACTAATTTCCATTGTCACTTAAAGGATTTAGAGTCATCTAGGAGACTCACTGTTTCCAGAGAGACTTATCTGAGGCGGGAAGGATTTGAACGGCACCATCCCATGGGATGGGATAGGATGGGAAGAGAGGAGAAAGCTTGATGAGCGTTCTTCTCTCTCTGCCTTCTGACTGAGGATGTGATGTGACCAGCCACAGCAGGCTTCTACAGCCATGTCTTCCCCATCAGGGTGGACTATGTCCCCTCAAACACTGAGCCCCAAATAAACCAATCTCCTTCCTTCATTCCCTCCGTCCCTCCCTCCGTCCCTTACTCCACCCCTTCCCTGTCTCTCTCTCCTTCCCTACCTCCCTGTTGCTTTTCATTAGGTATTTTGTCAGAGCAATGAGTCCATATCCCCAAACATTCGTTCCTTTTAAGCCAATTTCTGAAGGTGACATTTTGACTGAAGAACATTTTATTTTTTTCTACTATTTATTAGGTGTTAATTTTATGCCAGAAACTGATCAGTATTTGACATTTTTTAGCTCGTTTACCACTCAGAGCAATTCAGTGTGGCAGTGGTTGTGTCCCTGTTTTTTAAGTTAGATAGGGCCTGTGTGACAGCAGATTTTGAGTGCCTATGGTTTACCTTTAAACTAGTGTCCACCACCCTTATCCTACTCAGCGTGCTAAGACAGTCCATATATGCTTTCATTCATGGATATTTGGAACTGTTCACGTTCTCATGGGACTTTGTTTCTGAAAGGCTTTGATACCAAATAATAATAATGATAATAGTAAACCACATGTGTATTACAGAACGCCAGGCACTGTTCTAGAGCTTTCCATGAATAAGCCTGCTTTGTCCTCAGGATCCTCCAGTGGGGTAGTTAACTTTCCTAGTCTCGCAAGGAAGGACACCATGGACAGCACATCCAAGGAAGGTCACGCTGGAGGATGGTGTGGTTTCTGGGGGCATTTGGGAAAGTTCTGTGCTCAGGTATCTCTTCATTTGTCTGAGTTAGACAGAACAGCAAAGAAGAAACAGCCCAAACACTCAGAGGAGAGGGGTTGAATTGGCATCTCTTTATGGGGATTAGGAATGTAATCTCCAGGGTAGGTTCTGAAGGGACAAGATATTCTGTGTGAGGAGAGGACGCCCCTAAACTGGTATCATCAAAAGGGGGAGGAGGAAGGACAATTAACAGGGAGACAATGGTTTCTTGCCATTGCCGACCTTCCACAGGAGGATCCCTTTCTGTCAGAGACATAGCCAGTCACTCAGACTTTCCCCAGAGTTCTGGAGGCAGGAACTTGGAGAAAGCAGCCAGCCCAACAGTCTGTTCCCTGCTGCTTCCTGCTTCCAGAACTGACTGAAGTTTACTTTTTGGTACTCCAGAGACCGAGCTTCTTCTTGCCTTCCTCCAGTGTGGTCTATTTAATCTCCTGTCGTGTGGGAAATTATGTTCAAAATCTCCGTGATCCTCTGTCCGTAGTAAGTTATGCATGTAGTGGCAAGTACATGTCACAAGGTCTCAAGATTATATCTGCAATGTGTTGCTGCTGGCTGTTGATCAAGATAGGCTGCAAGAAAAACATTATTTTCAGGTGTGAAAAACCGTCACCTTTATCAAATAATTTTTCTTGCATTTTTCCCAAGACGTTGTAGCCTATTTAAACTTGGGAGGTTAAGTTTGTAGCATTCATTATGACTGAAAATTTAGTTCACACAATCATGATGCTCTCTTTATTAGGTGTTACCGTTAAACAATATTAAAATAAACACAATGTGGCTGGCCTTTTGTAGGCTACATGGCATGTTTACGTCTTTGCCTGGTTTCTTAATTGCATTTATTCATCTTTCTGAATATTAATGTCACTGCCACCCACGGTACTTGCTATTTTAGAGCATGTGGTTTACATTTGATTTTTGTCCAGCGATAGCATTTGATGGAAGGATTTTAGTTGAGTATTTCGTAGTATGCTGTCTGTGTGTGGGTGCTTGGCTGATGTTTGCCAAAGTCCCATTCTATCTTTGAAGATAGAGGATGACAGATCTAAAATAAAAGTGTACTTCAGCATCCCATGACATGGTGGATGGGATGCAGATATACCAAGGCACAGCTCTTGGCTTATGTAAATCATGTGAATATCATGACAATGATGGAAAACAAAGCATTTAAAACAAAGAGGCCAACAGAGTGGGTGAGGACCTATGACTGTCATTGAAAATAAAAGGATAACCCTCCTGGCTTGTACAACAAACCAAAGTAGGAACAGAGAGAGCCAGTTTCAGGAGAAATGGTCAACAGTAATAGAGGCATATTTGTACCTTTAGAGTTTTGTTTTGGGGGAGAAGTTATAAAAGTTATATTAAAGACATATTTGACTGCACAAAATATACATGATCTATTACATTTAATGCCCACTTTATGTATTTATCACTTTGTCCTGCAGGGGTATGCCTTCTTTCATAGCTGCAGTTAGAATATGTTCTATTCTTTATGATTTTATCACACTTCACAGACACCCATATCAAATGGTGCTCCCCACAGCCATCTTGTTTTTACAGGACAGAATGGGCATACATACATCACTTTTATTTTCTTTCAAAAGTTCCCCCATATGTGAGGTTATAGGTACCTCCCTCCCCCTCAGATATGACCCCTGTAGTGACCCTTAAAACCTTTCCATAACAACAGGCATGACAACTGCAGGCCACCAATAAAATAGTAATTAATTACAATGTTTCAGAAAGTGCCGCCTTGTTGTGTCTGTATTTTCCCTGCAATTGGAGCCTTTAAAGATTAATCAGAATGAAATTGTCTCAGGAAGGACACTTGAGTATCTTTATTCCTTGGAGAGCAATGAGCAGAGGAGAAGCCCGCTGAAAAACCACCACATAATTTGTGCTCACTAGAGTAGCCTCGGCTGGGTGAGAGGGTTTTTTCCTTTTTTAGAGTGTCGCATGACGTTTCCTGCCAAGGAGCAAACCAAGCAAATGTTCTTCAGGCCCCAGGCCAGGAAGACAGGCACAGCCTTGTCCGTGTCAAGGAAGAACATAGGTAGCAGGAGACCCGAGAGCAGATGAAAATTGAATTATCCTTACTTCTAGGACCTGCCTGTTGAGACCCAGCAGCTGTGGCAAGCATTTACTACCAACAAGAGGTAGTTCCAGGAGAAGAATATAAAACATGCTCTGCTCAAACCCACGAAACTCAGAGTGTCTCACAATGGCCAATTTATTATTTTTACCCTGTCCAGTGACACGGAAGGATGCATCAGGGAGCTGCTAGCCTCTGCGATGAATAACTTAAGTCAGGCTGCAACATGTGAAATAATTCAGCTGACCAGGATTTATAACGCTGGCTGGATTTTTCTGCTTTCTTTGGGGTTCATGAAGCATGGTGTTGCAAGAGACCACGGGAGTCCTGTGATGAGGTTACATATCTATTTCTCTTCTTTATTTATTTATTTATTTATTTTTGGTATTTTCATATTGTTTTATTGCCTAACCCAAATGTCTTTCTAAGTAGGGTCCAGTCTCCCCTGGGGACTTGTAGCACTGGATTTGAAAGTCAGAACTACCAACAGCTCAGGCTCCTAAATACTCTTATTTTTATTCCCCTTCCTCATATATTTTGTCCCAGATGGTTTCGCCTACCCGATGCCCCATGGACTGTGCTGGGCTGGGCTCCCTTCCGCTCATTATTTACGTGTACTTGACCAAACTAGAGAGGCAGTGATGCAGGTGTGCATGTCTAGGCCAGGCCACCCCTCCCCCGGCTCAGATGTCAGTGTGCAGGCTAGCTGGACTCGGACATGGGGCACACGATCTGCTACTGAAGGAAACCTGTCTCAGGAGCGACCTGGCAGGCCTAATTTCATGACAGCAGAGTCAGATCTTGCTCTCCAGTTGGGATGTGGGGTACTCACTCATCCTAAACGCTGGACCCTATGTTTGGAGAATTTAAGGATGGAAATGACCTTAGAAGACGGTCTGGTCAAATCCCCTAACTTCTTGGACTACTCATTTTTTTTCAGAGGGCCAATAATTTGTGTCCATTTTTGTGTATTATCATTCCAGAGCAATGTTTAAAAAAAAAATCACCACTGTGTGATGGCATAGTCTTTCCAATTCCTGTTTTAACTTGGAGATTTAATGAGATCAACCCAGAGCTATAGAGAAAGGAGGAAGAATGCCCCAGGATGAGGGTTTGGTGGGCACCTGTAGTTCTCTGTTGACAAAGTGCCCTTTGACCTTTTGATGCCCCAGAATTGAGTCCTGGTGTCTTTCGAGGTTGTTGCCTGGCTACAGGTTAAGTGTTTTAATATTCTCTGATTGAGGGAAAGTACTATGAACAAATTTAATCCAAGGTCCTGGAATGCTCAGGGGGTTCTGGTGACCATATAAAATGTAAATGCATTCTTAATTATCTCAAGTCAGTGCACGCCTAAGTGGCTCTTTTTGAGGAAAAACACAGCTTACTGATAATGAGCACGAAAATTACTCAGGAATCAGTGGAGTAAATCTCTGAAACCTTTTCTCTCCCTACCCCCTTCTCCAAATGCTGATGTGACTTGGCTAATTTGAGTATGTGTCCCTTTCTAGACTTTACAGATAAACTTAAGGTTTATCAAGGGACTTGGAAGTGGCTGGAATAGCCTGCCTTGGATTCTACCTTGGTTACTGGCACTAAAGATGATGATGATGATGATGATGATGATGATGATGATTGTTGTTGTTGTTATTACTAATTCCCTGTTTTATTGGTACATGAAGCTGATGGGGTTAGACTCAATAGTTGCAAAGTGATTTTCTTTCTTAATGTGTGTTTAATTTGTTACCTGATTTCCTGGCAGTGGTGTCTCCAGGAAGCAAATATTTTATGGTCATTTTCTCAGTGGAAAAGAAAAACCCAGCAGGCTCAGTGACTTCTGGTTGGTATTATGGCCTGCAAATGGGAACTGAGGCCTGGACTTTGGTCCCCTTGTCCTTAGCCTCACATTCTCTCTCACTAAGCCTCTCTGCTTTTCCTTTAAATGAATCATCTGAACACTACATCCTCGGCCTGGGGGGAGGAATTTCTTCAATACTCTTCTTCTTTAATGCACCTGACAGAAAAACCTTGTTATGGGAAGCATTTTGTAGATTTGGCTAGGCTGCCGGCAACAACCAAGGAGCCCAGTAGTCAGCTCCACTCCTAAGAGCCAAGAAGGCATGTGACAATGTTAAGCTCTTACTGAAGTCATAGCTACCTGGCATCAACACAATGGCCTGGGCCTTGGAATGTGGGGACAAACTGCAATGCTCATGGCCTTGACGTGAAACCCTTATCCTTCCCTCAACATCAGTGAAAGTCCTTGAGTAGCCGAGTCTCGGGGCGTGGCTGATGGAGGAACTCCTCTGAGGTCCTGCCTGCCACCATCCCCCATCAGAAGGATCAGCTTGGGTAATTTTCTGCTACTCAGCAGGCTGTGCAATCTCTCTCGGATGTGGATGTCTTAGTTTCTCCTTGGCTTCGGCTGTAGGGACAGGAAGAGAATTGTCCATATGTCCACATGGAACTTCCAGAACTTACAGTGGAATTAGGTTCCTGCCACGATTGGCTGGGTCTTCAAACCATGAGCCAAGAGGAATAGTTCCTTCCTGTTCCTGTTATGGAGTTAGTTTCTACAACAGAGAACTGAGAAACTACTGTCTCTTGGTGTTACTGAACTGTCCACGTAAGTCACCTTTTAAACACTTGACCAGAACAGCAAATAGTGAAGAGTATTGACCTTAGACTAGCATTGCAACCATGGTGTCTATATAAAATTTTGCCTTAATAATAAGAAGGTATGCCACAAACAGACCACCACTAATTATCACACTGCTGAGGTTTATGGATGATAGTCATCCTTGTACAACTGTACACATGAGTATGATTGGCTTTGTGTGAGCATATTTCTCACTCTTGGGAATATGATGTGCTTTCTGGCATAGGTACCATATGTAATATTGAGTATACCCTTGGAAGGGTGTCCCACATATGAGATCATCTGCTGTGTAAAGAATAGTGGTTAAAAACTGAAGGTACATTAGGTGTTTAGATCTCTAGATTCCCCAATAAATATAGGTAGGCCAGATGAGGACAAAGTCATCCACCTCCATGGGTTTGCATCACTCTGCCCCTTGCCTCAGACTGTAGAATACTTGTTTGATGATAGGTCCAGATTACTTGCCAAGAACTGGTTCAAGACATCTACACCACTAGGAAAACATCTTTGAGCTTTGGGTAACAATGCTATCGATGACCTTGTACTATGACCTTTATTAAGTACCATCTAGTAACTTCTAAACTGAGGCCCACAGTAATGTCTGCTTGCCTCTCCTGATGATGGCGCAGTAGACAGCTGGAGCTGCCGACACATTGTCTTTCCTTCATTGATGACTTGGGTTGCCGAGAGCTGAGGATGCAGGGCTAGAGAGCTCACTCAGTGCAAGTGATGGTCAGGACATGGGTGCTTGTGAGTGTTTACTGTGTTTGCAATCATTCCTTTATCTGCGTTTTTATGATGCTTTGTTTTATTACTGGTTTTTCCTTTTAAGAAATCCAAAAAAAATATAGAAATACACAAAGAAGAATATAATAAGTATTCATTTTCCTAATTCTCATAATTAGCATGTTAGGTATTTTCAAAATGGAATTGGTTTTCAGTAATTAGTTTGAAGGAAATACAGCATTATTCAGCTGATGCCCCACAGCCACTACCCCCTTCCCCTTCTTCTTGGGTTCTGAGGACAGTTGCTAAGAGGAGTTTGTCATAAGTTTTAGGGACCATTTTTAAACTTTGCACATAAATATATGTAGTTGTAAAAAAATATTTCGTGAGTTTAAACTCATAAAAAGAACACTATACAGGTAGATGTGTTTTTTTCCATGCAACCTTTTTTGAAACAGACTCAAGCTGATGCACACAACTCTAGTCCATTCAATCACTGTGAGCCAACCAATCAAAAGAATGATACTATTTTTTATCAACCCCCTGCCCCTAGTTAGGTTATTTCTAGTTGTTTTTTTTTTTCTTTTTCAAAGAAATCTACTACAGTATCCCTCTCCACTTGCCTGGTTTTGTTTTTTTTTTGTTTTTTTTTTTTTTGCATTTTCACAAGGATTCCTTCAGGTCTTAGACATGTTCCTCTACACAATGATGGAAGAATATTAAGAAATTTGCCAAGCGACCTGCTAAAGATGGTATTGCAGCCCGTCTTTACCAAGCACACCCTTTCCTTTTACTCCACAGTCATAGATTTTGCTCTCTGCCACGCCTGGATTCATTTTAAGCTACTTCGAATCATTTTTAAGTTTGTCAAACTAGAAAGAAGTCGGTAGCTCCTCGGAGCCTTTAGAGTTGCCGTGCTGCCCACGCTGAAGGGAGGAGGAAGAGGAAGTGCCGGTCGCGCCTCCCTTCTGTAGGTCAGCTTGCAGATGCTCTGGAAACAGCGTTTATAAATGGCATTTGTTCTCGGCTGTGGCTTGTTATTGGGAAGAAAGCCCCAAAGCAAAACAAAATAAAAGCAGTTTCAAAGCAGGAAATCTCATCTTGAAAATGTCAAAAGAGATGGCAAAGGAATCTTCAGAAGAAGTATAATAGGATTTATCAAGCGCTTCACGGGCCACCACGCTTGTTGTTTCCCATGATTTCTTTTACTCTAGTTTTCTCAGGCATACCAGAAAGGTTTTGGACTGTCAATGGGAGCCCCCTCTGTGGCTGGTGCTGGACTGATGTGCTGGATGCTCCCCATGTTCCGACTCATGCTCTCCAAGGGCTTTAGGCTGCCGAGCCATCCCGTTCTTTCCCTCCATGTTAGAGCATTAAAGAGCTCCCACAGCCTTGCTCATCCACAGAAGCCACAGCGAGGCTCTATATCAGTGATAACTGATTACATACGTGTCAGAGAATTGTCCATTTGGCTGGATTAGATGCTATAGACTTTCGGCTTGTTTGTTTTATCAGAAGTTCTGAGAAGGGTCTGTCCCAGGGTTGGGGTCATCCATTACTAGGTTCTTCCCACCTTATCCGGCTGGCTTCAGTTGTGTCTCTGACCCCAGGATGCTGTAGACAAGATGTCTGCAGGTTTCCAGGCTCTGTGTCTGGCAAGGCTAGGTCCAGTGAAAGAAAGGGCCGTTTCTTCCTGGGTGTCTTTGCTTTTCAAAAAGGGAACATTTTCCAAAGTCCATCAGCAGTATCCTCCATCCCATGTCTAAGCCATATAACTGAGCCATAGCATTCACTGGAAAGGGAATGGGCCCACAGTGTTCTCAGTAAAGATGTAAGTGCATGTGGGGGCAATTTGTTGTTCACAGTGATTGGAGAGGGTTTAGTGGTGTGTGTCCAGAGGTGTTAGACAGCTCTCGTATCTAGACCAGCTGAGGTAAATTATCCCTGGAGCTAGATGGAGTAGAAAGCTAATTCCATAAGATTTTCCTCAGGATCTCCTTTGCAATCCTGGGGTCTGGATCGAGAAGAAGGCGATGGGGACATGGAGAAGCCAGCCTTGCCCCCTGAGATTCCAGCTGTGCTAATAGGTGCTTGCTGTCCTTGGGGAAGAGGCAGTATGACAGCTGGTGTCAGAGAATATAGCTGTCTCTCTGTGCCCTGCTCCTCTGCAGGGGGTATGCATGCTATCTGTGATGGGTAACATTGATTGTCAGTCACTGTGATGGGGTTTACAGTCCTGCAGGAGATAAATCTCTGGCCACATCTGTGAGGGTATTTAGCATATGTGGGAAGATCCATCCTGAAGGTAGGCACACCATTCTGTGAGCTGGGCTCCTATACCCAACAAAGAGGAAGAGGGAAGTCGCTCAGCAGCCTTCATCTCTCTCTCTCTCTCTCTCTCTCTCTCTCTCTCTCTCTCTCTCTCTCTCTCTCTCCTTTCTGACTGCAGACGCAATGCAACCGTCCGCTTCACACTCCACCTGCCAGCCCTTCCCGCAGTGATGGGCGGGGTGGGCCTTCAAGCTGCGAGCCAAGGAGAACATTTCCTTCCTGAAGTTGTCACTTTGTCATAGCAGCGAGCTAACACATCACCCAGACTCTAAATCCCCTGACCAAGTCAGAGAACCACCCCTCAGGGATCTTCGTAAATGATGGCCTTTTTTTTTTTTTAAGCCTTTATTTCCCCAAATTCTAGTAGCAGGAAAAAAACAACAACAGTATTATTTTGGAATTATGAACTCTGAGGTGATTTCCTGATAAAATAATATATCTCATCCATGTCAAGAAATCCTTACAGAAAAATACCAAAGCCAAATACAAAGGAGTAACAGCCCAGAAAAGCCTCTGGCTGGTTTGTGGTGTCAGACGTGGCACAGAGAGCCGGGGTAGAATGGGGAGCAGCCTTGGGGATGGCATTGGATCAGCTGTGGAGATCAACGTATGTTTTGAGGTCATGCCTGGCGAGGCTTTAAGAATAAGATTGGGAGGCAAGTGTGATGGTTCACACCTGTGCTCTTGGCACTCAGGAGGCTGCGACAGGAGAATTGCTGAGAGTTGAGACTAGCCTGGACTACATAATGAGATACTGTCTCAAAAACAGAAGGACTAGAAGGACAGCTTTGATAGCATCTATATGTGTATATATCGAGAGGGAGGCAAGGGACAGCGATGATGTTGGCAAGTGGGGGACAGTGTTACAGCTGTTATAACTTGGGGAACAAAGCCCAAATGTTCACAAATTTAATAAGAGACCCCGGAGAGCTTGGCAGAGAAGTCTGGACCATGTGAGTGATATCTGAGACTCACTCAGTGACTCCAGTACTTGGACAATTTTGCACCATAGAACTGGAACTCTGAGTGTCTGTTCTTCACCATGGCAACGTTGGCATCCTCAATGTCACCACCGCCATGTCACCATGTTTCCTGTGCCTTTAGAACCACAAAAGGAAGACCAAAACATTGATGTCCAGCTAATGTTCCTTCAATGCAGTGACTTCGAAAAGTAGATCACGGTGCTCAAAGTGAGCGGGAGTGCAGGCGCAGCACAAGTGGTTTTCGTCTGGTGTGTCCAACCTTTTCATGTGGAGACAGATCTCACCTACAAAGTTCATGCTCAAAAACTGTGCAACAGAGTTACAAACAGACCCACAAAATGCCATGCATGCACACGAAAACCTTGCGTTTAAGTAAGTTTACAATGTTGTGTTAAGCTGTATTCATAGCTCTCCTGGGGGGCATGTGGCCCATGGGCTGCAGGTTGGCACATCTGAAGCCCCCAGGAGGCAAGACAGCTGTCCTCAAAGCTCCCGGCTTCAAATACTTCCCAGCATCCCACTGTCATGGGGACGCCCTTACCCAAGTTTGTCTTCCTGAGCAGAGCTGAGTTTGTTTTTGAAAGTAACTATGGCTATATAAAATCATACTTTTAAGAAAATGCAATCTGTTGATCTCTTCATGATGGAGTCTATATATCATTTACACTTCACTTCTCTGTGGGTGGAAAAGCTTTTTTCATGGTTTATTTAGCGGGAAGTCATTTTGATCAGCAAGATGAGTAATACTTTACAGCTGTTTGCAATTACTGCCTCTCCTCTGCCAGGAGTTTTAACTATTATACCAACTGAAATACCAAATGACTTGGTGCAAGATGGGAGAAGAGAAATGCATATTTCATAGGTCTGCTCACGCCATGAGAAATCATCCATCTCTTTATTCAAGTTTGTGTTTTTAAGTTAAAATATATCTGAAGGTAATTTCTAATTATTTTCTAACTTCAAAGGTTTGTCACTGCTGTTGTTTAATTAGTAAAAGAATGTATAACCTGTAACGTGTGACATTTCCTTTACTGGCCAGCCAGAGGTCATCCACCGTACCTTAAATTTCACGAGGCGTTAAACCAGTTTGGCTGAGAATATGAATACAGGCCTTTATCCGCTTATTTGTGTCTTCAAAAATATAGCCTGGGTATGGTGACCCAAACCTGTAATTCCAGCACTTGAGAGGCCGAGGAAGGGGAATCAGGCTACTTGAGACCCTGTACACACACACACACACACACACACACACACACACACACACACACACACACCCAAAATACCTTGCCATAAAAAATGATGATGATCAAAATATTTCAGTGGAAAATGAAATAACAAATATGTTTTCATATGACATAAGTCCAGTAGGCTTGATGAATCTCTGCTATGGGACATTTATGAGTCTTTTGTAACCTCCTAAGAAGACTGATGAGGAAGTGGTGTAGTCAGTGTGGAAGCTGGGAGCTGAGGGCAGAATAGGTTCAGCCCCTGCCTCCCTTACACACAAGCTGGGCTTCTCTGGACAAGCTGCTGATTGTATGAAATGTGGTTAATGATAGTACGGCCTACCCCATGCAGCTGCTTGCTGTGAGAATCAAAGACAGTGATTCCTGGGAAGCAATTAGCCTAGCTGCCTACCACATTTTGAAGTTTTTAAATAAATGGTAGCAATGGTCTTTCTCAAAATAATTTTTCTATTTCCTTGTCCACATGTGTGTTTGCCTGTGTGTGTATGTATGCAATGCACATGTGTACCCACACCTGTGGTGGCCTAAAGCTGGCCTCAGGCATCTTCCCATTTGCTTTCCATTTTATTTGTTGAAGTAGGGTCTCTCACTGAACTAGAGTTTGTAGATTCAGCTAGTCAGATTAGTCAGCTTTCCCTGGGCATGCCTCATCTCTGTCTCCAGAGTCCTCGAGGGCAAGCAGCTACCACACCTGCTCAGCATTCCCAAACTCAGGTCTTCAGTGTTGGTCAACAGCAACTGCGTCCACCGAACCTCTAGTTCTGCAGAGTTTATGGTATGAGTCATGCTGCTTACCCGCACCCTGGTCAACTCAATTGACAGAATATTAACACGAGCCCCTCTAAGCTGTGTGAGAGTGAGAGAAAGAAGGTTAACACTTAAAGGGGAAGGGAGTCTTGGCGTCTGCTCTGGTTAGCTATGGTTGTATCCTGTGCCCGTCCCTAGCCCAGATGAACGCTGCCAAGAGATGAGTTCAGTCTGAGGCACACGCTCAACTGTGAGAAAGAAAAATTCTCTTAATGGATGCACACTGACTCAACTCAAGTAGGTCTTCTAGAAAAAAACAACAACAGAGCTTTTTCTAGATAAAAAAGATGGAATAGCATTGGAATGACTAAAAATATTCAATCTCCATTCAAGACAGGTCTCCCCTGAGCAGCTGCCCAGAGGGAATGTGGGGTACCCTGATCCAGGTTCCAATGATTTCTTGAAAAATAGAATGCCTATTCAAATTACCCTACTCAAATCAATAACAGTTTATAAAACTTGACTATATCCAAAAGCCAGTGTTCCGGCGAAAGAGTACTGAGATGTATTATTAATTCACATTAAAATTTAGTGACTACTCTTAGGGACGCCTTGCTCTTTGCTTAGCAGAAGATTCTAGACTAGCAATTGATCAAAAGGTCAGAGGATCACCAGCAACCTTGTGATGTAGAAAGCACTGGAGAACAGCAGCGAATATTGAAGGAATTTTCTGTAAGTTATCAATAAAGCAAGATTTGGTTCTTAGACATTGACCCGTGTGTGTTCAAGCTTGGCAAACTTTGAATTTTCCCATTTATATTTAGCTCCTAGGATTTTTAAACAGAGGTTAATGCAAGGAGAAGACCCAAAAGATAAGACTGATACTTTTAAAAAGCCTTGTATACCTTGTGATACACACACAAAGCAAACATGGGGTGAGAAGAACAGTGAGAAATATAGAATTCCAGTAACTTCTGGTGCTAAAAGAAGAGAGAGACGTGAATCTGGCCTCAGAACTGCCTTGCTCTTACCTGGGTGTCCAGTGAAGGCAGAGAAACATGATCCCTGGCAGCAAACAAGCCAGGTTTGAACTCCAGTGTGGCCTCACAGAACAGTCAGGAGGGTTCTGGGGAAAGGTATCTTGTAAAGATGAGGCAACTGAGCCCAAAAGTTCATGATCATAGATGGCTCAGTGGTTGTGTTGGGAGATGGTCTTCCCGCCCCGACTCGTATGCCTCTCTTCCCAAGGTGATCCTGCTCCAAAGCTCCAGCTAGAGTTTTGTACCTAGTGTAGAGTAGTTCTCCCATCAAGATGAGAGAGTTCTAGGCAGAGCGAAGGACAATAAAAACGCCAGGTCTGGCCCAGCATGGGGTCAGGCCAGCCACTAGAAAAGGAAGGGGGCTCCAGACTGGT
Source organism: Peromyscus eremicus (assembly GCF_949786415.1). Taxonomy (NCBI): domain Eukaryota; kingdom Metazoa; phylum Chordata; class Mammalia; order Rodentia; family Cricetidae; genus Peromyscus; species Peromyscus eremicus. The sequence continues at coordinate 94,158,704 of NC_081426.1, forward strand.
CACTTCCACATGTCAGAAAACTATTTTTTTTCTTTTATGTATCTCTTTCCCCTCCTCCCTACATCATGGTGAATTTCTGTGTCAAATAAGAACTTTGTGTCACAGGACTGAATTTTCCTGGAAGAGACATAGTCCAGATTTCTGAACAATGGAGGCTGGGGTAAAGTAATTGGTATCTTTTCTGTTGTCAGCCTGCCTGACACAGACATCACAAGGGATAACAACATCTAGAATTTTCTGTGCAGTTATTTATAGAACAAAGCCAGAGCGGCTGTGGGTGCCCCACAGTTCATCCAGATGGTATCTGCATTCATTCATTCACTCCTCCTGCAGAAGCTGTCTGGCCTTGCTCAGGCTGCAGGGTGGGACAGATGTGCCCCACCCCCAGATGTCAGGCTGCTTGGCAATCCCTAGGAGGTGGCACCTCACGCTGTCCCATTAGAGAGGCGTGTGTGGCCTGCTTGTTGGGCATGTTGATGCAAGCTTGGGGAGGAAAACAGAATTCACTTTTGCTGGTGATGGAAATGTTAACACTTCCTTGAAATAGCTGATAATCTGACACAGGAGAGTTAAAGGATTACTGTAATTCATTTGGCTAATAAGAAAAGCTGTTTAGAAGCTATATTAAAAAGACTTAATGTATGGAGACGGAGCATTGCTTTAATGTAGTCCATGTCATGGGCTATTAGAATGCTCTCCTTCTCTTGTTAGGCCACCACAGACCTCTGCCTTTTCACTCCAGAAAGACGTCATAGGAAGCAATATCCATTCACAGAGATTTTCCAAGGAAACATTTGGCATTAACTATTGCTTGAGCACCTACTGGGTACCAGGCAATGTAGTTAGGATTCAAGAACAAAGGAGATGAAGTCTCCTACCTCTGAACAGGTATTGGAAGGAATCAATGGGACCAACAGAAAGGAAGTGATGCCGAAAAAAACCCGGCTGAGATTTTGTTGACACAGGAAACAATCGCTCTCTCTACTTTCATTTTAACAGAGGAGGAGAAGGCTACGAAGCTAAGTGACTTGCTGTGGGTACATGGCTGATTGTCAGGGACTCTGAGTCTATGTTGTTGATCTTTTTCTTCTCATTTTGATGCCAGATCACACTTTACTTCAGCCCCACTTTCCCTGTGGGTGAGAAAGATGCCTGGCGTTGACAGCCTGAATATAGAATGAAAGGGTGTCTCCTTATGATCTGTACCTGCTTCAAGGGGAGAAATATCGCAGGGATATGTCTCCAGGGCCTATGAACAGAGGCCAGCCAGCCATACACACTGGACAACTGCAGTGAGAAGTCAGTGTATATGTTGGGCTATGCAACTCTACAGGGTAGTCAGACCCGAAGGTGCTCATCTGGGATCAGCCTGCTTCCTCTCAGGGAGACCCTGGTTTTGGGAATAGAAGCATAATTTGGTCCCAGAGAGCTGCTACGCCTAGTGGTGAGAAGGGTGTGTCTCTCCAAGGGCTGGCTACCTTCCTCCAAGCCCCACATTGCAGTTCTGGGGACCATACACTCTCTTTGAAAGCTGGGTCTTATGTGTCTTTGTGGGAGATGACAGATGCGGACACTTGGAACACACAGACACTGATGCTGAACGGGCTGCCAGAGCCGTGCGGCTCTTTAATGAGCGCAGTCCTGATGTAAACTCAGTAAGAGCAAGAACAGAGTGTCCCAGTGTTCAGACAGGGCTGTCAGACGGGTAGGAATTGGGTTCAGATTTAGTCAGAGGCGAGGATGGCCCCCAGAGCCCGCTGCCCTCCCTCTCAGGTGCATCCTCATTCCAGGTCTCGTGCCCCACGTCACCGCTGCTTTATGTGATGATAAAGTTGCTCCAGTGGGTGACGTTGAGACATAATAATGATAAGGCTTTCTCACTACAACGAGGATGAAACTAGAGTTCACGAACAATCACAACGGAAAAACAACCTCCTCTGATTTAGGAAATTCCCAAACACACATTCTAGCTGTGGTTTAAGTATTTTATTTTTGATGATGTAGTGAAAACTGAGCTAAATGACCTACCTGCTTTGTTTAGTCTTCACTCCTTTACAATATTTTTTAAAACTTGCCAGGCGGTGATGGCGCACGCCTTTAATTCCAGCGCTGGGGAGGCAGAGGCAGGCAGATCTCTGAGTTCAAGGCCAGCCTGGTCTACAGAGTGAGTTCCAGGACAGCCAGGGCTACACAGAGAAACACTGTTTCAAAATACAAACAAATCAACAACAACAACAACAAAAAAACAAAGACAAACTTATTTTAATTTTATGTGTACAGGCATTTTTGCCTACATGCCAGTCTATGCATCACATACATGCTGGTGCCTGTAGAGGCCAGATGAGGGTGTCAGAGCCTCTGGAACTGGAGCTGCAGATGGTTGTAAGCTGCCATGTGGGTGCTGGGAATCAAACCAGTGCCCTTAACCTCTGAGCCATCTCCCCGGCACCTTATCTTCACTGGATGGGAGTCTCCTCTAGTTGCACTTGCCCTTTCTAGCTTCCTAATGGGGAAGGAAGAACTAAAAGAGGAAAGAGGGGGAGAAAGGAGCTTTTATTTTCCCTCCATATCATTATCAGCGACCGGCTAACACCATACATACAAAGGACTCTGCTGGACTTCCTGGTCACCTGTATTTTTGGGATGCCATTGTCTTAGGTTTGCACTCAATGCTCGGTATCTGTAGGCTATCAGTGACCTCTTCTCAGTCGTGAGTGGGACTCACCTGACTTGTATTGACATGAGTCCCACTAAACTCCCACACATGGGTCAACTAGGTCTGTGCGCAGGGTGTTCTGTGCATCCTGCTTTCACATGAAGAGGTGTGAAAAGGAAGGCATGTATCCTGAGTCCTATTGGCTTTGACTTAGAAAACACAGCACCAAAGGTAGAATCATTAAGGACTTTGATACGGAGGCATTGGGCTTTACAAAAAGCAGTCTGCACTTTCATGGAGACAGGTCTGCTTGAAGTGAGTGGAGCTTATGGCCAGTGTTGGGGTAGAGGTCTGAGCCAGCCCATTTTGATATAATGTATAAGAAAAGCTTATTCCAATTGGAAGCCAAAACTTCCAGAAATAAGATTGCTTAAGTAACAATGTTCAACCTGTAAGTGTTTATTGGTTACTTGTAATGGGAATTCTGCTTTATGATATACATTTACTTACACTTTATTATATAGTTAATACAAAAGTAAACCTTAAACAATTCCTGTATAGTTATTACAGATTCCCATCCTGTTAAGGCTGGATGGATGCTATGGACCTTTAGATTTAGGAAACATCTCTAGTAAGATATTCACTTTTGAGGAAATAAAGACCTTAAGGGTAAAATATAATTATTAAGACAAAGGTCAGAAATATTCATTTAGGGGGGCTGGAGAGATGGCTCAGTGGTTTAGAGCACTGGCTGTTATTCCAAGGGATCTGGATTCAATTCCCAGCACCCACATGGCAGCTCACAACTGTCTGTAATTCCAGTTCCAGGGGATCTGACACCTTCATACGGACATACATGCAGGTGAAACACTAATGCACATAAAATAAAAATAAATAAATTATTAAAAAAGAAATATTCACTTAGAAGGTCTGTAAATGCATTCTACCAAAGGAAACAAACACTGAATACAGTCAGTCAATATTCTTCCAGATTACCCTTAATTTGTAGTCCCCTTATTCTCTGCCTTGAGGGTCCACTTACTTCAGGAGACCAGCTTTGGAATTATTTTGCTTATATACATGCTAATAAGAAATTTCAATGTAAAAGTAAGTATTAAAGGAAGTGTATAATGAGAAATCCACGGGAATCTGCTTAAAGGGTAAAAGGAATTTATTAGGAAAGGAAACTCACTAAACAGAATAGGAGAATCGCCACAGGGTCCTGGAATGCTGAGGTACTGTCCCACCCCTTTCTGCTACCTGAGTCAGTCTACCCCATCCAAGCCCAGATGAAGAGAAGAGACCATCTTATGTGCATTTCAGGTCTTAAGGGTAGCCCCCAGGCCGTGCCCCAGGGGCAGTTACTTCAAGTTCATAGGTAGGTAGAACAGATATCCATTATATCTCCCCCTTTTGTCTAAATAAGAAAGTTCTAACCTAATACAAAACTATATACAATAGGAATAATTACCAACCATTGTCCAGGAAAGGGGAAAGGTAATAACATAAACAAAATAGAAATACAATCAACAAGAACAACATCAAGCAAGAAACACACACTTGTAGCTTGAGTTTTCCTGCCTGGCCCACAGTCAGGACAAATCTCTCTCACCTGCCAATCCCACAGCCACTCAGACCCGACCAAGTAAACACAGAGACTTATATTGGTTACAAACTGTACGGCCGTGGCAGGCTTCTTGCTAACTGTTCTTACAGTTTAAATTAATTCATTTCCATAAATCTATCCCTTTCCACATGGCTCGTGGCTTACCAGGATCTTCACATGCTGTTTGTCATCGTGGCGGCTGGCAGTGTCTCTCTGCCTCAGCCTTCCACTTCCCAGCTTTATTCTCCTCCTTGCCCCGCCTATACTTCCTGCCTAGCCAACGGCCAATCAGTGTTTTATTGATTAATTAGCAACACATTTGCCATACATCCCACAGCACACACTAAATGTTCAGAAATGTCCAGACCATAGATAAATGGCATGTTATGGAGATTACCCCAATAGCTGTCCTATCCTAAAGAATCTAACTTTAGTATCTGAAATGTTCTTAGCTAAGATATGAGAGGGTTATAATTGCAACTATCTAGTCTTCAACCCCATCAAAGACCTGAGAAGGAAAATAATATTACCTGAGAAAACACGAAGTACAAGCAAGCAACTTCTGAAAAATTGTGAATGTATACAGAGACAGCTGGCAGCCTGGACAGTCACCTAGAGTTTCTCCGCAGTGTTGGGGCATCCATTTTGGCCACAGGCCTAGAATATCTGACAGACCATTTTTAGAAGCAGGAATTTTAAAAGACCATCTTACCCTGTCTTGGCAAGGTTCAGCAGTTGCTTTACCTTGTGTCCTGCTCATCTGGAAAGGACAGCGTTCATACTGTCAGCAGTCGATGTAGGGCAGTTCTTTGCCCAGCAGGCCATTTTGTGACAAGAAGAAGACAAACTTCCAAACGGAGTGTCCTAGCCCAATATTCTCTCTGGATCAGATCTGTGCTGCCAGGAGCAATCGTGTCTCATGTCAACAGAACTTTAAGTTATAAAAACATTTAAATGCCATATTCTCTAGGTCTATGAAGTGTTTGAAGATTACCTATCCATCTGACATATGTTTCTGTAAATCTGAAAAACCTAACATAACTATAGATATGACAAGTATGGGTGACTATTAATCTGTAAGTCTTATCTACCTAAATAACATAAGGACTAAGGCTTCACATTATCAAGGTAAACCGTCTGTAAACAGATGTACAGTATAAGGACAATGACCTCAAAATTGTGACAATACACAAAATATCTTAAACGGAGGTAGAAATGTATAGTGCAATATGACAACAATATCCTTAATAGGTAAAATATCCTAAACAGAGGTAGAACATACAGACAGCATGGCAATTATAATTTTGCGTTTGTATCAATATACAAAATATTTCAAATAGGAACATGTGTACAATATGACAATTATAGTTTTGAATTTGAACCAATATACAAATTATCTTAAACAGGAATAGAAAAATAGTTTATATTTGTATCAATATACAAGAATCCATATCAGTGCAAATTATCTAAGGCTGATAGTTTGCTAAAATTAATTTACTATTTACAGTCTACCTTAATATCCTGTATCTTAAAATCCTATGCTATCTATACCCTTTTTTTCTTTTCCAAAAGAGAATCCTGAGTTTAAATTTTATTGTTCCATCCCCAACCCCATTACGACTTATCCATAACCCTGAGAAAATAAAACCTCTTTGGGAGAGGGGGCATCATTTTCTTAAAATTGTTTCCTGCTGTCTAGGGGGTGATGGTATCTCTGTAGGATCCTGTAAGAAAGCTAAATGGTTAAGTCTCAAGAGGACTAGCTGTAACATGTGTAGCCAATCTCAGAGTAATGGGTAAGGTTATCTGAAGTTATTGCTAGAAGTGTAATGTAATGGACCATCTCATCTTGGAACTGTCCTGAAGAGTTTGCAGTTCAAAGCTGATCACTGAGTGGTGGTTTTTGGTTCAAAGACATTGTTATGGGCACAGTAGAGTCATTGTTGTGGATTCCCATCTTCCTTCTGCAGACTTCAGAGATTGCTAATGGAAAGATTTATTTTTCATTGTGGGAAACTTGAACATTATTAATATTAAAACAGAGAGTTAAATTTTAGGATGATGTGACATGTGAGGAAGGATTCCCAGGAATCAAGAATAAGCATGGAGAGAAACAGAATCTTGAAAACAATGTTCCCTAGATTATTGGTTTTCTTCTGTCTCACATCAGTTGGCTCTTCTGATATGAGACAGAATTCCTAATTTTTTCCTTTAGCAACATGCTTGGGTTTAGAGAAGAAGAGGGCCACATTCCAACTCCAAAGCCAGCTTGATTTATAATTGAATCAGGACCACAACTTTTCTAGAGTTGAAGAGAGATTGATGTTAGGCAGTGAGATATTACCCTCTAGAGTATATTGGTACCAATAGGTTCTTCCCTTCTGCTTTAAATGTCTACGTGTCCAAGGCCTTATGATTTCTTGAAGATGGACATTCCTGTTATTCTGAAAAGACAGAAAACAGAACCCTGCCCTGACCCTTGTTTCTTGAGTTTTCCTTACAAATTTGTAGAATTGTCACATTGGTAGATGAGCTATCATTTCTCCTCATTGAGGGGTTTATTCTATTTGAACTGAATTTTTATTAATTTTGTTGGTATCTATAGCTTTTCTCCTCCTGCAGAAACAAAAGCAAAACCACTTCCTCAATGTAGGACGTATCCTGGCTTCCATTCCAAGGTCAACATATCTTTGAAGTAAACTGGTTGGTTTAGCTCAGGAATTTTTTCTGTTGTTCAATGTCTCTCTGCAGCTGTTGTTCCTTTCTCATCAGCATTGAGAAAACTCGAGATTAATAAAGCCCTATATAATCTATTTCTGGGAGTCATTGTTACCTGTTGCTGTTTATTTAGCATATTCTTTAAAGTTCGAACGGATCTTTCTATGACTGCTTGGCCTGTAGGATTGTGTGGTGTACCTGTAATATGCTTTATATTGTAATAAGCAAAAAACTGTTTCATTTTACTAGAGACATATGATGGAGCATTGTCAGTCTTAATTTGTACAGGTATTCCCATGATGGCCATAACTTCTGATAGGAGTGTAATTACAGAATCAGCCTTTTCAGAACTCACAGGAGTTGCCCATTGAAATTCTGAATAGATACCAATAGTATGGTGTACATATTTTAATTTTCCAAATTCTGCAAAATGAAACACATCCATCTGCCAAATTTTATTTCTTTGTATACCTTTAGGATTGTTTCCTATAGGCAATGGAGTTTGGTTAGAGAAGGAACAAGTGGGACTTTTTAAAAACAATTTCCTTGGCTTGTTGCCAAGTGATGGAAAAGTCCTTTTTCAAACCTTTGCTATTTACATGGTGTTTCTTATGAAATTCTGAGGCCTCCAGCACATTACCTATTAATAATTGATCAATCTCATTATTACCTTGTGCTAGAGGACCTGACAGACCCATATGGGATCTGATGTGCTTTTATATATATATATATATATATATATATATATATATATATATATATATAATGTTCCCTATTTCTCATGATTTCCTGTAATTGTATAAATAGTGAAGTTAATTCTGTATTATCAGGAATAAATTCAGCAGTTTCAATATGTAAAACAACTCTCTCTGCATATTGAGAGTCTGTGAAATCCATTAGTGCCATAAGAATGACATACAGTTCTGACTTTTGTACAGAATTGTAAGGGCTTTAGACCATTTTACTTAAATCTTCTGATTTATATCCCACCATCCAAACCCCCGAGGGAGAGAAGAGAGCACTCTACATGCCTCTCTGGTCTTAAGGGTAGCTCCGAGGCCACACCCCAGGGGCTGGTTCTTCAAGGTCATAGGTAGAACAGATATCCACTACAGAAGTATGTACATATACAAGCATTTTTATGGGTCAATCCTACCCTCAAACCAAATGCCCAGTGCTTATTTGGTTTCATAGTGGAGTGGCCTCTTTGATGGAATCTCTAGTCCCTGTAGTTAGAGTCAGAGGCATGGTAATGGGGCTAGCTGGGAAGACGGGGTTCACGGGCCTGTTTTGTGCTCTCCGGTGAGGTGGGATATGCCCTTGTCCCTGGATTACCCTGGGATGAGCTTGCTTTCATCTGCACGTGTTAACTTCTGACCTAGGCTGCTGCTGTGTCCGGGTTCCCACTAAGAGCAGAAAGAAGTGTAGTTCCAAGGCTGAGACAATCTTGCTTCATGGGTCCTTTTCCTCCCTAAGGCTGCAATGCAAGATCTCTTCTTTCTTCTTTTCCATCTCTTACCTCTCCTTTTTTATTCCCAAACCCAGTTCCTCTCTTTTTTTTAATTGAAAAAGTTTTTCATATAATGTATTTTGATCATGTTTTTCACTTCTCCCAACTCTTCCCAGACCTCCCCCACCTTCTACCCACATTTTGTCCTCTCTCTCTCTCTCTCTCTCTCTCTCTCTCTCTCTCTCTCTCTCTCTCTCTCTCTCTCTCTCTCACACACACACACACACACACACACACACACACACACACACACAATCAATAAAACAAACAAACAAACAACAAGAAACAAGAAACACAAACACCAGCCTGGTGGTGGTGGTGGTGCATGCCTTTAATCCCAGCACTTAGGAGTCAGGGACAGGCGGGATCTCTATGAGTTCCAGGCCTGGTCTACAAAGCAAGTTCCAGGACAGCCATGGCTACACAAAGAAACTCTGTTTTGAAAAAACAAAACAAAACAACCAAAACCCAGACAAACAAAAAGCCACAAATATTAACTACTCCCAAAATACAAAAACAAAAATCAAAATAAAAAAACAACAGATCAATAAGACAAAAAAAAAAAAAAAATCCAAACAAGGCAAAATGAGACTAAACTCCACAACAATACTCTTGAGTTTGTTTTGTGTTGACCAACTACGCCTGGGCATAGGGCCTGCCCTGAAGAATGGTTAATATACCCAGTGAGATTCCACTGGAGAAAACTAAGTTTCCCTTTGCCAGTGGTTATCAATTGCAGATGGCTTCTTGGCTAGGGGCAGGGGGCCTGTGTCCACTCCACCTTCTCAGTGCTGGGACTCCCTCTGGCTTGAACTTGCACAGGCCTGGCACATGCTGCCGCAGTCCTTGGGAATGTATGAGCCTCAGTCCTGTTGTGTCCTTGGTGTTTTTCATCTCTGGCTCTGCATGGATCTGTGAGTCTTGATAGAAGAGTTTGATGACAACATCCCATTAGGATTGGGCACTCCAAAGTCTCTCACTCTCTGCACATTGTCCAGTTGTGGGTCTCTGTGTCAGTTCCCATCTATTGCGATGATGAAGGCAGGCTGACCATTGTCGAGTTGTGGGTCTCTGTGTCAGTTCCCATCTATTGTGATGATGAAGGCAGGCTGACCATTGTCGAGTTGTGGGTCTCTGTGTCAGTTCCCATCTATTGCGATGATGAAGGCAGGCTGACCATTGTCGGGTTGTGGGTCTCTGTGTCAGTTCCATCTATTGCGATGATGAAGGCAGGCTGACATGGCAGCACAGCATTAAGAGTCATTTATTTCGATGTTCTCTTGGCAGGAGAAGTGTTTGGTTTTCCTGTAGGCCTGTGGCCTAGCTAGTCTCAGAGTCTTGGCCACTTTAGTAGTTTCTCTCTTTTTATAAAATGATTCCCCCAAAGATTGGTTTGTTATTCAATGTACTAAAAACAAGAGGTTAGTGGTTCACAGAGGTAAATTTGTGTACAATTGAATTTTCCATGAGGGAAATTTGTGATTACTAATGATCATGACCCGTTTATATTTTTGTGAAGCATGAATTTGGATGAGGTTAAGATTCAGATTTTGACTCTGCTCTCTTTGTAGCAAGATGACTGACCTTTGGAGAAGGGGTAAGCACCCCCCTCAGCATTGAATTTCTCAATACCCCTCAAATACAAATAATAATATTTTCCTTGTAGACATGACAGCATGTTGTTGAATGCAAGAGGCAGATCGGAAAAAAATGTCCCAACAGTATGATGTGATTTAAGTGAATTTGTGTGCATTGAAGATTTTTGTAAACATTTATTTTTGTTTATGTGTACTTATGTATGTATGTATGTATGTATGTATGTATGTACATGTGTGCATGGATGCCTGTGGAAGATAGATGAAGGTATAGGATGCCCTGAACCTGGAGTTATAAGCAGTTGGGATCTGCCTGACATGGGTGCTGGGAATCAAATTCCAACCTTCTGCAGAGCAGCAAGAGCTCTGAGCTGCTGAGCCCTCTCTCCAGCCTCTGAAAGGTATTAAAAATGACACCACCACCACACATTTCTTTTTCACATTTGTTTATTTTGTGCATGCATGGCAGGGGAGGCACGCACAGCCACCGTGTGCATGTGGAGGTCGGAGGACAACTTTTGGGAGCTGCTTCTCTCTTTCCATCACGTTCAGCCCAGGGGTTGCACTCAGGTTGTTGGGGTTGGTGGCTTTTGTCCACTGAGGTGTTTCACCAGTGCCACTGAAGGGTTTCTGACAGAACATGGATGATGGGTATCTTTACGAGGTATTTACTCCCCTCTTTTGTTGTCCCAACATTTGATATTTGGGCTAATAACAACATGTTAAAAAATATTTGAATGTTAAAAAGCAAAGCTCTAGTCTTTTAAATGAAAAGAAAAATCTCCACACTTAACTTAAATAAATATCACCTGATATAAACAGTTCTGCTAAATGCCGGGTGGTATTCTGTGCTCTTTATCCCCATTGTTAAATTTAATTCTCAGGACATATTAAGAGGTTGAATGGTTCTCACTCAGCATAACATCTCATTTACAGAGGGAGGTGGGAGTAGAATGGAAGGGGTTTCTTCTATGCTGTTTGGTTGTGCAAGAGTTTTCTTTATTGTATTCATAACATCATAGAAAAAAATACTGATCTGTTTTCAATGCCTGGGGCACTGAATATCCTATTAGACATTGAGAGAGAGAGAGAGAGTGTGTGTGTGTGTGTTTGTGTGTGTGTGTGCCTGTGAATGTGTGTGCGTGTGTGCCTGTGGGTGTGATAAAGAGCTCCACGCAAGTGTTTCATATATAATTTGAGGAGAGAAGAACTTCCCTACCTTAATATACATCTCAACTCTGCTTTGCCTCTAAAGATTTAGCTTTCTTGTTTTCTTGTGACTGCTCTAGCTGGTTTTGTAGCGAGAAAAACAATGAGGTTTGCCTAAAACTGACATGCATTATCAATTGTTGTCGTTGGCCACATAAATATTAAGCAGGCTGTTTCCAGTTTATAAAGGATGTGTGGTAGAAGCCCTTAAACTGTGGCCACATAGGTTAGAGAGGTAGGGATAATCAACCCTCTTCTAAGCAGTCTTTTGCCCCCTTCCAGGCATTAATTACCTAACTTCCAGAACCCAAAGATCAATAATTATTCATGACTGGGACCCACCAGCAGCTCCTAAGTGCTTTGTGCAATTTTCAGGTCACTTTTGTAGTTTGAGGTTTTTTTTTTTTTTTTTCCTTCTGCCACATGGAAATCCTTTTCTTCCGAGCATAAGCGAACGCTTCTCGACTGTGCTCCACAGGGGAGAGACAATTCCACGAAGGGCAGAGGGAGAGATGGAAAAGGGGAGCTTCAACCTTTACAGATGAGAATGTGGATTTATTATTTCAAAAAAAGCAAACCTTTGAAAAAATATTTACAGAGAGAGAAAGTGTGTTCTGTGGCTCCCCACAGCTGAGGGCACTGGGAAGCCACCCCCACCCCCGTGACCCAGGCAGCGGTAATGGGAGGCACAATTTCCATTGCTGAAGGGCAGAGTGGACCCGAAATGCCAATGCAACTTCTGCATTGCCCCATGCGCCTATTTCTCACAATGTAAACACCAGATTGCTCTGAACGCAATTCAGCCTGCTTTAGAAGACAAGGCTCAGGGCCCACGGGAAGATGTCGTGATTCTTACTGCTGTTGAATTGTTCTGTATTGATTACACGTAAAAGCTATTTGGCAGGTCCTTGCTTGTTTTCGACCCACAACCACCCATGCCTTTCACACACTCAGATGACCCAGTGGCACACAAGATGGAAGCCCTCTGAGTATCTTAATTAAACTTTATTGTGACTGCCCTCAGTCAGGGTTGCCATAGGAAGGACTTCTGACAGGTGGGGCGATTAGCAGGTGACCTCTATAGCAAAAGTCTTTCCCCACACAGTGGTTCTGGATTTTTGGTTACTTAAATGTCAAAGCTGCAGAACTATCTAGCTATATTTATGGTTTAATTGATAAATGCTGATGACATGCACATTTTGGAAGAGAGTCTCTCAAACTACACAAGTCCAGTTTGTGAGTCCATAGGCACTAAGAGGGGCCTACATACACATTTAAGACCTTGAAGTTGGGGTTGGCTGGAAAAAACCCACTGCCAATCTGCCAACTAAATCTAGTCTACAAGTAAATACTGAGTGCGAAGGTTGGCACCATTGGCAAAGCTCACACACTACATCTTCCACAGAAGGACTCACAGTCAGTTTGTTGTCTTGGATGAACTATTCCCTCCTCAGTGCTGTCTTAGGAGAAGCCCAGTCAGTGTCAACAGTGAGGCAAGAGAAAAGCCACTATCGAGATGATAAACACAAAGAAGGTCCTAGCATTTCTAATGAGGTATAATGTGAATACAATTGAAGTGACTAATTGTGTGTGTGTGTGTGTGTGTGTGTGTGTGTGTGTAGGGGTGTTGGACATGTCTGTGTGTGCATGTGGAGGCCAGAGCCAGCCTATAGTATCATTCCTAAGGATCTGTTTTTGTGAGACAGATTCTCTCCTGACTTAGATCTCTCCCAATAGACTAGGCTGGCCAGTCAACAGTCACTGAGGCTCCAAACCCCAGTTCTGAGAATATGAGCATGTGCCATGCATGACCTGTCATTTTTCTAAAATTATGTGGGTTCTTGTTGGGGAATGTTATTTTGGGGTGTGTTACATTTGTTTATGCTGTGGAGTATTTGTTTGATAATGCAAAGCTATGTTGCACTCTTTTATGTTACATGTTTAACTCTGTGAAGCTGTGTTACTTTGCCTGTCTAAGACACCTGCTTGGTCTAATAAAGAACTGAATGGCCAATGGCAAGGCAGGAGAAAGGATAGGCAGGGCTGGCAGGCAGAGAGAATATATAGGAGAAATCTGGGAGGAAAAAAGAAGTAACCAGAGAAGGAGGAGGACTCCAGGGGCCAGCCACCCAGCAACCCAGCCACCCAGCCACCCAGCCACCCAGGCACACAGCCACACAGCCACACAATCACCCAGCCACCCAGCTCCCCCAGCCCCCAGTCACCCAGCCACCCAGCCACCCAGCCACACACCCACCCAGCCACCCAGCCACACAGCCATACAGCTACACAGCCAGCCATGGAGTAAGAGTGAAAGTAAGATTACAGAAGTAAGAAAAGGAAAAAGCCCAGAGGCAAAAGGTAGATAGGATAGTTTAAGTTAAGAAAAGCTGGTAAGAAACAAGTCAAGCTAAGGCTGGGCATTTATAATTGAGAATAAGCCTCCATGTTTGGTTTATTTGGGAGCTGGGTGGCAGGCTCCCAAAGAGCCAAAGAGTAAAAAACAAACCACTTTTTGACACTCAACGCAGGGCTAGAGGGAAAGAAAAACGACCGACAACAGGTTCTGGCGATCCGACTTAGCTCCTCACACCTGCACAGTGAGGGCTTTACTGACTGAACTTCCTCCCAACACCTGAAATGACGAATCTTAAGTGTCAGCATCAAAGAATTTTACATGTGTGTATATGTACATGAGCCCTACCAAACACAAGATAGAGAATATCCTAAGCACCCCAAAAGACTCCTTCTGGATCTTCACTTTTCTGATATTCATAGGTTAATGCAGCTTGTTCGGTTTCATAGATGTGGGATTATGTAATAGATAACATATACTCTATTTTCCTGAATTTTCTCATTCAACATTGTATCTATAAGATCCATTGGTTTATTGAATATGAGGTGTGATTGAAAAAGAAATAAGAGTCCCAGAAATGACAACCCTTGAATATCTTGAAATGGTCACCTTGAGGGGCTGTACCTACTTCGGCTTGTTCTGAAACACACTCTAAAATCTTCTTTATAGGTAATGGGCAAAACAGCTGTATATGCTATAGAGGAGTGTTCTAGAGGCATGCTTAATTCTTAAATTTACCCTAAGTTTCTTTCTATTGTTTGAATGTTGTTATTCTTTTCAGAATTCATGTTGAAACTTAGCCTCCATTATTCAGTGTGAGGGATACAGTGTTGTGAGGAATGGCCATGAGAACATGCTTGAGTCCTGTGGTTCTACTCTCATTGAGATCAGGTTCCTTTATACAGGGGCTTAATGGAGAGTATTCATCTCTTTTACTATGTCAGAATAAAGTGTTCACGGTGCCATCTTGGAAGCAGATGCCTGTGGTTGTTGGGAATGTAGCTCTGTGGTGGAAAAATTACTCAGTAATGCTCAAGGTCCTTGGGTTCAACCCGTAGCATCCCTGACCACTCCAACTAAGATCAGGTCTTCCTCCGACACTGAAGCTGCCCATGTTTTCTTTGCTCTTGTCCACCTAGCAATGGTGAGAAAGAGGATTCTCACAGTTGTGTATTCCCTTCATCACAGCAGCACATGTGCGCTCAGGCACTCTTCTGTATCTGGCTCATTTGTAAGTCACTTGCAGAGCAGAATTTGCTCCTCCAAATAATGACTAATGCATATCACAGAGTACTACAGAATAATGTCATGTAACCTTCACAAACCATACACTTTAAAAAAATTTTTTCAAGACAGGGTTTCCCTATGTCGCTTTGGCTATCCTGGAACTCTCTCTGTAGACCAGGCTGGCCTTGAACTCACAGAGATCCTCCTGTCTCTGCTTCCTTAGCAACAGGATTAAAGGTGTGCACCATCGTACCTGACAAAACACACATTTATTATTTTCAATATGAAACCATACAGAAACCCACAGAGAATAAATAACCCACCCCAAAGTATGTAGCCAGGAAACAGTTGAGCTAAAGTTTCAGTGCAAACCCAGTTCTGTTATACAGCTGGTGTCTTCTATGGATACTCAGGGAAAATCTCGGCAACTTTTCTGGGCAATGATGACACTTGACAAAGTGGCCTCTACACAGATTCCCTGGACTGCAAGATAGCTTTTTTCTTATTGAGAGCCCAAAGTCCACCATTTTGCTTTGAGCACTGTCTGGGCATTAGCAACAGCACTCACTGTGGCCTGAAGGGCACGCTGGGTAACATTAACATGTGTATTATGGTAAGTTGAATCTGGCAAAGAAATTTGAACGAGGTTAATGTCACGGCTCTAACCCTTTCTTGCTAGCTATTGTGATTTGGGGATGAGTATTGGACATTTTCAAAGTCTTTTTCTTTTGTGTATGATGGAAATGAATAGCGATACCTCTCTTATGAAGTTGTGTTAGCATTAAATGGCTCGAGAACTAATGTGATGTCTGGAAATAGTTACCAATAATTAACTCTGCAGCTTTCTTCTGCTTGATAGAAGAGAATGCCCTCTCTTGAGTAGAGAGCATGGAGAACAGAGCTTTATCAAGGTAATGTGATGCCAAGGGAGAATGTTAGACTGGGTTGGTGGGAATGTTTATAAAAGTGAGAAGGATCACATTGGCAGGCCGATATTGGCTACTCACATAATCAATTCATTTACTTCTCACAGCCAAAACATGGCCATTAAAAGGGTTTAGTTGGATGCTTCCCTCTTTTGGTATCGATTCCTTTTCAGTGAAAATATTGATAAGTTTGTATAGATCGGGACCTTAAAGTTACTTAATTATTGATCAAAACAGTTGCTCAGGCTGAGCAGGTGGGTTTTCACTGTCTAACTATGAGAAGAAATAGGCAGGTTTTCTGCAGGATAATGTGGGCTCCAAAGCTCCTCCACACCCAGTGGGCTCCTTTGCAGCAGGTCTAAGCCTCTGCTTTTTGAGCTGCAGCATTTTTACCCAAGATACTTCTCCACATGCTATGTGTTTGTCAGAAACTGGGAAGAATGCAGACAAAGCGGTATGGCCCACAGCAGTTAGACTTGATTTGGGGCTAGGCAGAAATGCGAATATGGATTTGAAGTCATTTGGGGGTACATTTTATGATCCATTCTGTCCACTTTTAATCAGTATATAACCCACCCGGCCAAGGCATAGTAGTAATTAAGGGACCCCCAAAACCACAAAGATCAGTGAAACCTGTCCCTTAACCTGAGGGAATTGAAAGATGAAATAAGGGCCTCAGGTGAGCATACTAGTCACTGTTCCCATTGCCACAGGTGCTGACAGAAGCGACTTCAGCAACTTGGGGGAAATGTGTCTTGCTTCACAATTTCGTAGGGCATGGTGCATAAGAGCAGGGAAGGCATGGTGGCTGGAACGGAGTTTTCTCCTCCCGTTTCAGGTCTCTTTATAGGTTGCTGTGCTCTGCCTGTCATTTGATTCTGGCCAACCTCGTTACATTCTAATTGATAAATGATTAGTGGTATATGTGTGAAGTGCATAATTTGCTAACTTTTGACATCTGCACACACTTGATAACTCCATCATCAGAATGAAGATAACGAACACAGTTATCACTTTCAAACGCTTCTGCGCCCCTTCCTGCTGTCTCCCTGGTGTCCTCTTCCATCCACCTCTGGTCTCCAGGCTACAGCTGACCTGCTTTCTGTCACTGTAGATCAATCTGTGCTTTGTAGAATTCTATATGCACAGGAGTGTCTGTGATGAGCCTTTTATACGCTAGCTTCTTTCACTTAAGGCAGTTTTGAGAAAAACATGCATTCTGTACTAATCAACAGTTCAGTGCCTTTTGTTGATGGGTGGTATTAAGATACATGCATTTATCATTCATTTGATTAATTGGTCTTTTCACCTGTTCTTAAACCTTTGAGTTGTATCCAGCTTGGAGTTATTGTGGATATTTATACACAAGTTTTCATGTGATTTTTATTTATCTTAGAGCAGAGTGTCTGGGTCATTGTATTTGTGCATATTTTTAAGACACTATATTTTCCAAAGAGGTTGTCCTATTTTATTGTCACTAGCAATGGCTGAGGGTGTCAGTTTCTCCATGTCCCTTATTAATATTGGGTGGGATTCATCTTTCCATTTTTCCCATTCCAACAAGTGTAGTTTTGCATTTTAACTTCCTCGCCACTAATAATGCCAACCCTTTTTTCATGCATTCATTTATTAACCGTGAATCATTGAATGGAGTTTTTGTGTTTGACTCTTTTGCTCATTTATTTAGTTTCTCATTTTTTAAATTCTGTTAAGAGGTTTTTCTGAGGAAGAGAAGCGTGCATTCTGATTATAAAATACACGCGTGTTTGTTTTTATGTAGCGTGTGTTTGGGGCATTGCATTCTTTCCTTAATTCTTTGTTGTTATGTACATCAAATGTAGTTTTATCACAGATCTGGAATTTTAAATTCCTGAAGACCAGTTTTGGCTCTCCTCTGCTCTCCAGTCCTCTCTCTTCCCCTTATTTCTGCAGTTGCTTCCTCCCTCCCCTCCCCTCCCCTTCCCTCTCCTCCCCTCCCCTCCCCTCCTCTCTCCTCCCCTCCCCTCTCCTCCCCTCCCCTCTCCTCCCCTCCCCTCCCCTCTCCTCCCCTCCCCTCTACCCTCCTCTCCTCCCCTCTCCTCCCCTCCGCTCTCCTCCCCTCCCCTCTCCTCCCCTCCCCTCTCTTCCATCACTTTGTTTTTCTTTCTTTCTTTCTGAGGATTAAAGGCATGCACCACCATCACCTGGCTAATTTTTTTAATCAGTAAAATGATTCCTAATAATATACTCTGCTATACTCATAGATCAATGGCTTATACAGCCATTATCAGAGAGGCTTCCTATGGCAACAGATGGGAACTGCTCAGCTCAGCTCAGCTCAGCTCAGCTCTCAGCTCAGATTCGTATTCTTCTTGCTGTTTTTTTAATTAATTATTTTATTTATTATACATCCCAGCCACTTTTTCCCCTCCCTTCTCTCCTCCCAGTCCCTTCCCCCTCCCACCCCCATCTGTTCATAACCCCCAATCCACTCTTTCTGTTCAGAAAGGGCAAGTCTTCCAGGGATATCAACAAAATATGGCATATCAAGTTGCAGGAAGACTAAGCACTCCTCATGTATTAAGGCTGGGCAAAGTGATCCAGTATGAGTCATAGTGTCCCAAAAGCCAGTAAAAGAGAGACAGTTCCTGATCCCACTGTTAGGAGTCCCACAAGAGGACCAAGCTACACAACTGTAACATATATGCCGAGTGCTTAGGTTAGTCCTGTGCAGGTTCCCTGGTTGTTGGTTCAGTCTCTGTGAGCCCCTATGAGCCCAGGTTAGTTTACTCTGTGTGTTTTCTTGTGGTGTCTTTCACCCCTCTGGCTCCTACAATCCTTTCCCCCCTAATCCTACAGGATTCACCAAGTTCCACATAACGTTTGGCTGTGGGTCTGCATCTGTTTCCATCAGTTGCTGGATGAAGCCTCTCTGATGACAAGTGGGCTAGGCACCAATCTGAGTAGAGTAAAATATCATTAGGCAACGTTAAGTTGACATTTCTCCCCTCCAGTTGTCATCCTAGGTCATCCAGCCTGTGGGTCCTGGGCTCCAGGCAGTGTCAGGGATAGGCTCACTCTCATGGCATAGCTCTCAGGCCGGACCCGTCATTGGTTAGCCACTCCCTGAATCTCAGGCCACCCTTAACCCAGACATCCCATAGGCAGAACAGATTGTAGGTGGGAAGTTATGTAACTGGGTTGGTTTCCCACTCCCTCCACTTGAAGTCTTGTCTGGTCACAGGAGACGGCCAGTTTAGGGTACATATCCCCTATTGCTCAGAGTCTTAGCTGGGGTCATCCTTGTAAACTCCTGGGAGATTCTCTTGCATCGGGTTTTTACCTGACCCTAAAATGCCAGCCCCCTTTCCTGTAGTCTCTTTCAGTACCCTCTCCCTCCGCTCTCCCTACCTGATTGCTCACATTCCCATCCCCACAGGCCCTTAGTCCACTCACAAAATCTCTTCCATTTCCCCTTCTGGGCATCCCACCTTGAACCCTCCTTGTTACCTAGTCTCTCTGGGGCTGTGGATTGTATCATAGTTATCCTTTGTTTCACAGTTAATACCCACTTATGAGTGTATACATACCATATTTGTCTTTCTGGGCCCAGGTTACCTCACTCAGGATGATTTTCTTTTTTTTTTTTTTCTTCTTTTTTTCTTTTGCCTTCAAGTTTCATGGTGTCATTGTTTTTAACAGCTGGGTAATACTCCATTGTGTAAATGTACCACATTTTCTTTATCCATTCTTTAGGTTGTTTCCAGGTTCTGGTTATTACAAATAAAGCTGCTATGAACATAGTTAAGCAAGTGTCCTTGTGGTATGATTGAGCATCCTTTGAGTATTTAGGGACTCTCTCTATACCACACCACAAACAGTACCAAGAACTGACACTATGCTAAGCAGAACACAACACAACCAGAAAAGAAAAGAGATAAGTCACCCTTCCCTCAGGCACAGAACTTGCACTAAGAATCCAAGCAATGCTAACAGTGTGGTCGATGGAGCAGAAGCCCTACACAGCTGCCCTCCAAGAGTACACATCTGTCCCAGATCATATTGAGCTTCACAAGCATGTTGCCAAGGGCAAGGACCCACGAGCACTCTGAAGTTATGCTGCATGCAAGACCACAGGATACTATGGAGCCAAAGGGAATCAAATGGGAGCTGTGGATGGCAGAAACCACCCTTCTTCTTTAAATTAAACTGCACATGGGGTGGGGGAAGGGGTGTTGAGAAAGTAGTAGGGATGAAGGGATGGAAGGATGAAGGGAGGGGAGAGGGAGCGGGTAAAGGGTAGATGGAGGAAGGAAGGGGATCAGCACCAGGCCCACCGTTTTAGAACTTATATTATGTATCTTGATAAAAATCATTGTAACGTTATTTAAAGTTTTCCAGAACATAGGAAAACTAAGAAAAGCTTCTGAATAATTTTATTTTAATTTTCTAATTTCTTGTAAAGTTTTATTTACATTTATAGTAATTTCATAGTTTTATTCAGTCTTTAGAATTTTGTACATGTATCCAATTAAACATGATCATATAAATGCCCTTTTTTTCTCCTCCAATTTCCCCTATATCTTCCCTTAAGATGTTCCCCTCCCAATTTCAGGTCTTATTTTAATTTGTGTAATTATTTATTTTCATAACTAAGTCCAATTAGTGTTGCATATGTATGAATGGATATGAGGCCATCCACTAGGGTGTAAATACAAGTATATTATAACAATGCTGTATTACTATGTAAATATAAATGAATAGATCTAGTATAAAAAAATCCAACAGAAAGAACTTCAGGCTACTAAGAAATGATGAGGGTGGGAGAAAATAGTCTTCCTCAGGGAAGATCATATTTGCATATTTAGAAATATATATTTATATAGAGAGAATATATACTTATATATTTTCAAATTAAATAAAAAGAGACCGGGGGCAACAATTTGAGAGAGAGCAAGGGGGCAGGGTAGATGACAGGGGTTGAAGGGAGGAAAAGGAAAGAGAAAATTGTAGTAGCTATATTTTAATTTCAAAAATAAAAACAAATTCAAAATTGAAAGAAATAGGTGAAAGAAATTTTAATATATCCATAAAATGGAATATTTTTCCTTTATATCTATATAAACTATTGAATAGAAATAAGGACAAAAATCCAAGGGCAAATGTACCAGGACAAAGGAATATGTAGTTATAAAACCACTAATGGATAACCAAAGCATAAAGATTGTTCTCAATTTCAGAAGCATTGAAAATGTACATTCAAATGAAATTCCCATGTTACAGTCACCAGATTTCAAAATTTCAAACTTGATGTATACATGCATTTAGTGTGGGTGGGAAATGAAAAACACACATGAATTGCTTACTAATGATTTAACTATCAAAGGTGTTCAAAAACAATTATTTTAGTTAGGATTTCTATTGTTGTGAAGGGATACCATGACCACACAATTCTTACAAAGGAAACAATTTAATTGGGGCTAACTTACAGTTCAAACCACCATAACAATGTAGCATTATTTTCAGAAATTCAGCTTTCATATTTCTTATGAATGAACCGTTGTACTCTAGAAATTCTTACTCAGATCCATAAAGAGCATAGTCAGAGCTGTTCCACAGAGTACTGTCTGTATTGCTTGTCCAGACAGTACTATGCAGTGTCCACCAACCTTAAATGGCTGACCTTCATTGATACCACTAAGCAGTTAAATATAGCTAGGAAAAAATAGATGGTAGATAGGTAGAAACATGATAAAAAAAATGAAATGGCACAGATAGATGATTTTATGTATTTTAAAATTATATATGAATTATATGTAATAGATAAAACAGTTTATGGATAGATTTATAGAAGATAGATGGTAGACAGATTATAGATAGATAAATATAAAGACTATAAATAAATAAGTGATGGACAGATGATGAATAGTTGATAGACATAGATGATAGATAGATAGATAGATAGATAGATAGATAGATAGATAGATAGATAGATAGATAGATAGATTGAGGGAGACCAGCTCGCTCTTTTCCCCCCAGGGTACTCTTGAGGAAGAAGTGAGAAGTATGTAGATAGAAGTATAGAGGAGAGAGATAGTTAGAACATAGGATAGCTCGGGAGGGCCTGGGTCAAAACACACCAGCCCCTTCTGTCTCTACTAAAGAGCTTTTAAAGGAATGCCAAAGGGTGGAGCAGAAGACCTCCCCCCAGTACAGCCAAATGAAGACCATCCCAGACACCTGGTGACCCTGCACATGGTCAAGCTGTCCCCCTAATGCAGCTATGCTGTGTAAAGCAAGCTCAGATCTAACAAGGAAATCTTTATGGGCTACCACAATAGATAAAGATAAATAGGTGATAGGTGATAAATAGATACTTAGATTGATAAACAGGTGATAGATATGTAGTTAGATCTTAAAAAAAAAGAACAAGTATAAAAATATTAAAGCAAGACTGGTTCTTAGCATATTATGATCAAAATTACTTAGAAAATATACAATCCCTTATTTTTTAATTTCAGAAATGCATGTATTAATAAATAGCACATTTGGAAACAGTATTCTCAACACAGACATAATGAGCTCGGAAAGAGACAATTTTCACAAGGAGAATTGGCCTCTATCAATATTCAGGATAGAAAAATCTTGCAGCAGGAAATAAAGCATCAAAGGAAGACAGATATATACTGTGAAATATAGAGGAAAACATTTTATGTTTTCTAGACCTAAATTTTGAACCTAAATAACACTCAGAATATACTTAGTAATGTATTCCATACAGTACCTTTATAGCATTCATTTGATATGAATATTTACCTTTCCAGAGTTGTATATGAGAAATTTCTGATGTGGGTGTCTATGTGGGAAGGTAGGAGAGGGGTAGAATTAAAATCAGGACTAAGCAAAACCCAAACTCTATTTCTGAGAATACACCATGAGTCCCCTGTACCAGAAGCTTCCAAAATAGCTAAATCATGTTGTGGAAGAGAAGTTAGTACAATAGACCAGCATATAACAGAAGTTAAATGAAGGAAAGCATTATGCAAAACAGCACATATGGGTCATGTCTATTTTGTTTGAGATCTATAATGACTGCACAGAACAAAAGACAGACGGGCGTTCACAACAAAGAAGTCGGAGGGCTGACCACCTTTCATTCACTGCTTCTGGTTCTCCAAGTTTTACTTTGTTACTAAAACCTTTGGTTTAATAATACAATTAACAATAGCTGCTAAAGAAAGAGCTGTGCAAAAGCACCGGGAAGTATGGAAGAACATCCAGTTTCAAACCTTAGCTCTTCCACTTATCATCTGAAAATGGATGCAGCAGAGCACTCGTCACAATCTACATTCATTTGTCTTAGCTTTAAATAAAAATCCATAAATTTCCCGTAAAAACTTATACATTTAGCTGTATAGATTTATTGCTAGGCATTGTATACTTTTGTTGCTATAATAAATGAACAGATTTATTGATGTAGAATATTCAATAAATGGCACTAGGCAAATTAATTATTCTTATGGGGAAAATAGAAACAACTTTTTACATTATACCCTTCACAATCATTAATTTCAGGTAAAGACTTAAAATTATCATAAAATTTCAGAAGAAAATATAGGAGCACATATGTACTTTTGCGTGTCTGTCTGTCTATCCTCTGTCTATTATGTATAAATATATACATTGTCTTAAGACAATTTATTGAGGTGTAAGTTGGGATGTACCAACCAGTAAGACAGATTTAAAGAGTGCATTTCTGACCTGTGTGTACACCCGTGGGCCTATCTACCGTCAGAGTCCTGGCGACTCTAACGCCCGCCACTTCCAGCCTTGATGCCTCTTTGCAGTCACTTCGACTGCTGTCTCATTGCCAAAGTAAATTATTCTAAGTTTAGTGGCTTAAACAACACAAGTGGATTGTGTTATAGTTCTGAAGTCTGGGAGTCCAAAAACCCGTTCTGGTGGGCTAATGCACAGCACCAATAAGGCTGATTGCTTCATTGATTTGCTGTAGCAGGAACCTGTTTTCCTGCCTTTTACGGAGTGCCTTTTTCTGTGTCCTCGGCCTCACGATTCTTCCCTAGCAGCTCGCAGTCTCTTCTGTGGCCACTTGTCCTGCTCCCCTCTGATCCTCCCGACCCTCTTCTCAATGTGCTTATGGCACACTGGGCTCTCGGAGTCAAACCCGGACAACCCCCCCCCCCCCCCCCCCCGTGGTTGTTACCACAGCCTTATAATGCAGTTTGAAGTCAGCTCTGGGCTATTCTCAGTTCTTTATATTTATATGAAAATTAGAATAAATTTATAAATTTCTAAAAAAAAGTCTTGCTAATATTTTGACTGAGATTGTAGTGAGTCTGGATCATTTTGGAGAAATTTGAAAAATAGACAATAATTCTCTTTACCCCCAGACAAGGGCTTAATTTCTAATTTTCTCTCAATGTTTTATAGTCTTCAGTGTACATATTTTTTACATCCTTGAGAAGGTCTATTTTCGTAAGTATATGTTATTTTAAATGCTGTGTTTCAAGTCCAGTTTCTGAATATTTATTACTAACATAAACGGACTTTTGATATATTGGTCTTAGACTTGGTAGTTCTTCTTGGCCTCAGATAGTCTGTTATTATTTTTATACTGTTCCTTTTACATCAGCTTCATGATCATGTTTGTAAGCACGGCTTTTTACTTACTCCTCTCACACAGGAATGGCTGGCTGCCTCTCCCTTCATCCCCATCACCCACCATCATGCTTTGCTGTAAATGAAAACTTTAGCAATGAAGGCCTCTCTTTAGTGCTCCGTTAGCATGCTTATTCTTAAATTTTGTTACATCTGATATTAATGGAGCTATAGCAACATTCTGTCTGTTATCTTTTCTATCTTTTTTACTTTTTATTGTTTCTTTATGTTGTGTGTGTTCCTTGTATGCAGCACACGAACTATTCGGCTTTTTATGTCGTCTGTTGCTGTGACTTTAATGGCAATTCTAGTGTACTTAATTTATCACGGTCACTTATCCCTTTGCAGTCATTTTAACACTGTGTTTTGTTTTGGTTTAAGTTTTAAAAATTTCTTCCTTTGAATTAATTGAGATAGTCTTCTCAGTTTTTCCATTCGGTAGCTTGAAACTTACACATTTTTACTTTTTTTTCTGAATTATTACTCTGATATCTTGATATATTAACACTTTTCTATCTTTACAAGTTATATTTTCAGCCAATAGTTTTATCTCTGTCCCAAATGAGTTAAAGAATTTTAAAACTGTGGTAATATTGTGTTCCCCAATATACTGTGTACTCTAATAAACTTATCTGGGGTCAGAGAACAGAACAGCCACTAGACATAGAGGCCAGAAAATGGTGGCAGACATGCCTTTAATTCTAGCATTCTGGAGGCAGAGATCCATCTGGATCTCTGTGAGTTCAAGGCCACACTGGAAACAGCCTTTAATCCCAGGAAGTGATGGCAGGAAGCAGAAAGGTATATAAGGCGTGAGGACCAGAAACTAATCCTGTTAAGCTTTTAGGCTTCTAGCAGCAGTTCAGCTGAGATTCATTCTAGATGAGGACTCAGAGGCTTCCAGTCTGAGGAAACAGAATCAGCTGAGGAACTGGTGAGGCGAGGTGGCTGTGGCTTGTTCTGCTTCTCTGATCTTCCAGCATTCACCCCAATACTTGGCTTCAGGTTTGATTTTATTAGTAAGACCTTTTAAGATTCGTGCTACATAAAACTACAACCATTTTGTTATTTCATCTATATTCTAGTGTCCAGTTTTGTTTCCTATTCTTATTTCAAATTAAACACTATTGTTTAAATACTGTTTACATGTTTAATGTTGGTAGTACAGTTTTGTTTTGTTTTTTTTGTCTGTGTCCAATGTCCTAAAACATTAATTGGATCTCCCAGAATGAGGAAAAGAATTCAATGAAAAGGAACTCTATAGAGCTCAAGGTCTCTCCAGTGATGCCCTGGGTGACCTTGGACAGCCCCCACGGGGGGGGGGGGCGGCTGGAGTGTTGTGTTTCCAAAGCGCCAAGTCTAAGGATGGTGTGAGATGGGCTGACACTCTGCTGATGTTTTGACATTTGGAAGCAGATAATTTCTTCACTCCCTCCCTCCCTCACTCACTCCCTCCCTTTCTTACTTTCCTGTGTGTCTGCGTGTGCACATGCACACCTGTGCGCAGGGCTTTGTCCGTGCTCAACACACAGGTGAAGGTCAGAGGACCTCCTTGGGTGTGTCTCTTCTCAGGTGTCTTCCACTTTTTGTCTGAGACAGGATCTCTTGTTGGCCTGGAACTTGACCCCTGCTGGCCTGTGAGTGCCCAGAGATCCTCCTGTCTCTGCTCCCATCAGGCAATGCGGGGAATATGTGCGGTTCTGCCCCGCTTGCCTTTGGGTGTGCGTTCTGTTCGTTTGAACTCAGGTCTTCATGCTTGTGAGGCAAGCACTTTACTGGCTGAGACATTTCTCTAGCCCCTTATTTCCTCTTTTAAGGCAGATTATCCTGCCAGTTATAGAGTGCAGGATCTTTGGTCTGAGTCTACCAGATGCCTGACCCTCATTTGTGACAACAAGAACTGTCTTCCAGACACCGGCAAACGTCTGGGAGCGAGTTGTCCAGGTGGGTGACTTCTTCAGGGCCACACTAGGTAAACAGTTCAGGTGCGGTCTTCACTGCCTCCTTTTCGGTAGGTTCGAACATCTGCATAGTTCCTCCTCGTCACAGAGAGCCAGCACCGCCTGCATCAAAGAGATTAGATCCAGGGTTTGTGTCTTCCCCATCCTGCTCCATCTTTCTGTGTCTGTCTCTCTCCCTCTCTCTGTCTCTCCATGCCCCCCTCCACCCTCATATTTTCAAATCATATTCTAGTAGCTTCCTGAGTTATCCCTCTCTTCCTTTGGGTACCTGAATCAGCCAAACTCCATCTTCCGGGATTCTCCGGTCCTGACGGTAGCCTCATTTTGTGTAGAGCAAGAATTTATTTGCTGAGGCTCAATCTGTGTTTAATTGATCTTTGGATCACTCAATACATATACCCTTTAGGTACTGCCTAAGGAAAGATTAATTTTCTGCCCCAGGAAAGATTTAAAATGGGAAAGAAATTCTAGGCCATGCTAATGTGGCTGAGGCTGAACTTAGAAGTAGCAAACTTCAGAGTTGAGAGTAAACCCATTTTGACAGAGGAAGCATAGTAGATGTTTTTTAAACAAAAGAAATCTATGTACATGATTACAGACCAAAAAACACAAGTCATAAATTAGTAGGGAAGAGGGGATGCGGCTGATGCAGAAGGACCCGGGGGCCTCCAGCCCAGCCAGGAAAAAGTATACTGGTCTCAACAAGAACTGAGTGCCCTGTGGCTGTGTGGCAGGCACAGCTCCATGTACTTCACTTACATTAACTCTTCACAGGACTAACACAGCCAGCCAGTTGCAAAGAGGTCTTGTCCCTATATCAGAAAAATTAAGTGATTTGCTTATTATTACACATCTACCAAGTAGTTGAACTGAGAAGATTAAATAACAAGTGTTCACATCAGAGCAAAACTTGGCCCTATAAACCTAGAGAGCAATCCTTCTCCCAGAGAGGGCCCCCATGCTCTCATCCACTATCCCCAAATTGTGGATAATGTGTTATGGTTATGAATTATACCACTGTCCTGGGTGAGGGCTCAAGCTTTAGCTTTTTAAAACTACACTGAAAGAGCTGTCTAGAGAAAAGCCTTGGTGGTTAGGAGTTGCTGCTCTTCCAGAGGACCTGAGCTGGGTTCCCAACACTCATGTCGGATGGCTTATAACCACCTGTAACCCCAGCTCCAGGGAATCCAACACCTTCTTCTGGTCTCCATGGGAATGGCATGTACATACATACATACAGAAAGATAAAAACGAAACCAATCTTTAGGGTTTTTACTTTATTATTTTTAATGTATCTCTGTGTACTACCACATGTGTGCCTGATACCTATGGAGGCCAGAAGAAGGTGTTGGATCACCTGGGACTAGAGTAACAGGCAGTTGTGAGCCTCTATGTGGGTGTTGGGAGTTGAACCCGGATCCTCTGCTAGAGCAATCAGTACTCTTAACCACTGAGTCACTACTTCAGCCCTCAAAATAAATCTTTAAAAAGTATAAACTGAAGAGAAAGACAAAGATGAGAACCCCCGGTCTATAAATGTGTGGAGTTATTATGAATTTTTATTATACCATATTTATTGGGGGGCACAAGCCACACATGGTGGGGGGTGAGCCATGCATGTTCTGACCCAAGGCTTCAGTGAGGTCAGGCAATTCAGCACACGTGAGTGGTGCCAGATTCACCACACATTTGATTTTGAATGAATTTTTGGCTTATCAGAAACCTTCCACTATTGCCAAATTCTTCACAGCCTTCCACATTCAGTTATGCAACCCCTCATAGGGGTCTCCACCCACAGCTTTAGTTTCAGAAGTTGGACAGGAACTGGGGCTCATTCGTCAAGCTATCCCTGGCACCCTTCAAGACCCCTGAAATGTTGACAAGGGACCACACACACCTCTGCAGAAAACTGAATGGAACTCTAAATGTTGAGAGAACAGGGAGAGAAAGACTCAGGGGAAAACCCAGAAGAAATAAGATTATTTTTCAAGTGGAGAAACTAAGGCTTAAAGAGATGAAGGGCTAACTATTAAAAGGCTGTTAGGGATGAGAACAATCAACTACTCAAGACCTGCGACTCAGTCTGTTCACTGCCATATAACCAATCTCTGTAGGAAGCCACCTGTCTGCAGGCTGGAGAGTCCAGAAGTAAAAGGTAACTATAAATGTGCAGTTTTGAGGAAGAAGGGATTAAGACAAAATGATTAATGCAAACAGCACCCCGGAATACTAATCAAGTGCACGCCAGTTTGAGCCCTCCCAATGACAGCCCAGTCGATAAATCTGTCTTGGCAGATAATTACTTGCCATATCTTTAGTCCATAAAGTGATCAATAAAGTCAAATGTCCAGTTTAATATTTTACATTTAATGATTACACAATAACGGGCACCAGAATAAATGGTGAAGGGATCAATGGAAGGATTATATATGATGCCAATACTTTTTTTTCCCCTTTTAATTAGTCAAAACCTAATACAAAATTCAAAATAAGCTGTATCAAAGCCTTTCTTTCTTATCTCTTTGCTAAGCAGTTGAAATTATGTTCAGAGATTTGATCATTGAACTGTTAATTATCTGGCAATTCAGATGTTTTGTGAAATGCTTGAAGAATTTCATCTATCCATTTGGCGGGGGAACTGGCTTGATGGGGCCTAAGTTACTTTTTTTTTTCCCCGCCAAAGGGGGATAGTGTTTATGTCCATCAAACCTTGGGAGGAAAAGGAACATTCTGAAGGGCATCTGGCCCGGTTGCACTGTTGTCCGGGTGGAGATGTTCCCTGGGGACCTGTACACTTGTGGGCAAGTTCCCCCAGGACTGGTCAGCCTTTGCCTACTAGCCTTGAACTTGGCTTCACTATAAATCCAGCACAAATCAATGTTGTCAGCTTCATTATTTCATTGTTCACGAAGGAATAACCCAGGATGGTGCTGAATAACTCATGACGGTGGTGTTGATCCTACTTCATGAGTAGCAAAAGTCTAAGAGCCCAGTAGGCTTCAGTCTGTGAATGGGTCCCCAGGCTGGGGAGTCTGCTGGGCACGTGATACTGGCAGGAAGAGTTCAAATGCCCGCGCTGCTAGGAAAGCCATCTTCACCGGCTCCCGTGTTACATCACAGTGGCTGCTAAGGAGGGGAGTTAGAAACTCTCAGGAATCCATGAGGGTGACCACACCTCCATCTCTGGCAATTTTACCTGCTCTAAGTTCTGTCATATCTCATGTGAATGTAGCTGTTCCTGTTTTCTCCACTGACATTGGTATGCTATATCTTTTCTCAACCTTTGACTTAAAAATCTGCCTTTATTTCTTATTGACAGCACATAGTTTTGAATCCATAGTCAATCATTATCTTTTATTTTAATTTTTTTTGTTTGTTTTTTCGAGACAGGGTTCCTCTGTGTAGCTTTGCGCCTTTCCTGGAACTCATTCTGTAGCCCAGGCTGGCCTTGAACTCACAGAGATCCACCTGCCTCTGCCTCCCGAGTGCTGGGATTAAAGGCGTGCGCCACCACCGCCCGGCTGAACACAAGTCTTTATACTTGCATGGCAAGTTCTTTACCCACTGAACCATCTCCTTAGACCCCTCTTTTATTTATTTATTTATTTATTTATTTATTTATTTATTTATTTATTTATTTATTTATTTATTTATCTATCTATTTATTTATATTTATTTATATTTATTTATTTATCTATTTATTATTTATTATTTATTTATTTATTTAGAGACAGGATACTTCTGTGTAGCCTTGGCTGTCCTGGAACTCACTCTGTAGCCCAAGCTGGCCTTGAACTCACAGAGATCTGCCTGCCACTGCCTCCTGAGTGCTGGGATTAAAGATATGCACTGCCACCATTGGTTTATCTTTTATTTTCTTGATGAGACTAATTTTTTTTTTACTTGCTGAAAGTATATTTATACGTTTTTTGTTGAGGGTTTTTATTATTTCCACTTTGAAATATTCATGCAGAAACGCACCCATCTCCTGCATCTCAATGTGTGCATCTACTGACACCTGTTTGGCTTTTACGTGTCTAACAAACAATTCTAATTGAAACATAAGCATGTTTATTGTTGCAAGCTTCTGTTTTTTAGTCTGCTTCATAGGACATCACACAGTTGAGTTATGAGACCTAAGACACACCTAATGTGTAATTGAGAGTAGTGGAAATGTAAAGCTTGTTTTCAAGCAAACACAGAAGCTTATGATTGTGGTAAGGGCTGAGGTTCAGGCTTCTCATTTCCCTAGCACTGGCTGGAGGCTTGGATGGGTGTTTCTTGCTGTGACTAGAGAGATGGATGAGAGGGTCCTGGGTCTGGGTCTTCACTGCATCATCAGGGCTGTTTTCCTGTGATCCCACTTTTTTTTTTCTCTCAGTAAAGGCTTTTTTTCTTCCTGTGTCCATATTTTAAAATCACAGATGCCAACAACTTTGATTGGGCAGGAAAGCTTTTCCTCCATGTTTAGTTTAAGGACCTACGTCTGACTACTTAACCCCCAAACATTCTGTCTTCTTCACAGAGGTGGCCTGGCTGTTATCCATGTTTTAAGATTTTCCCAGTTCTTTACTAATAGGGACACATTATTCCTGGAAACTATGGAATTTTTCACTCTGTTTACTAAGCATCATTTTCTTCCTCCAGATGCTCTGCTGACCCCCTGTATTTGCTGAAATAAGAATTACAGTCAGTTATCTAGTTCTAGGGTGAAGTATTGTAGGCATTCCACTCAGAAGATCTTGAAGTATCTAGAAGATGCTGCCTAGGGAAAGTTTTAGGGTTGCACTTCCATATGCCTGATATAATCAGAGTGGGTAAGGTGGTGTCTTCATCTGCACAGAATACAGAGCTTGGCTGTACTGCATGTGGGGTTCACTTCCTCTCACGGTACTGACTATCAGGAGTGCCCCAGTCTTCTGGCTCCTTAGGGTTTAGCACATGGCTCATCAAACTCAATATTGCCCACATTGAGGCCAGGACTTACAGCCCTGGGAAGATACACCTGAAAAAAAATGTTATTATTTATTGTTGCATGCTTTATTCACTCATTTTTTCATCAAATATTAATACATGCCAATTCCTGTGGTTGGGTCTGTAATGTCTTAATGTGGTTTCCTTTGGAAACACTTTGAAATGGAAACTTGTATCAGGAAGTTTTGTTAGGAAGGACGATGGTCTGAGAGGGAGAAGCTGGGGGGTTGGAGACGGGGTGAGGGAAGAGACATTAATATGTGATAGAGCTGCTGATGAGGACTCAGTGGATAGCACAGAGATGTGGAGCTGGGATGGTCAGTCAGAGCCCTCCTGGATGGAGGCAAGGGGACCTTAGTACCCACCCTATATGAGAGCTACTGTTGGACAGAACAGTTCCAGCCAGCTGTGTGATACCTGAGGAAAGAGACTCAGCTGTGAGCTGACTGTAGTTGACAATCCCAGCACCTGAGAGAACGGGCAGCCTTGCTCTGAGGGGGCTAGGTGGCACCGTGACAGCGTGCACAGCATGAGCCTCTGGAGAGACCAGGAGGGCTGGACTTGCGCTTGTTACAGCTGGCGGTAGAAAGAGAGAGACAGACATGCGCACACATACTCGCCTTGGGGATGTTCAGTTTCAGGAGAGCACGAGGTGGGAGGTGCCCTGGGAACTCACATCAGGGAGCAACCAACTCCTCTGGGGGTGGGGGTCAGGGGCAATATGCTCTCCAACCACACCACCCCCCTTTGCTCTTTTGAGTTTTGAAGGGAGAAAATTCCATGCCATCCTGTCTCATGGAATAAGTAATGGATTACAAAAGCTCGAATCTTCTTTTGAAATATGGAGTCTGTACTTTGCCAAGTAAAGAGAAGTAAATCATACATTAATAGAACCGGTATTTTCAGGGAGTTAGCGCCACAGGCACCCTGAGCAAGGACCCAGCAAAGAGATAGGAAAGGTGAGCGTGTGGGTTACATGTAATGTGGAAAATAACCTTTTAAACTTTTATGCTCCTCTCTAGGGCAAAAAAATGCTATTCTTTAAAAGGTTAGTCTGCTACCCAAAAAGGGGGGAAAAAAAGAAGGCTACTTCATGTTTCATTCTAGGATCAATTTTTCTATTAAAAATAAATTGCACTTTAAGTAACCTGTGATGTGTTCAGCTAGAGCTGGTGGCTACAGAAAAACTTTTATGTCTGCAGTCCTGGTGATTTGGAAGGACGGCTGAAGTACTAAGAGCGTATGTGAATTCCTCTGATCTTCTGGAATTTGGATGACCTGCTCTAACCCTGATCCTCACAGAATTGCAGGGCTGTGTGATGGGTCTTAGGCCCCCAGGGATCGCTTTGCGGCCGGTGTTGTGTGATCATTAGCAAACCCTGGAGCTCTCTCCTCACCCGTCGTTGGAGGTTCTCTGCCCTTTCAGAGTTTTGAGTTCAGTCGGAAGGTCCTGGCAACATGAAACGACCGGCGAACGGCTCAGAGGCAGGGTGCCAGTGAGTGCAGGTGTGCCCGCTCTGGGTCCTGGGGGAGGCCAGAGCAATGTGAGGAGCCGGGGTATCTCGTCTTTGCAGAGGAGGCCAGAGTGGAGCCAGACTTTGAAGGAGGAAGTTTGGTACAGACGATAGTGGTATAATCACAGGGCAGAACGGCTGTACACCACCTGGAGGAGGAAAGACTGAGCTGTGTGTGTGTGTGTGGGGGGAAGCTCAGCCCCTTCTCTGGGGACGCAGTTTTATTTGAGAAAGAAAAGAACTCAGGGTCGTGAGGATAGTGGGATCCAGAGCTCAGGACTCAGAGTGACAAAGACACCTGACCACGTCTGTGACCTTCTATTTGCTCGTTGTCTTTAGAGACTACAAGGGGATTGGAAGTCTGCTCCGTTAAGATTCTCAGTGCTGTGAGATGGTACAAGACACTAGGTGGGTGGCCTCTGGTTTGAAAGGGACTTTAATGGCATCTGGTCCAAACATCCACCTGTACTTGAATCTCTGTAGCAAATGATATGTTCCAACCATGGATTTATTCAGCAGAAGCCTACGCCCAGTGTGCTGGCTGGTGTCTGTCAACTTGACACAAGCTAGAGTCATCAGAGAGGAAGGAGCCTCAGCTGAGGTGATGCCCCCATGAGATCCAGCTGTGAGGTATTTTCTTAATTAGTGATTAATGTGAAAGGGCCCATCCAGGGCTGGTGGTTCCGGGTTCTATAAGAAGGCAGGCTGAGCAAGCTATGATGAGCAAGCCAGTCCTCCATGGTTTCTGCATCAGCTCCTCCCTCCAGCGTTCTGTTGAGTTCCTGCCCTGATTTTCTTCAGTGAAGAACAGCAATGTGGAAGTGTAAGCCTAATAAACCCTTTTCTCCCCAACTTGCTTTTTTGTCATGGTGTTTTATTGCAGCAATAGAAACCCTAAGACAAGTTGGTACCAGTGTAGTGGGGTGTTCTGTGACGGACCTGATGGTGTTGGTTTTGGGAGGATTGTGGAAGGACTTTGGAACTTGGGGCTAGAAAAGCCATTGAGTGTTGAGAGTTCAGTGGAATGTTCTTGAGGAGCTTGAAAGATAAGAATGTTGAGAGCAGTGCAGAGGATGGAGGCCTGGCTTGTGAAGTTTCTGAAGGAAGTTTAAAGACTCTGCCAGGGCCGTTTGCTATTTTGAATTAAGAGTCTCATTTTGGTCAGCTGGGGCTGAAGAATCAACCACAATTAGCAAGAGACCAGCTCCAGTGAAGTGAAACCTTTGTGTTACTGAGACGATTGATGCTGGTCAGCTGGAGCTGAGATATATCGGCGATTAAGATGAGATCAGCATCACTGAAGTGAAATATTCTGGGAAGTGTTTCTTGAGACTCCACACAGAGAAGCTGTGGTCCAGAGACTGAAAATGTGGTACCTCATACTGGCAGCCAGGTTGGTTCTGTGTAAGAGTCACCCAGTACTGGCTTTAAAGGCATGAAGGGGTCATAGAGAGCAGCTGAGGCTTGGCCTTTTGAGAGGTGAAGAGAGGTCATTGGTGAAGGTGTAGCCTCAGTGGCAGTTGAAGGCCCAGGACTGAAGGGGTCATGCAGAGAAGTTGGATCGTGGCACTACGAAGAAAGTCTATGAGAGGCTATTAGTGAAATGCAGTCCAGTTACATCAAGGGACCCCTGAGGTGGTATTGTGTTCCCTAAAATATTGTGCACCCTAATAAACTTATCTGGGGTCAGAGACAGAACAGCCACAATATTAAACATAGAGGATAGGCAGTGGTAGCACACGCCTTTAATCCTAGCATTCCAGAGGCAGAAATCCATGTGTTCAAGGATACAGCTAAGCATGGTTACTCACTCCTTTAATCCCAGGGAGTAAGGCAGAAAGCAGAAAGCAGAAAGATATATAAGGCGTGAGGACCAGAAACTAGAGGCATTTGGCTGGTTAAGCTTTTAGGCTTCTAGCAACAGTTCAGCTCAGATTCATTGTGGATGAGGACTCAGAGGCTTCCAGTCTGAGGAAACAGGACCAGCTGAGGAACTGGCGAGGTGAGGTAACTGTGGCTTGTTCTGTCTCTCTCTGATCTTCCAGCTTCACCCCAATACCTGACCTCAGGCTTGATTTTATTAATAAGACCTTCTAAGATTCCTGCTACAGACCCCAGCATTTTGGAGATGGCAGTACCATGGGATGACGACCAAGAACAGCAGCAGCAGAGGAGTAGAGCTTGCCAGAACCTAGAAGACAAGCTGTGTGTGCTGCAGAGGGTGGAGCCAGAGAGGTGACCCAAGCCCTTTGGAGGAGCCCAGATGATCGTGAGTAAATCCCAGACACTGGGGGCGGGGGGGAGGGAGGCGGTGTTGGAGTTTGATTTTGCTTTGATTTGGTTGTAACTGTGCCCTGGTTTTTCCCTCTTGAAGTAAGAAAGTATTTAGTTTATTTAATTTATTGGAGCCTACAATTGAGAAACTTTGAGTTTTAAAAGACTTCGGATTTTAAAAGAAATTGACTATCTTAAGAGGACTGAACTTTTAATGTGTTTGAATTTGTAAAGACTAGGAGTTTTAAAATTATGTTTTTAATGTGACATCTTGAGGATAAATAAGACAGGGTTGTGGCTTAATGGTGATGGGTTTGTGTGTCAAATTGACAAGGGGTCAGTTGTACTGGCTGGTTTTGTGTCAACTTGACACAAGCTAGAGTCTTTAGAGAGGAAAGCCTCAGTTGAGGAAATACCCCCCATAAGATTCAGCTATAAGGCATGTTCTTAATTAGTCATCAGTGGGGGAGGGCCCAAACCCATTGTGGGTGTTGCATCCCTGAGCTGATGGTCCTGGGTTCTACAAGAAAGCAGGCTAAGCAAGCCATGTGAAGCAAGCCAATAAGCAGCTCCTGCCTCCAGGACCTTGCCCTGTTTGAGTTTCTGTCTACTTCAGTGGTGAATAGCAATGTGGAAGTGTAAACCAAAAAGACCCTTTCCTCCCCAACTTGCTTTCTGGTCATGGTGTTTTATTGAAGCAATAGAAACCCCAACTAAGACACCCAGTATTACCTTTCTCTCTGAAAGAAAAAGGCTAAAATCTGTCACTTTCTGCTAGATCTTCTGGTTTGCCCAATGAAGCAACATCAACGAGTAGACTATCATGGTGCAGTGTGTGGGTCTCTAGGGTCTGATTGGCTTCAAACAATGAACCTTATATGTGTCTCTATCACATTCTAACATGTTTGAGTCTACTCAGTTTGAAAACCTGTAAAGATTTAATTTTGGTCCAGATTCTTTCTTTTAATTTTTTTGTCTTCATTATTGGCTTCAAATAACATGCATAACTTCTGAGACTTAACTGATACAGTTCATGAAAATGTAGAGTCAAGGTAAAGGAAAGGACCTTCAAGGTCTTGGGAGGAAGAGACTGTTACCTCACCAACTAATCCACTATGAAAGCTACAGGTGGACCAGAGGCTAATCCAGGAGACAAAACCCAAGGAGAGAGGTAGCTGAAAGGGCTGGGAGAACCATGAAGAGTTGTGTTCGATCATGTTCCAGAAGGCACAGATCTCAGAATAGATGACTACTACTCACTGGGAATTATTGTATGCCAGGAGAGAACTAATAAGCTCATATACATCATGGGCATAACATCATCATCACC
Source organism: Peromyscus eremicus (assembly GCF_949786415.1). Taxonomy (NCBI): domain Eukaryota; kingdom Metazoa; phylum Chordata; class Mammalia; order Rodentia; family Cricetidae; genus Peromyscus; species Peromyscus eremicus. The sequence continues at coordinate 94,195,218 of NC_081426.1, forward strand.
AGTGTGAAGAAGTAACAGCTCAGAGCAGAGATTCTCAACTTCCTAATTCTGCTACCCTTTAATACATACAATTCCTCCTGTTGTGGTGACCCCAACCATAAGATGATTTTCATTGCTACTTCATAACCGTAATGCTGCTCCTCTTAAGAACTATAAATATCTAATAGGCGGGATATTTGATATGTGACCCCTGAGAACCACGGGTTTAGAGAGATCTTTCTTTTTCTTTCTTTCTTTCTTTCTTTCTTTCTTTCTTTCTTTCTTTCTTTCTTTCTTTCTTTCTTTCTTTCTTTCTTTCTTTTTCTTTCCTCCCTCTCTCCCTCCCTCCCTTCCCTCCCTCCCTCCCTTCCTTCTTTCCTTCTTCCCTCCCTCCCTCCTTCCCTTCCTCTTTTCTCCTTACATCTGAGTGTTTTCTTTTGAGGAGATGAATAGCATCTCTTTGAACCCTAAGACTAAGTCCAAGCTCCTTCCAGATTTCAGGTTCACATCTCTGGACTGTGTAGAAAGAAGTAACCCTTTCAGGAAAGTTTAACCCTTTTAGGAAAGCTTGAAGCCCCAAGTCTTGTGGCTTTCCCCAAACACTGATCCCTTCTCAAGGAAACTCCCATACCTTTCTGCTTTCCAGCACCCCCACCCCAGTAATCTAACCTGAGACAAACACACTGAAGAAATGAAAACTCCGACGTAGTGCACTCACGACATTACATTATTCAAGAAGTTAACAACCGAACAGGGTTCCTTATTTCTAACAATACCTTTAGAGTAAGCATCCAGACCGTGGATTCTGCCAGCCCTAGAAAAGCTAAACTCCAAGTCCTGCTACTGTTGTGTGCTGATTACCAGTTATGTCCATCTCAGTCTGTCTCCTGATGGGATAAAGGAGACCAACAGTATCTATCCCTGTGAGTTCTGTAGGACTGACATTATACATATATAAAACACATTATATAAGCCAAAGAGTAGTGCCTAATGTGAAATCAGGTCAGGTACAGAGTAAGGGGTGTGTGTGTTGGGGGGGGCAGGAATGCCACTAGGATTTGCTAATGGTGGTAAGGATGACTAACATTCATTGACTGTGTAGCTATGTGCTGTGCATTGGGCTGTGGGCTTTGCATGACTCCTCTTTCTCAGTCACTGTGACGTTTTATAGATGATGGAATGGGAGTTTTAAAGACATTCAGTAACTTTGAAGAAAGTCAACTATTCATTTGTAAAGCCAGGAGCCAATTGGATTCCTGGCTTTTGTTTACCACAAGAAAGCTGATGATTGGCTTCTTCCTCAGCTAAAATCATGTGTAAGCACCATAACCTAGGGCATGTTCCTACTTATCTCCGAGTTCCTTAACCTAGAGAGGATGCCGTATAATTTACCACAGCTTCTTTATCCTTCGTAGTCTTGGAACCATTATTCTATTCCTGAAGAAAAAAAAAACGAGGTGATAAAAATGCTTAATATGCATTTTGGATCCTTGAGTCTGATTTCCAGGTTACTAGCATTAGGAACTCGACTTTTTTTGAGCCTTAGTTTCTCATTTTCAAACTGAGCTTCCTTCCCAAGATACTTTAATTCATAATTTTTACATTTATGTCATGAACACATAGCCTTAGCGTATGAAGTGACAGAGATCCCTGAACTGAAGCTTAACTTCCAAGGAATGTTATTCCATTTTTATTTACAAACGGAAATAGCAGTTTCCTTGTCTCTGATGTTTCCATCATTCCACAGCTGACTTAGGAGGCCATGTCATCTACTATCCAAATCAGAACAAGCTGTGGAGTGACAGCTGATGTTTTTAATAACTGCAGGAGAGGGGTAGGCGGAGCTGGAAGCTTCCTTCACCTTTGCCATGACCACATTCCTCTCCTGTTCTTCCTCCTCCCCATCCCTTTCTTGGGCTTCAACAAGAGCGAGAGGTGCCACGAGAGGTGCCAGTTCCCTCAGCTGCTTAATGGAGTGTTAAGTTCAAAGCCAAGGTGTGAGTATTTACACGCTGACACGTTTAAGCTAGTTTGTCTGCAACAGAAACACCCTGCCGAAGGTTTGCTCTCCTTCTGGTTCTGCGGCCATTTTGCATTGTTCATTCCTGTTGAATTCAGTCAGGAGCCGATCAGTTCCTGTCTGAGCTGCATCGTTTGGAGCAACTATTTAGATTTGTCATTGTGGCTTAGAGAACACCAGAAGGACCCAACCCTGGACCTAAGCAAGGGGAAGCCTTCAGCTTTCCTGGGATCCCTCTCCCTGTGTCCTGTAGGGCTGTCTGAGTGCTCTAAGAAACACTGGCGTGGGGGAAATCAATGAGCAATTAAATTCCAGATGATTCCATAATAAGGACTGCCGATGGGAATGCTTACAAGGAAACGTAACTGAGCTCCTTCTGCGGCCTGTTCTTCTATGTAGGGGCTATCAGTCAAGTGTCATCCTTTTCTAGGGCTGGCAGAATCCACGGTCTGGATGCTTACTCTAAAGGTATTGTTAGAAATGAGGAACCCTGTTCGGTTGTTAACTTCTTGAATAATGTAATGTCGTGAGTGCACTACGTCGTAACTGACAAGCACTTCAGTGTCTTCCCACAATGTCAGGATTTATTAAGTAAGAATAAATTCACATGGTATGGGAGTTTCATTAGCCAGGTGTTTCTGCTTTCCTTGATAATGTGGACTGTGAGGCAAAAACAGGTTCTTTTTCCATCTGATCTTAATTACTAATATTAATTCTCAGATTACACATCACAAAGTAAGTACTCCTCTCTGTAATCTAAGTTACAGAATGGCTGTAGAGGGTTCCAAGGCCACTGCAGAGTTGAAGAGCTTTTTAGAAGTAGGCTACAAACCCTTCTATCTACAGTGCTGTACCGCTTGCAAGAAACACTAATGCTGTAGTGGCACAAAGCTTACAGGAGTAACCAACCAATGTCTGATTTGGCTTAAGGCCCACTCCAAGAGATGGAACTCATACCCAGTACTTCTTGCGTGGCTAAGAACCTGAGAGTAGACGGCCTAGGAGAAAGTCACTGCTACTTTTCTATAGGAGGAATGTAGAATAAAATTACATTCTGCTGTACCCATAGATCAGCACCTTGCTCAGCCATCTCAGAGAAGCTTCCTCCTTTAGCAGATGGGAACAAATACAGAGAACTCCAGCCAGGCACTAAGCAGATAATGAGAGACCTCGGAACACTCAGCCCTAAATGGGATGTCCCCATCAAACCCTTGGAGAAGAGGAGGAAGAAAGAGTGTAAGAGCCAGAGGGGATGGAGGACACCAAGGAAACAAGGCCTTCTGAACACAGCAGGACACACACACACACGAACTCAGAGACTGAGGCAGCATGCACAGGGCCTGCACAGGTCTGCATCAGACCTAGAGCTGAAAGGGAAAGTGATACATGCCCCAATCCCCAACCCAGAAGCTATCTCCAATTGATAACCACGGCCAATGAAAAATGAGTTTTCTCCAGGGAGTCTCCCTGGAGAAACATACTATTCCTTAGGGCAGGCTGCAGGCCCAGCAGTAGACGGCCAACTCAAGACAAACTCATCTTTGGAGTCATCTTTGGAGATTCCTTGTCTCATACTGTTATGTCAGGGCTTTTTTATTCTTTTATTTTACCATACAAACTTTGTGTATGTATTATAGCGTCTGGTTTTGTGTTTTTATGGGATTCCTGAATGTGTGAGCCTGTGTGTTTCTGCATCTCTGTTTCTTGTGCCTTTTCTCAGACTCTTTCCTTTCTTTGTTTTCTCCTATTCTTATTTGTTTGTTTTTTATTTATCTTTATATTTTAGTTTATTATTATCCCTTAGGGGCCTGGTTTTTTTTTAATAACAGGAGTCAGAAAGCAGATGGATCTGGATGGGAGGGGAAGGTGGGGAGGAACTGGAACTTAGAGGTGTGGGGGGAGGGGAAACTGTAATCAGAATATACTGTATGAAAAAAATCTATTTCTAATAAAAAAGTAGGCGAATAGAGCTGTCAATAGATTTGTATTGATAAGACAATGAACCAAACCAAGGTGCAGGGAAGAAGGTGAAGTCTCAGCAATGGCTGCAAGAGTCATAGGTTTTAGGGTGAAGCGGAAGAAGGAAGGCCCCAGTGCAGAGGTGAAAGGTCAGGTGTAGATGGATGGACGGAAGTCAGGTGGAGAAATGGAGGATAGACAAACAACAGTTGAAGAGTCCCGGCGATCCTGGGGAAACCAGGATCCCCTCTTGGGGTTCTTGGTCCTGTTAATCAAAGAATTTCTGAGCAGACTGAAGCAGAGTCTCAAAGATGACTTCATTAGAGTTACAAAGAAAGACGTCAGGGCAGGACAGCTGTTCATCTCGGCAGGAGCCTGGAGAAGAGGAGGGAAAGCTATGCACCTTGAATTAAGCAAACATAGAGGGCAGCCACATGGCAGGGAGGAAGACTTTAGAGAGAGGACGGAAGTCCAAAATGTTAGGGAAAACGTGCTTAGGAAAGACAGAGAAAAAAACAATTATGCTTGGGAAACAGGTAGCCTTACAAGCAATACAGCTATGCTGTGTAAAAGACTATGTTTCAGGAAGAAAAATCTCAGAAGGAAAAGAGCATTAAGATATGCTTTTATTATTATATATTGTTTATATATTCTATATTACAATGAGATATTAATATATCTCATTAAAATATGCAAATATATACATGGCCTTTTTAGGAAGGGCATCCTTATCAAAAATCTATGTATATAACACTAACTTCATAGTTCAATGAAAAAAGATTATGGTTCTGCCTGTCTCTCCAGCATGGCTTGAGATGAACCCACTTTACTGAGGGTGTCTCCACCTAGGGGTGGGTTCTATTCTTTATTATAACACATCAGTAGCAGGAACCTAGCACCGTGGTAGTGCCGGGCATCTGTCTACCTCTTTAGAAACAAACAAAATTTCATTTTATTATTTATTTTGTGGTGTGCGGCGGAGAGGGAGGTGGAGAATGCACGTGTGTGTAGGAGCGTCATGCACTCAGCAGGCACATGTGGGAGCCAGGGGCATATGTAAGGTTGCTTCCTCTATAGTTTTCCACCTTTCTTTTCTTTTTCCTTCTTATTTTTTTGAAGGTCTCTCAGTGAACCCAAAGCCTGTTTCTCCTGGGCTGGCTGGTCAGTGAGCTCCTCGGATCCATCAGTGTTGGGGCTGCAGGCATTCATGGCCAGGAATGACTTTTGTATAGATGTTGGGTATTTGAACTCTCCGGCTGTCTTGCTTTCAGAGCAAACAAAAGCTGTCTCTAGATGTCCACTCTTTAATAGATAAGTTCAGATGAATGAGTCACACCTTTTTCCCCCTTGGTGTGACTAGTAATTCCTGAGCCTACTTTCCCTGATATGGTTTTAATATGTCCATATGCCAACACTGTCTCAGCGCACCCTAAAATATTTATAGGGTCACACTTTTCTGCTATCAAGATTATTTCTCTTAGCTGTGAGGCTCATTTAAGAAGGAAAGATAAATGGATGTTTTTCCATACAAGCAGACCATCACTGATCTCTAAGGGTTAGAGGTGTGGGTGTTCTAATAATGTAGTTTGAGTATAGAAATGTCACCTCAGGAGGCTGCTTGGCCACTGGGACAGGGAACCAGAGGAAGATTTTTCACAGAAGGATGATCCTCAGCTCTGTGTGTCCAGAAGTTTCTAATTGTCAGTTGTCCTTGGAGGTGTTCCCTGTGTTTGCACTCTAGTGACCAGATAACCTCGGAAGTTGGTGTCCACATCAGGAAGCCAAATGAGAAGTTTATATTGATATTTTTTTTAATTTTTGGTATTTTTATATATGTATACAATGTGTTGGGATCATATCCCTCCCATCATCCTCTTTTCTTCCTCCACCGCTGCTGACCCCTTCCTCCCCATTCACTCCCATCCTCCTTCCATGTCTTTTTCCTGTGCAGGGCTTGAGCAGTAGCCACGGGTACTGGGTGTTCACAATCGCAAGGGCCGCGCCGCGTCAGAAGACGGCACCTTGCAGCACTCCTCCCAACCTTCTGGGCTCTCTTCTGTGAGGTCCCCTGATTCTCGGAAGTGGTGATACAGAGCCTCTTGTAGGAATGAGCACTCATTAGTCACTTATGCTCAGTGTGGAAAGCAAGGAAAGCCAAGGTTCGAATCCCAATTCTGCCTATCACCTTGAGAACTGATTTGACGTCTGTGGGCCCAACTATCCATCCAAGCCATACAGGAAGAGAAAAATAAATGATATTTTTTTAAAGTTTTCTCAAAATACCGTTAACTGATAGACACTTTACTATTGATTGACAGTTGATTCCAGGGAAATTATTTTGGAGTTACTAAAGATACCAATTTTTAAAGTGGTGGTGGGGGGGGAACTAATTCATTCCTCTAAGTTAGTGCCATTAAATTTGGCCCGAATTACTAATATAATTTATAGCCACAACAACACCAGGCACTCACAGTGTTAAATTTTAAATGTGAAACCCAAGTTTTCTGGCTCTAGCTGCCTCCTTCAGAGCTAATGGTCCTGAGCACAAATGGGGAATTTCCAGGTCGTGGTGTCTCCTTCCAACTCGCCCTCATTTCTCAGCTTATTGGGCTTCTTCTTAGGTGCTGGAGACTTACCAGTTAGCAAAGAGATACTGGGTTCTGTTGGGGGAAGACAGAGGAGACAGAGGCATTGGATCAAAAAGTCTACACAAAGTGAGATCTGACTGTTAACTGTGTCAGATGTCTCTCCTAAAGCTGGACTCTGGAACTGAAGGGTGTGCAGAGATGAATGTGGATGGTGTTCCAGAATGATCCCACAGAGCAGAGACTCCCACCAGTGTGGTGTTGTGAGGACCAGACCCAGGCCTTGATACGAGAAGTTAGGGGAGTCTGAAGATGAGGCCATGAGAGGCACAGCAGCAAGTGTGTTAGAGACAGGATGAGGAGGTTGGAGTGCTTGCTAAGTGTGATGGATGGGGACAGCAGGGGGAGGTAAGCATTGTGAAGTGATTTATGTCACTCTGGGCACATTGTTAAGAATGGAACAAGGGCAGAAGCAGGGGACTGCTGGAGCCTCCCAGCCCAGAGTGCTGGTTACCTGGTGTCTTCATTAGTGTCCGACTGCTGTGAAGACACACTGTGACCACAGCAGCTCTTGAAATTTTTTCATTGGGGCCTGGCTTACAGTTTCAGAGGGTGAGTCCATTGTTGTCATGGTGGGAAGCATGGCAGCATGCAGGCAGACATGGTGCTGGAGAAGTAGCTGAGAATTCTACATCCAGATTCCAAGGAATTCCAAGCAAGAAGACAGTGATGCTGGGCCTGGGTTGGGCTTCTGTAACCTCAAAGCTCATCCCCAGTGACACACTTCCTCCAACAAGGCCACACCTCCCAATCCTTCTCAAGTAGTGCCACTCCCTGATGATGAAGCATTCAAACATATGAGTCTACGAGACTCACTCTCATCCAAACAACCACACCTGGCAAGAATAGCGAGGTTGTGGGATATGAGGCATGTAGGGAGCTATCTAGATTCACCAACAGGCCAGTTCTGGAGAAGGAGGGAGAGGAATCAGGGGCAGCGCCTGTGCTTCTGGTCCAAGTAGCTGGGCAGACAGTGCTGTTTTCAGAAGACAAGAAGAGGAGTTGATCTGTGAGGCAAAGTCAACCCTGCATGTGTCCTGTGTGTCTGTTAGCATCCCAGCTGTACACTCACTGTCATATGCTGCTGCCTTTTTTTACCTTGAAGTCACTGTGGAGCAGAAGGCGCCCCAAACTGGAAAACTGTGACTATGTTCAGCCTTTAGGTAAAAGGAGAAATTGGAAAGAAATCATAAATACCTATAGTCTTAGCATTTTGAAAGGAGAAACAGAGGGTTGGGAGTCCAAGGTCTTAGATCACTCATTCATCTGGCACAAACTAGTTGCCATGCCCCAAGTTTCGGTGGAGAAGCCCACATGATGAGGAAACAAAGCTTCCAGCAAACAAACCAGTGAGGAATTGGGGACTCTGGTCAACAACCATGTGAGTGACTTATTGGAAGATCATCCAGTCCCAATCAAGATCTCACATAACTCAGCCTTGAAAAAACCCTGAGCCCAAGCCAGGTGGTGGTGGCACACCTTTAATCCCAGCACTCGGGAGGCAGATTTCTGTGAGTTTGAGACCAGCCTGGTCTACAGATTGAGATCCAGGACAGGCACCAAAACTACACAGAGAAACCCTGCCTCGGAAAAAAAAAAAAAAAAAAAAAAAGACCCTGAGCCCAAACCAGGAAAGTGTCACTAGAAACCAAGACCATAAATGAGATGGCTTCGAGTTGCTAAATTATTTCATGGCAATAGATCACTGATGCAGAACTAGAGGATGCAAGTGAGGGATAATTATAGACACCATACACCTATTTTCCTACGGGCTCGACAAGGGCCAGCCTGTTACAAATATGGCCAAGCATTCACTGCTTATTGGTAATATCTTGGAGGTGGGGATGGGATGGGAGGAGATAATAAAAATGTCTGAACAATAATGTTTTCACTGCTCTTCCCTACAACAACTGTAACCATAATAACAAATCCCTCATCAGGCCCTCAGACTACCCTGTGTTAGAATCGGGCAACTACTGTGCACTTCCCACGACTTCTCAAGATAACAACCACAAAACTCAGGGTGGAGCGTGCGCTGTTACCTCCAAGGATGCCTCATGGATCGAGTGCGCTGTTATTTTCCATCTTTAATGTGAACTGACAGAGCCACTTTGGTCTGTTAGCACTTCCTCTCTGAAGAAGAACCCGACATCTTCCAGTGCCCTCAGCAGCAAATGACTCACGCCAGAGCCGATTCCTCTTCTCTGGATGGAGACTCAACTGACACCTGTTATGTCGCCTCTTAGAGGAAGACGATTGTATTGAAGATGGTGGAACAGGAGCTTGGCCAGCCAGGAGGCAGTCAGGCTGTAGCCCTACCTTTTGGCAGCAGAGGAGAAATTCCTGGTGGTTAGGAAAATAGTTTGGAATGCCTGGATTTCTCCCATAGGCAATGTCTTTGCCAACTGAGATGCTCTTTCGCAGGCCCACAGATACGGCTTCATTACTGCCAAGGCCTTTTTATGAAGGCTTTTATACTGCCAGTCTAGTTACTAATCCTGGTCACATATTAAGGGCTTTGATTAAGCAATTTGCTTTTTCCTTCTTCTCTCCCATCTCTTGGAAAGAGTACAGAATTTGAGCACGAGGTTAAAGGATTACCACTGAGTCCTGAGGGGACCAACACCACTCTAGCTGTCTGTCATTTCCTGGAGTGGTTACTTATCTGTCAATATTTCTTCCCTTTTTTCCCAAGTCCCAGGCCTACTTGATCTTGTCCGCTTGGCTCGGCTAGTGGAGGAATAACAAGGGTCTTCCCATCATGCACCATTCTGGGATACATCATGACAGAGAAATCTCAAAGCCCAGGTCAATTATAACAGAAGATGTGTACAACCTCTTGCCCCTGAATGTCTTCTGGGGCTGCAGTTGTTTAAGACTAAGTCACCTGAAAAATGCAGAGAAATGTGTGTGTGGCTGCTGCCTGCCAGCCGGGCTGTTCAGCAGGGTAGAAATAGCAGAAGACTCAGGCTCCCTTTGTGTGGTTTGTGGTTGGGAAGAGGGAATGAAGTTGGCAGCTCACTCCTTGCTCGGTAATTATGTTTTAATTAGAATTCATCGGATACAGATGGATCCTTCCTGTTCTTTTACCCGCTGATGCCGTTAATATTCCCACATCAGATATTAGGAGGCAGTAGCCAGCAGTGAGTTGTACAAGACAAGCCTGCAGCTGGTAGTGACTCACGGCAGTCACTACCTTAGCCATTAGCCTCAGATGAAAAATGATCTCACACCTTCTTGTGGATTTCTATTGCTGCTTTGTTGACATAATATCTGTTTATTCTTCTACCCATAGGAAAAAACAGTCCTGGCTCTTGTACCATTTACTGGAACTGACTGGAACATTTTATTCTAAATAATATGCCATCATTATTTCTTTTTCCTGGTGATGCTGAAAAACTTGCAGGATTTCTTACTTTCTCCTTCTCCTACCAGTGAATGACTGGAACCCAAATATGAGAGGAATGACTAATTTCCTGTCCTAGCACACCATGGCTTACCACCTTCTAATTGTAACTAAGTTTGAGCCTGAATATCTATTTGCAGCATTTTGATACAAATCAGAAGTAATTTTCATATTTTTTTGCTCTAGGGTCTCTCTACAGCATACTGATACAGGATTCATTTCTGAAGTCGCACTCAATAATGCTCTTCCCATTTTAAACTGCCACACCCAGGCTCAACCGTGGACCTAAAATTAAGCTTACAAGGCTCTGTTGATAGACCTAAGCAACATGATTTATTCTAATGTAATAATGGCATAGATTTATAAAGCTTGACGACGCCAATGCTTCTCGTTACAGCTGTAAAATATTTGTGGCCGCAGAGGGATTTTTCTAGATCATTATTTTAAAAAAGGAAAAACCCATTTTGACAGATGAACTGGGGCCATTCTGAACAAATCACAGATACTTCATATAACAAGGCCTCCAAAGAGGGGAGCATACACTTATTACTATGGCAACCCAGATCAAAACACTATTTTAGTGGAGAGCTTCCAGTTTTACAATGCAATGATGATTGTTTATAGCACCGTTGGAACCAGATGCAGCCAAGCTTTAAGAAATGAGCTGACTAGAGGAAAATCATTACAGATAAGCTGGGGACACCTGAATGGGACAGCATGGCATCTGTCATTATTTGATCAAACACTGGAATTTATTGCCCAGGACAATAGAAATAATGGCAGAGGAAATGATGGAATAACCCGAAGTATTTCCTGTTACCATCAGTCTCAACTTGAGTTAAGACTCTGAAAGCAAAGAATTGTTTATCTGTTTTTTTTTTTTTTAAGCTACATACCTCTGAAATCCCTTAGTTTTCTCTCAGAAAAATACCTACCTGTAACTTTCAAGTCGTGGGCTAATGCCTCCCCTCCTAACATGTTCCATCTGACAGATTGCAACATGGCACAACTCAAGAACTCTGCCCGTCACACAGCGCTCTGTGCTCGCACATGTCGACATGAAGTGACAGCCGGCAGTGGCCCTGCTCAGTGATTTTTCTATACATAGAATTTTTATGCAGAAAGAGAAAAATTGTCAGCCTCATGCAGTGTCCATGTTTCTGGATCTCTCTTGGAGGATCTAAGAATCTACTTGGTGCACTGACGTGAAGGGCTGAGAAAAATCAATCGATTCTTTAGAAATAGTAACTGAGCATATATCATGTGCCCATTGGTATGTACCATGGGTCTGCACACAGCAACAGTGAGCCATTCAATGTGGACCTTGGCTTTGGAGCTTGTAGGATGATGGGGCGAGAGAGAAAGGGAGAGGGAGACCAAGCTGCTGAAATAGAGAATAACTCAGTGCAGATGGGTTTAAACTGAGTCCCATGTTTTCTCAATGAGTTTTGAAGGTTAAGTAGAATGTCTGCTCTATGCAGAACTCCATATACAGGGTCCCACAACACAGTGGCCTCATCTAAACCTCAAGGCGATCTTGAGAAACCACCGCCAGTAAGGCTGGTCTTGTGCCTAAGGAGATAGGACCCAGAAAGATTAAATGCAAACCTCAAGCTTATTGAAAAATGTGTACCCAGCAGCCACAAGCCAGGTACTGTAGTAGTGCTTTCTATACTAAGTCATTAATTCCAACAGTAACTACTTAATGTGGTACCTTCCTTGTCTAATTCGTTTGATCTCCTATTCTTTCACAGCTCTGACTTTCTTAGGTATTTCTCTGCTTCACCTACCATTTTAACCTCATTTCTATTGTTGGTGATAAACAACTATTGATCCTCTTCCTATAACTCCTGAGATGGCTTCTATGGTTGTTTTAAAGATCAACTTCATGGAGCCACTGGAATGAGGCACATTTCTAACAGCTCCTGCTAGTGTGTGATGGGAAATACAAGAGCCCTTAGGTACTTTCCCAACATCCTCTGATTCTTCCTGAATCTTTATCTCCAAAGGAATCACATTTCAGATCAGTATGTAAATGAAGCTTCTTTGTCTTTGGTCTCTGCAATTTTCTTCTCTGTGGGGCTAGCAATAATTGATTCCATGGTTCATGATTTTTGAGCCTCCCCGCCACCCCCTTTCTGGTTTGTTCTTCTTTAGAGTGATCTATGGTTTGTTTTTTAGCTTTTCCTTGATTCTTGAGTGTCCACTCTTACATAAATATGAGCGTGCTCAGAGAGAACATGTTTAGCCACTCCTTACCCCTTAAGTGGTTCAAAAATTGGTATAAAATATTAGTAAATAACCACACAATTCAAACAGAATATAATTATTACTAGCTAAAGACGGTGTTTATTCTGTGAAGGCTGAGGAAGGACTGGTGTGTGTCTCTTCCAGAATCACAAATAGCACATGAATAGCTGAAAGGACAGAATGTATTCCACGTAATTCTGGATGCTAGGAAGTCCATGACCAAGGTGCCATCTGATCTGCTTCCTATTGAGATTGTATTCCTCACTGGCAGATGACTGCCTTTCTCACCGTGTCTGAGAAGGAAAGGAGGAAGAAGGAAGGGAAGATGGGAGGTAAAGATTCTCTCCTGATAAAAGGACTAAGTCTACCATAAGGGCCCTACCCATATAAGGTCATTTTAATGTAATTATATACAAAGATTCTGATCTTCAATTACCATTACATTGGGGATTATAGCTTCAGTGAGTAGGGGCTTGGGGTGTGGTAGGATGTAGTTCATGGCACACAGCAGTTTCAATTGAATATGACTGCAGAGTGGAGTGGCTGAGGATATAAGTAAGCATGATATAATAGCATCATAGGGCCAAAGGAGAGTAATAACAATGGCTTAATGTTGAGTACCTTTATTACAAGACTTTTATATATACATCATTTAATCCTTACAAGTTTCCTATGGGGCAGGTTATATGAATATGGCCATGTGAAGAGAAAGAAGGGAAGGTGGAATTTTTAAAGATTAACACAATAAAGAAATACAACTCATAAAAAGAAATCCATTGTGGATCTAAGTCACTCAGCAACCCAGGCTAGCATAGAAGTCACCTTAAAATGATACCATCTGGGACAAAGAGCTTCTGTGGAGGTCATGTCAGGGGAAAGGAGAAGGTATCACATCAACAATAAAGTGTTTTAGCCCAGAGGAGACGTGTTTCTTTTGCTTGAGACCAGTGTCCAGAGCTGGTCATGTGGCCCTTGCCCAAATGCTAAGAGGAGGCCAGAGTTCTCTCTGTGATGGAATAGAAGCAAATCCCAAGACCTCTCACTCCCTGATTGCAAATGTAGCAACCCCCCCATGAAGTGCCTGGCCCAAATGTCTGGAACCTCATGCCCGTCCGTAGGCAGTAGGCTGGTTTGCTCAGGGTCAGAGCTCCAGAGTACATCATCCTCAAGTCTGCAGCATCCCCCCCCTCACCCCCGGACCCAGCACAAATGCCATAAAGCCAGGATGGCACTGAGCAGTGTGCCACGTCTCATGGCCACCCCAAGACTTCTGCAGCAGAAGGCAGCCATGGCCATCTTCCTACTTGCTGTCGGCTTTGGGCCTTGAGCCCTTGAGGGACAAGCATAAACCACATATGCGTGGAGAAGGATGCTTCTCAGCTAGAGCTAAGGACTTTCTCCATGGTTCTACCCTGACTCAGGCTGTGTGGCCATGCCCTGGAAAGCAGGGGATCTTTCCCATTCCCATTCCCATGCCGTGACAATGCTGGGCTTCATGGTGCCTTTTGGGATTACATTCTCCATCAGAGTTGCCCATGATCTTCACTTTTGTTGAATTTCATATAATTTCAATTTCACATAACTACGATGCTGGGGGTGTGGTAGACTTGAGGACTGATGAAAGAACCAGAAAGAGTGGCTTTAATTTGTTTCATTCTAGTTTTTTTGTCCCTCACTCAAGACCAGCCTGCTGTCAATGCACGGGTCCGGCAGCCACACATTTTACCTAGACGATTTCTCCCAGGCCTGAAAAGTGGCTAATAGAATGAATAACCTTTCTCTAATTGTCGAATGAGCTGACACAATTGCCAAGAATCAGTGGAGGAAATGGGATAGATGTATTGGGCTTATCTGCCAAGAGACCCCCCAGGGTGCCATTGAGAGAGTTACAAACAAACAAAGCTAAATAAAGCCTGACGTCCTAGACCCTCAGTGTCTGGGTCTTTGAGTTGGGGCACAGCTATTGCGAAATATGTGTTCAAGGTGGCCACTTCCACTCTGTGGACTGTGCACCTGTGCATGTCTGTCCCCAGGGAGGTGCCCTCGGGGTGGATTGTCATTGTAGATTTGTATTTTTATCACGGCTTTTTTTTTTTTTTTTTTTCCTGTGCTGGCTGCAGTGTCTTAAGCAGTAAGGACATTTTCCAAATTTACACGTTTAGCTGGTAACAAGATGAATGAAATTCATACTCCAGGCTGTTCATAATCCTTCTGCTAATCATGGCCAACATTTACTGTGTGTTTCTGTGTACTGGGAACATTGTAAGATCCTTCACCTCGTGCTTGTCGTTCTGTGTTTTCCCACACAATGTGAGACAGGTATGTTACCATTTTACAGCTGAAATGACTGTGGCTAACAGGAACTGAACACACAGCTGGGGAGTGCTGGTGGAGCCGGGCTTTGCATATAATGAGCCTGCTGCTGAGAGATGGAATCCTGGTCCACTCTGATGGACTGCTGCCTGGCACCTTTCCTACCCTCCCTCATCCCTGAACTGGGCCTCCTGCAGTAGCACAGCTCCTTTCCCTGCTGCTAGCCCAAGTGTTAAATCTCTGGCTCAGGCTGCGAGGAGGCCAAAGGTGATATATGATTGTACAGTGCCCTGTGGCTGGGTGTCTTGGGGCTGAGAGCATGCCAAGAAACACAGAGCAGTGGCAGAAGGAAAGAAGACAGATCGTCGTAGTGTCTCTGTGCCGCCCGTTATTTAAAACAGGCCAATTACCTCAAACTGTAAAAATATGCTCCAGTTTAAATATGTAGGAGTCACTTAACGAACGTGGAGGGAGACAATTCTCACCACTTGGCCCGTTCATGCTCTGTTAAATGCGGCTCATTTGGGGGTGCTGGGGGCACTGGAAGTCATCTAAGTATGCAGATTTTGGTATTAGCAGTCCCCTCTTACTTATCCATCTCTAGATTCCAGAGAGAAACAAAAGTTGCCAAGTCTGTGGAAAACAAATGCTGCTATCTAACAGTGATAGAAAGCAAGCCGCCAATTTCCTGGATGCATTTTTAGTTAGTTCATGACTTTTCACTTCTTTTTATTTTTCAGCGTGTACAGGCCCGAGGTCAACCTTAGGTGTTGTTTTTCAGATGCTGTCCACCTTGCTTTTTTGAGATAGCTAGTATCTTGCACACCCCAGCATCCACTGATTAGAATAGACTGGCTGGCCAGTGAGCCCCGGGGATCTTCCTGTCTCCACCTCCCTGTGCGAGGATTTCAGGTGGGTACCACCACACCACAGTGTTTTGTTTTGTTATGTGGATTCTGGGGATCAGACCCAAGCCCTCATGCATTCATGATAAGCACTACACCAACTGAGCTGACCCCCAGCCCTGGGGTGATGATTTTATTCATGATATAGGTCTGGCCCTGTGTCAAGGAGATTACCACCAAATGTATAAAAGCTGCGTGGCGAGGTCTGGGGAGTGGCTGGCAGCAGGACATAGTGACACTGTGGCTTAGGAACCAGCGGTGGAGATGAATGTAACTACATGGCAATGACACTAAGGTCCAGGAGAAAGAGGAGGGCTAATCCTACAGCAGGCTTCTCCTGGTGTAGGCAGAGGGGGTCCAAGGGAGGGAGGGGTAAGCTCAAAACAATTATGCTGTGTTCACCTTGGAGCAGATATTCCATTTGGGGGATAATTGCCCTGGTGTGAACCCAGACGTTCTCTAATTAGATATTATCTTTTATTCAGGAACAATTATGCAGCTAATTGGTCTAGTGTGCATATGACTCACATATAACTCTAAAGACTGGGCAGGAATTTGGGAGGAGAAACAAAGTCTTTCCAGATCTGGGCCATTTCAAAGAAAGGTCTCAGGGGTATTTGGGACTACCAGTTCATCGATCAAACAAAACATGGTTCAGGGTGGTGAAGGTCCTTATGCAGAATCATGTAGAACACTGAAGAGCCAACCCTAGAATGTGCTCCTTTCTATCTCTCTGCCTACTCTATCAGCTGCTTGCTCGGCAGGATGCAAGCATTTGGGAAGAGGAAGTTGGGAGGAAGCTCTGACTGTGGGCCTAAGAAGGGAGTGTGGGCTGTGTGCTGGTGCTCAACCCACTCTCCATTTCATCTAGAATTCTCTGAAATATGCAAAGAAGGCACCCCAGATGGTCCTTACAAACCCACAGTCTCACTGATTTCTACAGAACCATTCAAGCTTTATTTGGTGAGCCCCTGACTGGAGTAGGAGCTGGGGACACCAATAGAATTAGGATATTGTCTGTGCTCCCCTTCCCAAAGACAAGGTCCAACCAGGAGCCTCGAAGGAGGGAAGGAACAGGTCGTTCTGACCATGCACCCCTTACACCTCTGTGATTCAGAATCTTTCACCAAAGTGGAGAAGGTTAGGAATAAATATGCAGGGGGAGAAAACCCCACAAACTTCTGCATCAGAGAAAACTGGCGCGTTATGTTTTCAAGATGTATCCAGTCACACCTTCCTTCAATGTGTGTGCTTGATTTCAGCTTCTGGGAAGAGACACGCTCACAGATGCAATAGGATCTTTTAAGTTCCTTAGACATCTGGGGACGAGCTATCTATTATAAGAAAGAAGACATTTTAAAGAACTCTTTATTTAAGAGAATTCTTTGTGGTGTTTCTCCCTCCCCCCCCCCCATGGAAACTAAATAATTGTAAAGGAAATTTTCTCCTAGGAACTAAACCTTACACAGTTACTGAATATATATAAAAAGGAGTGACAAACTTATGTGTCCCCTGGGAGAGAAGAGAAGTACATGTAGGGGTCTGTTGTGGGATGGGGAGTGAGTGGAGTGGCTTCACAGAAGGTTAATCACTCAGCATGATGAACAGGTAGCCTTCAAATACCGGCTCCTGCCCCTTTCAAGACATATTGATTCAATAAATATTTGTTGAGTGGTTCAGTCCTCCAAGTCTTTTGCTAGACACTGAGTAAAGAGCAAGAGATGAAACAGATGCTGCCCTGACTTTATGATGTGCACAGTCTAGTGGAGCTCAACGCCAAACACGCCCAGGATCGGGATCAGTCTCTGCTAAGTTACACTGCACTAACGAACGATCCCCAGACCCTACCGTGAAGGGTTACCACCACTCACAGTGCATCGGCTGCTTTTGTCCTGCCCATTCAGTGTTGGACCTGGGCTAAAGGAGCAATCCAGACCAGCATTGTTTTTCCTCAGAACATATTTTCTTGCCACAGTCAAGTCCTGCAAATAGAATAGATGTCATTGGTGGTAGTTTAAAATATCATTTGACCCACCCCATCCCACCCATGCCAAAAGAGAAAGGGCAGATAAGAAACGGCCACCAACATTTTAGTGCAGGTAACATAAATACACCAAAAAGGACAGTAACTTATGGTAATATGTTATAAGAAAGGGACCAGGAACTGTGAAGAGACAGCAGTGGACTGACAGATGTGTAGGCTGGGCTCTCCTGTGGATACTCTAGGTCAATAGGATGCGACAGTTCAGTTTCTATTTTACCAAAGCCTTTGTCCTGTTCTTAGAAGTAAGGTCTCCATGCACTGTTGAAACAAAAGGAAATCCTAGCTTCAACTGGAGAGCGGGAAGGAGGGAGAAAGATTGGTACTGAGCCTCAGAGGCCTAGGGTTGAGAAGGCTGCTCCCCCGACACAGGGAAGAGGCCCTTGTGTTAGGAAAAGGCAGGAGGGAGGCGAAGACTGCCCTTCCCACTGCCCTTGCACACACAATAGAGGGCTGGCGAGCAAGGGGGCGGGGCTGCTTCCCGGCCCAGGAAGGGTCTCCCGGCTTCCAGTGTGTGTGTGTGTGTGTGTGTGTATGTGTGTGGGGGGGGGGCGGGTCAGCTCGCCGAGCGGGCAGCACCGCTATGCAAATGAGGGCCTCTTATGGAAAGTGGCTTCTTCCTTTGGCTTCTGTGTCAGAGCCCACCTCTGTGCCCCTTTGCCTCCCCCAGCCCAGGAGCAGAGGGAGATGCTGAGACACAGGGGTGAAGGGTTAGACAAGGCTCCAGGTGGTCCCGTGGCGTGATGCTTTTGGGGAGATGGCTCTGGCTTCATCATTTGGACGACAAAACGCTGTTAATGGCACCAATAAGGAAGTGTGAATGTAATTTTCTCCTCCTCGTTATTTCCCCAGCATTTGGCATATTATTTAACAGATCAGCTGGCCAGTCACGATCCCTTCTGAAGGCAAGTCTTTCTTTTTTGTGTTGGAAGATTCTGAAAATACAGTGCAACCCAGATTTAAACTCACCAGTTTGAAGCAGCCCACATTTCCCCTCCCATTACCCCTCCCCACACACACACAAGAGAGAACTAACTAGTGGCTGACTCTCAACTTTTGAAAGCTTTGGGGAAAGGTGCTTACACCTATGAAACACTAGTGCTTTAGGGGAAAGAGCAGCTTGGGGAAAAATGTATCGTCTCATTTTCTCTGCCACAGTAAACCATATGCATATGTGGGACTGGAGGAGATGTCCAGTGGAGACTATATGCTCTCAAAATAAAGGGAATCATGACACTTCAGAGCAGGCAGCCCTCACTGTGATGATTCCTCCCTCTGTGGAGGGGTTGGTTCCCTCATTCAAGCCCTGTCTGCACACTTTGATATGTTAACATAACCTCCCACAAGCCTGAGGTAGCAATGGCTACTGTGTAGGTATAGCAGTTAGGCAGGTGACCCAGAGTCACAGAGCTTGTGACTTCAACATTTGCTCTCATAACCATCTCACCCAGGGTCTAAGACACACATGCACTCACACGTATGGGTGGGTTGGGGGAGACTGGGGACAACCTGGCCCAGACACTCACATCTGATTACATGCCTGAATAAAAGGAGACAGGAGGGGCATGTGTATTTATATTTGTGGCCGTTCTCTGGACAGAAGAACAAAACACACGTCTTTTCCACATTCTGCCACCAACCCTCTGAAGTCACATTTTTAATATATGTATTTCTGTTTTCCTTTTAGTGTTTATATTTTCATTTTTTTATTGTATAGACTCATACACAGTACTGCATTATACAAGTATATCTTATACCTTGGGAATAGTTGCATAGTCCCTCTCACACCCTCCTACCCTGCCTCTGATCACCCCACCCCCTCCAATAGTACCCTTAGCCTCCTGAACAGTTTTTTTTCTAGCTTAACATACATACTATATAAATAAAATGTATATTAAATATATATCATGTATATAATTTTTGTCTATATAAAATTAAAGAAACATTAGAAAGAAAAAAATATATTTGCATTCCTCTCATTGGCTTAATTTGCTGAATGTGACCATCTCCAGTTGCGTCCATTTTCTGGCAAATGATGACTTCATTCTTCTCCAGTGTGGATGGGCTACATTTTCCTTGTCCATCCCTTGCTAATCTAGAACTATTCTGAGACTATAGTGAACAGTGCTGCAGTAAACATTTGTGTGCCGGTGTCTCTGGGTGTGTTGAGTTAAACTCCCTGGCACACGCCCTGGAGTGTTGCAGCTGGCTCAGCTGGTAGAATTAACTGTAGGTTTTTTGAGGGATCTCCATACTCAGTTCCATGGTGTCTAGACAGGAGGAAAACACCTTTGCCAGGCAGAAGCAGCTTGTGAAGATGGAGGAGGCTTTTCATCTTACAGTTTTCTGCTAAGTTATACCTTTTTGCCATGGCCCTGTCTCAAGAGATGACTCAGTGGTTAAGAATTCGTACTGCTTCTACAGAAGACCCAAGTTCAACTCCCAGCACCCCCAATGAGTGGTCCACAACCACCTACCTATAATTCCAGCTGCAGGGAATCTCACACTCTCTTCTGGCCTCCTTAGGTACCTACATTTAAGTGCATCCCCCCCCCCTCCTGCAACACATACTTTTAAAGACAGATTTAACTTCTTAATTCTCATTCATTTACCAGGCCATACATGACTGGAGGGTTGTTGGTTAATTTTCAGCAGAAAAATATACTTGAAAAGATATGCTGATGCAGCATTCCCCAGTCTGCTCATGTTTAAGCAACCAAGATGGTGCAATTACCAGGGCAGGGTATTATGGTTTGAAGTTTGGGGATTGTCTGTTTATTAATTTTTCAGGGAGCAGGAGAAAGAAAATATTCGAACGTAGTTCTTGAAGCTGTAGAATGTTTCCCTTCGCTATTCTGTGTTCTGCCTCTGGCCCTGTGGCTTCAGTTTGACCTAGGATGGTGTGGGGGTATGGTGTAGGGGGGTGTAGGGGTGTGGTGTGAGAGGGTGTGGTGTGTATGGGGTATGTGTGTGTATTTTAATATTTTAAGGATACATGAAACTAATTTAGAGATCAACTTAATAGAAAGAATTCTGTTTGGTAACTTCAGGAAGTGAACTGACTTTTGAAAAATGGCACATACATAGTCAAATCCACTAAAAGCAAACCCAAGGAGAACAACTTTCCAAAACGTCAGGAAAGCCACATAAAAATGAGGACTTGGTAACAACGTACTGCTGCGCGTGTGACCCAGTGGCAGTCCAGCCAGGGCGTGGTGGGTTCTCCGGTTTGCACCTTCCTTAACCTTTGAGATCCATTTCCCTTTTCTACCCAAGACAGGCTAGCTGGAGACCAGAACAATTAGACAGCTTAATTTGACAGTTCTTTAAAGCTTGGCCTTCAACGATGACGAGGCAGTTCTGCTCAGCCTGTAGTTCCAGCGAGGGAATTTCTCCTCACGTGTTTACTTCTCCGTGAGAATTCCCACTGTGGTACTGATGGCTGCAGTGTGGACTTGGGCCAAATGATACTTCAAATTTGTTTTGAGAGAAGAGAATTGCTCTTAGGTTTGAACCATCTCAAGCCAAGCTATGAGTTAAATGTACAAATTATCACTTAATTGTTCCAAAATGAACAACCAGTAAATGTGCTCCGTTGTTCCTCATTAGAAAGCTGGGTCTGTGAGTGGTACCTCATCTTAGTTCTGGAAACTAAGCAAATTAACTTTCACTTTCTTAATCTAGTTTGGGTCATTATAATTGGGTCATTATAGCCCTAATATTTGTTGAGTTCCTGTAATTCAGTAGACATAGTTTCAGGTATTGGACATGCAAGAACTATAAGCTCCCTCCCCAGGTTGGAGTGTGGGGCATGGAATGCCCAAGAGGGAGAGATTAACATCCAAGTCTCCTCCCTCAGGCCAGCTGCTCTGCTAGAATCTTTAACTGGGGTCTCATTTCACCTTCCCCATAAGCCAGGTAAATGAATTTTACTTTCCCATCTTAGAAAGACTCAGGAAAATTCAGTAACTTGTCCAGCAGAGCAGAACACAACCAGAGTCAGAATTTGAACCTAATACTGACCAGCTCCTGGGCCCAGGGGCTTCTTCTTCTTGTAATTTACAGTCTACTGATGAAGCTGGGGGTGGTGTGTGTGTGTGTGTGTGTGTGTGTGTGTGTGTGTGAGAGAGAGAGAGAGAGAGAGAGAGAGAGAGAGAGAGAGAGAGAGAGAGAGAGAGAGAGAGAGAGAGCAATGACTTGAGGCCCTGGTCAGAAGAGTGGAGCTGGAAGTGGAAGGAAACCCTTGGGCCTCTTCACAGCAGGCTTTCCTGAGCACACAGATCCGGATGCGGTGGTGAGCTGATCCTGCACCAGCTCCCAAAAGCCAACATGAAAAGCACGGAGTCCGGATTGACAATACCCACAGGGAGTAAGATTTAGCAGCATTCCTGTTAGCTAAAAGCTGTGTTTCATAAGTGATGCACTGCACCGGAGTGGCATTTCTAGCGTACCTTACACATTTATCCAGCTGAAAAGGAGGTGAGGTGGTGGGCAGTCAGAGGTCAGGACGGACAAAGCACCAAAAAGCGCAGGCCGACTGCCTCCTGCCCTTGTGTTAATGACATAACTTGTCCCTCTGTGTGACCTTGAACAAGTCCCTTACCTTCTCTTACCTCTCTCACTAGGAAATGTGTTTTTTCGTGGGATGTGTGCGTGTATGTGTGCACACATGTGTGTGTGGCACGCATCACCGTGTGGGGGGTAGATGTCACCATACATCAAATGCTGTGGCTGAAGTGAGCTCCTTGGGGAAAATGTATCGCGGTCTCCTTGCCCCCATCGGAAAGATTTTTCTCAGAGTGTGGCGAAAGGTGCCACTTTTTAATAACATCATTGGAATATCAGCATCTTGCAAAATACAGTGGGGACCAACCGCAGTGTGCCATCCTGTGACATGATAAAAGAAGAGAGTCTTGTGCGAGCTCCTGGGCAGTGCCCCGTGAGCGGGGCTGGTCCTTTTGGGTCATGTGAGCAAGGTGCAGGCAAGCAGCCGAAGGAGTGAGAGGGGAGTTTGTTGCAGAGCACGCACCGCCCTCATGCAGGATGAAACGCCTTCCCTCTCCATACCTTGGGGTGCGTTTTTACTCTTTCTCTTTGAATTATCCCAGTGGTCATCAGAAAGGTGGGGGAGCGGGCCAATGGCTGCTGCAGCGAGCAAGCGGCTCCTTTCTTTGCTCAGAGCGCTGCCACTGTGATTCAAACAGAGAGAGGCCCAGGATGGAGCAGGGCAGAGCTCTGTGTACCCAGCCTCCTCCCCCCGTGGGCAGCTGCGGTATCTGACATCTAGGTTGCAAGGTATGCATTGTTATCGTGACCATTTAGCCACCCTGGTGCCAGCTACTCACAGAGACCAGGACAGCAGAGACAGAACCTGGAAGGGAGTTAGTTGGTGTGTGTCTTCTGCCCCTGAAGGCCCCCAAGGAGACGCTCATATTTTCGTAGGCAGCATGGTATGAGAGGTAAATAGCATGGCACCTGCTGTGGAAAACCTGCTTTTAAGCCCTGTCCTGAGAGGGAGAAGAGCAAGAAATGGTGCTGTCGTCTCTTGGTATTGAACCTCCCAGGGCTGGTGTGCTCCAGTAAGTGGAGGGTGAATGGCTGGCTGGAGGTGGGATGGAAGCAAGGACTTCCTGACCGAGGGGGACCACTTCCCCCTCCAGGAGTAGGTCACCCCTAGGCCATGCTCAGCTTTTAAGCTCACTTCTCAGAATTCTGGCTCTGCCATCACAGAAATGCTGACTATCTATTGTTCTCTGGGCCTGTTTCCTCAATGTTCTGTCTTGTAGGGAAGTAAGCACCTAAGATCATGAGCCCCGATGCCTGGCAGTCTAGAAAGGTGCAGGATTCTTAGTGTGTTTCTGACATGTGAGGGATTGGAGTGTCACAAACTACAAGCAATTCTCCAAGCGTTACCTACAGATTTCATTTCCCTCTTAGCAGAGCTCACTGAGGCAAACGCCGTTCTCTGCAGCAGAAGATGTGGAAGAACAAGGAGGTTAAGTATTCACAGTCCTCCAGCTGATAAGTAGAAAAAAAAGTTTGGATTCTCAGACTGGCTCCCATGCTCCTCCTCCTCGTCTTTCATTAAAAAATGACATCTTGAGCCGGGTATGATGGCATGTACTTGTAATCCCAGCACCCAGCATGATGAGGCAGGAGGATTGCAGTAAATTAGAGGTCAGTATAGCCTGCGCAGTGACTTATAGATCGGTCCATGTTAAAACCTTGTTTCTAAAACAAGAAAACAAACCACCAATGATACAAATTACCTCCTGCAATATTCCGACATTGCTTTCTTGGTTCCCGGTTCACCTGGGTAAACTGTGGCTTAGGGAGCAAAGTAAAGAGAGGAGAGGACCCCACTTGATGAGCCTCCGGTTCAGAGCTTGTGATGAGCCTTAGCTGTATGTCAGTTATGACTCTGTCAGAGTTGTCCAGACTAATACAGCTTTGATGGTGCTTCCAAGGGTAAGAGTGACAATGGAGAGAGAGGCTGTGATGATCAGAAAGATGGGAATTGGACTAGAAAGGACTGGTTCTCTTTGATGTTACCCTCTCAGAGGTCTCTGTTCCCTGGAGAAGCAGGGTTCTGTGAGGGCAGGGAGTGATGGTTAATCTTGGTTGTCAATTTGCTAAAATTTTAACCGCCCTGTAAATAAACCTCTGGATGTGTTTGTGAGAAAGTTTCTAGATTATGATAACTGGAGTGGAAAGACCCTCAGGGTGGGCAGCACGTTCTGCTGGAGCAGGGACTTCCTTGTATTCCTGGCTGCAGATGCAAAGTTACCAGCTACTATGATCTCGAACTGTGAGCGGAATGAAGCTGTCCTTCCTGAGGATGCTCTGGCCAGGTGCTAGGAACCAACATCCAGGACTTACTTAGTTCACTGTTCTATCTAGAAAGTCTAGGGTGTGCATTCAAGAAGACCCTCAAGAAAATGCTCATTGAATAAAGACCTGTTTTGGAGAAATGTATAAACACCTATTATTCTCCTGCGGTTGAGGCTGAGCTCCTTATGAAATGGATTGCGCGATTTCCTGGGTGCCTAGTGACTTAGGGCTGACTTTTTGCAGAACCTTCAAAACCAACTTCACTCTAAGTTTTCTCACACTCTGGTTTGTCTCAACATGTGCAGTGCCCCATGACACCCACAACTTGACATTTAGATTATCTCTTGCAAATGGTTTGGAGCGGCATCACACGCCACAGGGTGACATGGCCTCCCTGAGCGTAGCTGGGATATGGGAGATGCGCTCTGCAAATGTCTATTGCTCAGTCCTGTGTCCCCACACTCCTTGAGATATGCCACCACATGCCCTGGAACAGTCCAGACTAAGGTTAACTTCCCACATGCAGTCACGGGGCCAGCCTAAGACAGGACCAGTGTTCACACATGTCTCCAGTGGAAGACATTGCTTTCCATTAAGTTAAGGGTTGCACATACTTTGCCCAGGAGCTGAAAATAAGGCTTTTGCTGTCTATGGCGACATCCCCCTGAAACGAATCAGTGATGTTAATCTGAAGGCTCATTAATGAGATACAAATACACAGTAACTGTAGTGTCTCTTCTAGTAACTGTCTTACTCACTTGGTCCTAATTACAGAGTCTTATTTAAACAACTTGAAAACATAATAAAGCTAAATATTCAGATAGTCAGTTAAGTAGATACTGCAAGGCTCAGTGAAAAATGTAATACATTTTTTTCTACCAAAGTTGAATTAACCCTACATTCTGAATCTCTAGTTACTATTGCAACAACTCTTCCAAAAACCAGACTATGGTCAGGTATGGTTATTCTGGTACTCAGGGGGCTCTGAGGCAGGAGGATCACTGTGAGTTCAAAGCCCAGGGTTACCTAATAGTGCCCTATCTCAAAAAAAAAGAAAGAAAGAAAGAAAGAAAGAAAGAAAGAAAGAAAGAAAGAAAGAAAGAAAGAAAGAAAACCCACAAACTGAAAAGATAAGTGTATGCCCCTTATGTTTTTCTTTTTTTTTTTTTGGTTTTTCGAGACAGGGTTTCTCTGTGTAGCTTTGTGCCTCTCCTGGAACTCACTTGGTAGCCCAGGCTGGCCTCGAACTCACAGAGATCCGCCTGGCTCTGCCTCCCGAGTGCTGGGATTAAAGGCGTGCGCCACCACCGCCCAGCCCTTATGTTTTTCTTAATCCAATGGCAGATTATAGAGAATGGTGTTTTCCAACATGAAACACCAAAACCAAACCTTTAAAGTAGTATTTTCTGTGTTTATCCAATCATCCTTTTTTTTCTCCAACTTTGGATGAGTATTTTCTTTTTGGATAAAAATAATAGGATTAGCATTTTTAGACATTGAATCTGCTCATTTAGACATTTAGACATTTAAACTCCTCAACTCTGAAATCAGCTGGACCAGGACAAAAGAAAAAGGCTCCACTTTGGGCTTGGGTCAAAAACTCATCCCCCAAATAAACGGTTCTTTCGTCTTTATCAAACACTCAGTCGGGAGGTGCTGTCTGCAAGTGAGAGCAGTGAGCCCGACTGAGCAGAGTCGCCGAGAATGGTCTGAGATCCAGCCCCTGCCTCCAGTCCTATTGAGAAACTATTAGTCACCCCTCTTGAACTAACTGCATGGGACTAACAATGCCACCAGCTAAAAGCTCCTGGAATGCCGGAACTGTGGCCCACAACAGTCTTAAGTAATACGGGCACTTAAACAAATGAAAGAGCGCGTGCCGATTGTAGTTTGCAGTTGTCTCTGCTCACTTAAAAACATCCATAAGCAAAAATTCTTAAAAGCCTTGGCGAGGTTGTGTGGTTTTTAGCTTCCCTATCAGCTTGGATATCTGGGGCTCCCACAGAGACTGGCAGGAAAAGCGGCCACAGAAATAAGCAGAAGTCTTTGCTATCACATGGCAAGTAAGTGTTGCATCTCCTGAGCATCCCAGGTATCCGGGGCAGCCCCCTGACGATGTATGAAACAATAGCACATCCAGCCAGAAAACAGCCAGGCAGAGACAGTGAGATGGCACATCAAGCCAGGAGCAGAGCTCATAATGCAGAGCTGCAGCGGTGTGCAGGCACACCGTCCTTCCCCAGCCACTCTGGAGAGAGAGAGTAAAATGTGTGAGAAAGCCATCACAGAATTACACACCATTAGCCCCTCCAGTGTGCTTCCAACCTGTGTGCAGATACACACCCTCGTGCACACATACACACACACACACGCAGGTATAGAGAACACCACAATCAAATTTTTTTTACTAGTATAATGAGGAAAGAGACCAACAGAAGACGCTCCCTAGGCTAATTTTCTAGCCAGTAGCCATGGCGCTGTTCCCACCAGGAGCATGAGAAGGGGTGAGAAGAAAATATAATAAATAATGACTGGCTCCTCTGGTCAGGAAAAAAAATGATCACTATGCTTGAGGAATCCAAGCACATGCTTACTCAGGAATGTATCAGGGGTAGAGACTGAGGAGAGAAGGAAGAGAAAGTCTGCAACTGCTTGGATACATCTCTGGATGTATTATTTAAATTAAAAGGAAGTTTAAAAAGCCAAATAACATCATCCCTAGTTACATATTGCTAGACCTAAAAGTGGTCCAATAGCATAGCTTCTCCCAAACTCGAATTGCTTTTTAACTGTGTTTTTTTTTTCTGACTTTGTGGGGGGCGCTGGCGGAGCCAAGCTTTTTACATTTTTCATCGCCATCTGCTCTAGTCGAATGTGGAATGTATTTCTTTTGGGGCTTAGTACAGCAAAAGGCTCAGAATGTTCACTCTTTTCACCTACAGATATCTGCTGCAGGTAGAAAATAGGACCTAGGAAATCCAGGGGTACATGGGTAAAGCATTACCCAGCTTGGAAAAATCTGTTTTGCCCATGTTTCAGAGCTAAAATTTACTCTGATATGTCACAGGCAAGTAAGTCTGCATTGAACCAGGGAGGCCTCGAATGCTTATGGGATCACGGGAAAGCTGCACATTATTCATCTCTGATGGCTTTCCTACAGAATCTATAGGTTGAAAGCATGTTTTATAACCTAATTGATAGTCTGTGCCCAGTGTGTGACCATGTGTATGGCATATAAAGAGACTTAGACAGGCTGGAAAGATATTTCTCAACACCCAGTATCTTGCCTGAACCAAACCAAACCAAGCCAAACCCAAACTAAGAAACAAACAAAAAGGGGTTGGGGGGGGGGAATGCAAAGAAACAAGTCAAACAAGACATTGGTCATCAACAGTGCAGGGGAATGAGCCACAGAGATGGAAAAACAGAGGAGCTGAGCACTGCGATTGGTCCTGGCTATGGTTCAGAGAAAGAGGGAATCCAAGGCAGAGTCTGAGCTGGAAGAAGGTAGCTGGGGGACCCAGAGATGCCACAGAGCTGGGTCTGACAGAGCAGTAGGAGAGGGAAGGTGGCTGCCCAGGAAGAATGCTGAGATCAGTATAGCATCTTCAGTATCTGCTGAGGGATGGTCTGTGCACACACCGCAGGAAACTTCGAGTCACCGGGAAGGACCTATCATGAAAATATCTACAGCTCACAGAGGGGCAGGAACAGTCCCAACAGTTACTAACAGTCTGAAAGGAAAATTTTAGGAGAGAGTAATCAGAAAGATTTTTTTTTTTTGCCACAACAGAAGGGGAAAAAATGTTAACCCTAGTTTGTTCCACTTGGCAAAGCTCAAAAGCAAGATATGGTAAGATTAGTTAAGTCATACTGCTCCCAAGTAGCCATATCTGATAGAAAGCTCAAGATTATAGGGAAATGAAAATGGCCAGCACCCAGGAAGGTCATGTTTACAAAGTCTGGCACACAGTCAAAAATTACCAGGCATGCAAAAAGCAGGAGAGGAGACTATAAAATGGAGAAATGAGCAAGCATGAATTCCTTCCTCTGCTGCTTCATTATGGC
The DNA here is from genome assembly GCF_949786415.1 of Peromyscus eremicus. Taxonomy (NCBI): domain Eukaryota; kingdom Metazoa; phylum Chordata; class Mammalia; order Rodentia; family Cricetidae; genus Peromyscus; species Peromyscus eremicus. Next base: position 94,223,635 of record NC_081426.1, read on the forward strand.
TGTGGTGTAACCAGCAGCTTCAAGTGCCAGCTGCTTTGACAAGCCCTTCCTCCATATCATAAGAAGTGTACCGTGAACTGTGAGCCAGAGCCAACCCTTTCCCTCTTAAGTTACAGTTACTTCTGTCAGAATTAGTTTTTCACAGCAACAGGGGGGAATAAACCTATGACAGTGTTACAAGTTCAGAGTTAACAATGTCTGTCTTAGCTGCACATCTAAGCAGAGCAGACAGCCGAGGTGTGGAAAAATGGTTGAAAATGGAGAGAAATCTCCATCTCATTAAAACTAGAAACACAGCTCAACAAAACTCAATGAATCCCAAGCAAAACAAGTAACTCAAGGATAAGTCATAATCACACTGCTTAAAACTAATAGATAAGCCGGGCAGTGGTGGCGCACGCCTTTAATCCCAGCACTCGGGAGGCAGAGCCAGGTGGATCTCTGTGAGTTCAAGGCCAGCCTGGTCTCCAGGAAAGTTCCAGGAAAGGCGCAAAGCTACACAGAGAAACCCTGTCTCAAAAAAAAAAAAAAAAAAAAAAAAAAACCACCAAAAAACAAGCAAACAAAAAAACTAATAGATAATGAGAAACCCTTGAATGCAGCCAAAGAGAACATATGTAAAGGAATGAAGGAGACACTTGAAGTTTTCCCATCTGAAAAATTCAAGGAATAGGTGGGTATGACGAAAAGATCTTTGATATGATGGGAGAAAAGGTTCCTAGACATCTTTATTTTCCCTAAAAATATTTTGAAAAAAGAATTTGGAAGAGAAACTTCCATGGTTTGTAGAGTAACATATAGAAACACTAAAAAAACTTCTTAAATGGAACAAAAATGACTTCAGATACAAATTTCTCTCTAAACAAAGGAATGATGAACATCCAAAAGGGTAACTGTAGATAAATACAGTCATATTTATTAAATTTTCATCAGAGACAACTCTTTAAAGCAAAAGGAACCATCTATCCTTATTATTACCAATAATATTACCAATATTATTACCAATAATAATCCTGGTATTATTATTGTCATCATTGTTGTTGTTATTATCGAGACAGAGTCTCACTATATAGCCTTGGCTGCCCTGGAACTCACTATGTAGACTAGGTTTGCTTTGAACTCACAGGGATCCACCTGCCTCTGTCTCCTGAGAGTTGGGATCAAAGGTGTGTACCACCAAATATATCAAGTTTCCCCTCCACAGTTCATGTTGAAATTTGATTGACATTTTAACAGTATTCAGAAATGGGATGTTTGGGCTTTGGATAAAATCGGCTACATTACCTCCAAGGCACTGAGAAGGCCATAAGTAGATGACAGCACTGATGTTGGATTTCCCAGTTCCCTGTCAACAACCAATGCATCGACATACACTGCAGATTACCCAGTCTCAGGCACATTCTTATAACAGCTGAAATGAGCTGAGCTACATACAGAAAAAGAAAATGTATGACAAAATAGCATGCCAGTTGTGGTGATGTATTATGTCCCCCAAAATATTGTGTACCCTAATAAAGTTTATCCGAGGATCAGAGGAAAAAGCCAGCCACTATAGTAAACATAGAGGTCAGTCAATGGTAGCACAGGCCTTTAATCCTATCACTCAGGAGGCACAGATCCATCTGGATCTCTGTGAGTTCAAGGCCACACTGGGAACAGAGCCAGGCATGGTGGTACATATCTTTAATCCCAGCACTAACCATAGAGGTCTGGAGGTCTATACAGATAGACAGGAAGTGACAGAGCTGGGCAGGAAGAGGAAATGATGTAGCTGGGCAGAGAGGAAATGAGATGGCAGAACAGAAAGGCATATAGGCGTGGGTAGACAGGAAGTAGGTCTCTTTGGAGACTGATGTGTCCGTGAGGTGAGGTTGTCTGTGGCTTGTCCTATTCCTCTGATCTCCCAGTTTTTCACCCCAATATCTGGCTCTGGGTTTTTATTAATAAGACCATTTAGCAGTTTGTCTTACAGCCAGTCTTGAGGAGAAATGGAAGTATGTTGTATGATTCTTGACTTTAAGTCATTAGTACAACAGCAGTTGAAAATGAGCTTCAAAAAAAGCTAAAGACTTGTGTTTTAAATGTGACAGCATCCAATATGATAATCCAGCATCATATCTGATTTCCCAAGAAAAGGAGTAGACTGTATGTGTGTGTGTGTATATATATATATATATATATTATACATATATATGTATATATAAGCATATATAATATATGTATATATATATGTATATATGTATATAAATTCCTAACAAATCCAAAGAAAAGAAAAAGTGGGGGACAAAACAGAAACAAAAACAAAAACCACATTGACAAACACATGGAAAACTAATAATAAGATGATAGTTTCCAATCTGGCAGTATCAGCAACCATATTAAATATGCATAATATGAACACATCTCTTAATTTACAGAGATTACCATGTTGAATTTTTTTAAAAAAGCAAGTGTCAATTGCATGCTATCTACAGAATGTTTATATACACATACATGTAAACAAACATATTAAGGGTAAAGAAATAAATATAACAATAGTAACGGGAAACTGAAGTTTCTCCTGATTATCAAATGAAGTGGATTCCACAGGTTAAAATATTATCAAGGATAAAGATGGTATACATGATTGCCATAAAGATGGACAATCCATCAAGAGTTCCGTTTGATCTTGGGTCTTTATGCACCTAAAACTTTTGAAGCAAAGGCTTCTAAAGCAGAAAGTGAACTTGACAAATGTGTGACGAGTTAGATAAGATAAGAATGTGGTGCAGCTTCAATGTAGGTGACCATGTAATTCTCTTTCCAGGAAACATTTAACATAACCCTTGAACAGAGGTCACACCTGGAGAAACACTTGTACCTCTCAGCCACTTAATGTCAGGTACAAAAGACCCAACCCCAGGCGGCTTACATTTGAATTATTTCTGATCTCAAAACTTTAACAGCCCAGAAACGATTTCAGCCTTCACATAGGAATCACTGCCTGGGGAAGAGACCTACTAAATTTTATCATCTCAAATAAAATATCCAGCTTAACTTAATTATTACTCATGGAAAATGCTGTAGAACTAGATAGACATGAATTCAGTAATAACACAGTCTCCTTCTTTATACTCTCTAAAGCTTGAGAAAACCTAAATAGTCTATTAATAAAGGATGTATACAGAATCTCAGAAGCAGAACATTACAAGCAGCTTCATTATCAATCTCTGAAAGTGAGTATTGATGACAATTTCTTTCGGTTGATGGCAAGCTGAATTCCACAATGGAATTTGACATGCCACCCTCCTCTTCATCACCACATGCCGCAGCATGCTTTTTGCTTAAAATGCTTTCCTGATTTAATAAAATTCACTTACCATCTGCCTAAATATCTATTCTATATTTAACTGCACGGGAAACTCCTAAACATTATTTTCTTTAGCTGCACAAATGTATCTGCATAGCAAAACAGAACTTAAAATACAGTACAGAAGTGGAAGCAGCCACCTCATAATCAGCAGAAGCCTAATGGAGGATTTAAATACTATAACTCCAGCTAACGAGGAAAGAAAGCCTGGTATGAGGGAAGAAAGCTTTGGAGAGCTATTTTGCATGACATAAAGAGTTCTTGCCAACAAGCATATCAGAATGTATTAGTTCATTTCAGGCTTCTAATGTTGATTTCTACGGGCTAGATTAAATTTGCATGAATTTATAATGAAAATACCTCCAGACCTAAGTCATCATGTTCATAAATGTAGAGTTTGGACCAATGAGTGCTATTTTCCTGGGTCACATGCATGGCATACGGATCAAGATTTGTGTCTGCGTTAAGCCGCTCAGTAACCAGTGTGCTCTGCTCTCCCTGCTGTGCCGTCAAGAGGAAGAAAGACAGGGCAGTTTTTCAGAACGGAGGCACCCCTACCCTCCCCAACAGAAACAAACTGTGCTAGGAGTCAGCACTAGCAGAGTCCAGATTTACCATCATTTAAGGGAAAGTTCCATGCAATAAAAACAACTGAATATAATTTCAAACATGGATTGGCCTGGTTTAAAGCATGGGCTCAGGGCTGGGGATGCAGCTCTCTAGGCAGAGTGCTGGTCTAGCATGCACAGAAACCAGGGTTCAGTCCCTAGCTCTGCACAAACGACATGCTAGCAAACATCGGTGCTCTCGGCACCCTGGAAGCAGAGGCAGAAGGCTCAGAAGTTCACATTTGTCTCAGCCACAGAGTGAATCTGAGGCCAGCCACGTGAGCCTCCCCACCTCCCTCCTCTCTCAGGTCCCCCTGCACTGCTGTGTATGATGTGAGTTTAAAGTTCTTTTGGGGAAGTCCAAACAGGTACACTGGAAAACAGACTTTCCAGTACAAAGACACAATTCTTATCAGTTAAGATGCCATGATGAGACAGTAATCACCAATCCCAAATGGAAAGTCAAAGAAAAGCTATTTCAAGTAAGAGTCAATTTTGATGTAGGTGAGTGTTTTTTTTTTGTTTTGCTTTGTTTTGGTTTGGTTTCATTATTATTCTTATCATTATTATTTTTATTATTATTTATTTTGGTTTTTTGAGACAGGGTTTCTCTGGCTATCCTGGAACTCACTCTGTAGACCAGGCTGGCCTTGAACTCATAGAGATCCACCTGCTTCTGCCTCCTGAGTTCTGGAATTAAAGGAGTGTGCCATCATTGCCCCGTGATATTGGTATTTTTTTATGAAAATTAAAATTATTTATAATTCTGCATGTGCATGTGTGTTCATGCACTCATGTGCACATGTGAGTACAGATGCCCAAGGAGGTAATTTTTAATGAAAATGAAAATTATTTAAACTCTGTGTGTGTGTGTGTGTGTGTGTGTGTGTTCCAGTGTGTGTTCAAGAGTGTGTATGGTGTGTATGGTGCTTCATAAACTCCCATTAAAGGTCTGTGTAAGGAGTCCACCATAGGCAATAAACTGGGGATGGAAATGTGATTAATAGCCACAGTCATAAGCTCATACCTCATGGAGTTACTGGAGAGAGGGACAGAACAGTAGACAAGTTCCTTCCTCGGTAGCATTGAGCAAACAATCTATAGTCTCACGAGGCAAGCGCAAACACGTGGAGGGAGGAGTAGGAATTAACAGTCTGGACAACTCACAAATGACAGACCATGTAGCCAACACCTTCACCTGAGTGTAAAGAGGAAGTTAGACTCACCAAGGCACAGCAACAGTACTGAGAGTGACAAAGCAAGCCTCCTTAGGGAAACTGCGGGTATTTTGTAATGCATTATTTTGGAGCTCTACCAGAACCCTGGGAAGTGGGTCAGGTACAATGTCATCCAATCCACTGATGAGGAAAGTGTAGCTTCAAAACCAGTATTGTCAAAGTGATCAACAGTGCCATGAGTCTGGAAAACCCAGGCCCCCAGACTTCTGATCTGGTGTTATTGCTTGGTGTACTTCACTAGGTTCAAGATATCACTGTCAATTTGGCTCCAGTACTCTAGTGGTAGAGACAGGTGATGTGGCTTCACCAGACTGTCCAGTGTGACTCAAAGGAGCCTGCAGACAGGGGATGAGAATAAGGCTGTCAAGCTGTTACAGTCCCAAACCAACAGTACAGCAAGGACGCAGATCTCATAATGACATCATGATTAGAAGCATGTCCTTCTCAAGAGTGACTTGTCACCATCCCACCATAACAAAATACTATCAAATAGGTGGTTTAGTACATTTTCTAGGCATAATGTGTTTCCTAAGTTCCTTATTCAGAATCAAGAAGGAAAAACATGGTGCCTTCAGGTTAATAAAAATAATCTTGTTAGGTTACATATAAACACTAACTCGAGGACTTTTGGACAATGGTATATTTTAACTTTTTAAATTTTAATTTATTTATTATGCATGTGTAAGTATAGCATATGTGTCTGTGCCTATGTGCACAGGTGTGCAAGCATGGGGTGGGGACAAAGGTCAACCTTGGGGGCCTCCTCATTCTTCCCCTATTGTTTGAGACAGGGCCTCTCACCGGACCTAAAGCTCCCATTGCTACACTGGCTGGCCAGGTCTCTGTGTCTGTGTCTGCCCCCACACTGGAGTTACAGAAACATGCCTCTAGAGATGTTTTTTACATAGGTGGCTCTGAACTCAGGTACCCAGGCTTGTATGGCAGTCATCTCACTGACTGAACCATCTCTATAGACCCCTTCTTAACTTACAAACTTTCCACAGCGGCCTCCCAGAATTGCTACAATAGCCTGCAGGTACTGTTCTGCAGTCTCTCCTGGTTAACTAGAACTATGGGTAGTCTCCTGTGTTTCACCTTGCCTTGCATTCCAGCTAGCTTGGAGAGGCTACTGAAGAAGTTCTTAAGTCTTTAACACTGACGTCCTTCTGAGCTTATCAGTCCTCAGCCCCTCCCTCCCCCAGGCTTGGCTTATTCCCTTTAGATTGGCCTCACTCCTGCTCTGCCTGATCACACAGGGCACCTGCCTCAGGACAGATGTAAGCCACCCAATACCATTGGCTTTCTGATCTTTCTCTATGTGTGGGGCTTGTGTGTGCCCTGTTCATGGACATAATGAATGGAGGGTTTACCTTAAGTTCCTGTATAGCTCCTGCCTGTTAACCTCAAGTTAACAGCCAAGATTTGCCACTGTATCATTTCAATTGCTGCTATAACAAATGACCACAAACTTAATGATGTAAAACTGTGCAAGTTTAATCCTCTTACTGACATGGAGGTCCAAAGTCTACAATGAGTCTTAAGCATCCATGGTGGCTAATCCCGGTTGCCAACTTGAGGCATCTGGTAAGAGGGCACCTCAGTTGATGACTGTGGGGTGTTTTCTTGACCATTGTGGTAGGAGGGCCTAGCACACTTTGGGCAGTACCATTCCCAGATGAGTAGGCCTGGACTATACAGAAAAGCTAGAGGAGTGAGCCACCAAGCAGCATTTCTCCATAGTCTCTGCTTCAGTTTCTGCCTCTAAGTTCTTGCCCTGTCTTCCCTCAATGTGGACTTTAACCTGTGAGCTTAAATAAATCCTTTTACCCCAAAGTTGCTTTTGGTCACGGTGTTTATCACAAAAATAGGAAGGCAAACTAGAATAATGTCTTTATTTGAGGAGTCAGAAAACTGGTTCTTACTGTGGAAACAAAAATAGGCATCCACCAAAACTATGGCCATGGGGCAAGGAGTAGATAGCTCCTTGAGCCCCTAGAGCAGTGTTTCTTAACCTGTGGGTCATGACCCCTTTGGCAAGCCTTTATCTCCAAAAAATATTCACATTACAATTCATAACAATAGCAAAATTACAGTTATGAAGTAGCAACAAAAATAATTTTATGCCTGGGGGTCAGTACAACATTAACTGTATTAAAGGGTTGAAGCCTTAGGAAGGTTGAGAACTGTTGCTGGGTCCTAATGGCTCCCTTGGAAGAGAGGATGAGAAGGCATGGCATCAATGACACAGACACTGGGAGTCAGGTGAAAGGCAAACAGCAAACACATTTATTCAGTAACAGGGAAAGCCTTATATACCCTCCTCCCAGCACCCAGGTTGTGTCCCAATCTGGTGACATCACGTGATTGCCCCTCATTGGCTAGGCATGATCAGGACCTCTGACAGTACTTGATCTGTTGATGTTATGTGGTTGCCCCTCATTGGCTGGGCACAATCAGGACCTCTGACAGTGCCTGTTGCTAGGCCCTCAGGCAGACTCCAGGTTGGCTCATAAGGAAGTACATTATGGGTATGATTTGGCAACTGGTTTGAGCCTTATCTTCCTTTATATCCACCCTTTTTTATTTATTAATTACATGGGCACACAGTAGGAGTCAGAGTTATTTGCTCTGACTTTGTTGATCTCACCTCAGGAGGGCTCAGCAACTGGGCTGTGCCTGTTTTAGGTTGGCTTGCCTAACAAGCTCTTACCCGTCATTGACTACCAGCCCTCAAAGAACATCCATTCCTGGAAAGCTGCCTGGGTGGAGAGGATTAGGCAGAGAACCAGGCATAGATAACCTCCTGTGAAGGGCTGTGAGCAGGATATCTAAGAGCCATTAAAACCTGAAGAGTCACCTTGGTTGCTGCACACTGCTGTCAGATGTGCTGTAGGAGGCATGTAAAGAGAATAAAGATTAACAGTATCACCCCACCAATCAAAGCATATATGAGCATCCAGGAGGGATCAAATAGCCTTTTAAAGTTGTTCTAGACCTTAGTTTTAAAAAAATCTGACTCTAATGACATCAATGGGATCCTGGTCATATTGAGATAGGATATTTGTTCCCAGAGTAGACTGGAGTAATTAAGGGGATGAGGCAAATTGCCTGGAAGTGTGGATCACAGGCCAGTAGGGACAGGTCTCTTACTAATTCTGTTTCTTAGGCATTAGACAAGAGAGAGAAAAAAAGGAGAGTAAAGTAAAGGGCTTCCTCCACAAACCAGGTGCCCTCCAATTTTTTGGTGGTCAATACCAGGTTCATAAAGGGCAGGCCTAGGGAAGAGTTGGTGGTAAATATCACAGGGAAATCAGGGGAGTTAATTGCCATTGGCAACAGAATGGAAGACAAGGGAACCAGAGCCCTTAGATCCTTTGCTTTTGAGGGAATAAAATGGTGGTGAGTATGTACATTACTCATCCATGGCCAATTCTTCTTTAGTGGAGGCAGGCTGGTCCATGGTGGGATACACATCTCTTGTTGGGACCCATAGTGGCATAGTGGCACTCTGAGGAAAAACACAAGCATATCCTCTTCCAGTGGTCAGCAGGGGGGGCTGGTGGCTGTGTTTGGACAGAGATGGAATCTTTTTCATCTTACTAGGGGTAAAAGTGTGCCTGAGGGCAGTCACACTACAGATGGCCTGATTTGCCACATCCCCAGCAAGATCTGTCTACTTGGGGGCCCTTGGGAGTGTCGTTGGCATGCTGCCTGTCTGTAAGGAAGGCATCTGGGGAAGCAGTGAGGGCAGTGATGGGACCATTATTGGGGTCAAGATCTCTTGTGGCCAGTACCTACTTGTGACTGTCCTCATTGTGGACCTCTGTGACTGCATTGTGGGTGGGGATGTCAAGCCCTTCCCAAACCAATTGTTTGATTAACATTTCCCTAGTGTGGCCCGGATTGACTCTCCGCTTCACTGCCTCATTGACATGTGTGAGAAAATTAGTAAAAGTTCTTCTGGCTGTTGAATAAGATGGTAGAAGTAAGCTAAAGTGTCCCATGGGGTGCATGCCTTAAGAGCCTTGAAGGCCAGGTAAGAAACCTTTTGGTCGTAGGCTTGATGGCCAATCTGTGCCTGACAGATGGGATGGACAAACTTACCTTGTCTAGTGAGCATATCAAAGGTCACTGGAACGTTAATTAAGAGGTTCATTGGTGCTTGAGCTTCTGCTTGATCATTGTAAGCTGACTTCCAGTTAAGAAAGGCAGCCGGCTCCAGCACAGCTTTGAGCAGACTACACCAGTCAAAGTTAAGTCTGGAGTTGCACTGTCCATTGAGTAAGGACCTGTTTGAAGTAAGATGAATCTGGGCCTGACACATTAGCTGCCTTCTGGATAAGGGAGAGTTCAGCTATGAGGGTGGGAATCCAGGGCTGGCTAGCAACATTTTGTCCCAGGTTGACTGGAAAGGCTTCCACTAGCTGTGGTAGCTGGGAGGAATACTGCAGCACAAGGGAATTTCTGCCTCCAGGAGCAGGCAGACGTTAAGGAACTCCACTCCAAGGGTACAGCAGCGGAGGTAAAGCCTCCCATGGCGGGAGTAGAGCTGACACATGTGGTCTTAACTGTGGCCATGCCCTCCTTAGCAGGTTTTGCTGGGCCTGAACTGCCTGCCTCCCCCTCCTTGGATGCCATAGAGAGACCAGACACAGAAGGGATGGAGGTGATGGAGAGGTTACCCATTTTATAGAGGGAGACATCAGGCAAGCAACAGTCAGAAGATGGCAGTCAAGAGAGGTGGAAAATTGTGTGGGACTTTCATGTTTTATGCTTAGTGGGGGACTTCTGTGTTTTTTTAGGCCATGGTCATATGCCCACATGGTGTCTCTGGATGAGGGATGGTGTTCAGGAGCGGAGCCTTGGTTCCTCCTCCTGGGAGGGTCAGCCCTTATATGGAGGTGCTGGGTGAACCAAAACAGAAAAAAAAATGTGCCTTCATAACTAGATGAACAGACAGACGTGACAGACAATACAAAAGAAGAAAAGAAAGAGAGGTCCTAATGCTTACCTGCTAAGGGGACTGAAAGCACACAATGTGGAGAGGCCTCTCACCAAAACTTGGAGGTGCTATCCAGCACTGTAAGTGAAGTGGGGGGGGGGTGATCAGAACCAGCATTGAGAAAGTGAAAATAACTATTTGTGCTGTAAACAGCGATGGCAAAAACAGACAAAAATCAAAACCCAAAACTTACAGATGCAACAACAACAAAAAGGACCCTGACCCAGACGAGCTCAACACCCAGAAGTCTCACATGCAGGTGCCAGTTGTTGCTGGGTCCTAACGACTCCCTCTGGGGAGAGGGTGAGAAGGCACAGCATCAACACCACAGACACGGGAGTCAGGTGGAAGGCAAACAGCAGACTTGTTTATTCAGTAACAGGGAGAGCCTTATACACCCTCCTCCCAGCACCCAGGCTGTGTCCCAATCTGGTGGCATTGCATGGTCACCCCTCATTGGCTAGGCATGATCAGGAACTCTGACAGTGCCCATTGCTAGGTCCTCAGGCAGACTCCAGGTTGGCTCATAAGGAAGTATGTTATGTGCATGCCTTGGCAACTAGTTTGAGCCTTATCTTCCTGCAGAGAACCACTGGTCTAGAGGGACTGCCAACACTGACTTTTCATCCATGGTATCCAATTTTGGACTCCTGGCCTTTGGAACCATAGTAGAATACACTTCTGTTATTTGAAGTCCCTGTTTGTTACAGCAGCCATGAGAAACAAATATATTACCCACTTGGAAGGGTTCTAATGTGTAGTTTTGATTTGTGGACCTTCTTAGTTATGTGGTATATGTACATTATACATTACTTGGATACTGTCCCTAAAACAGCACCATCAGTGCCACCAGAGATACTGTCGGGATGCAGAAGGGCCAGGATGTACTTTCAGATCTACTGAGTCTGAATTTGCTTCTGAGAAACAATCATGGGCAAGTCTCATGCACATTAATGACTGAGATACATGCCCTTTGAGTGACAGAGTCAAGCCAAGAGAGACCTGGTATCTGGCAGCCCTTACAGAGCCAACCGACCACTGAAGCATGCACAGAGTTTTGTGTGCGAGAGTAAAGTGTTATATTTTGAGATAGCTGAACCAATATTCCAAGACTCATGCCAAGCAACACACACTTAATTGAACATATTAAGTTTCTCACATTTAAACATGTACGTAAAAGGCAAGGCAAAGCTTTACTTCCACATAAACATGAAAATGCTGCACCCGTAACCACAAAAATGCTGCGGTTGCTTAACCATTACTAAGATCTGGCTACCCGGGAAGGAAGAAGTACAGATTGTGCCCCCAGGGAAGAGTGGTTAGTCATTTTCAAACAAGCCAGAGACCACATCTTCAGTCACACCCATGCTCTGGCTTTCACTCTTCAGGTGGACTTTGAGGCTACACTGGAACTATGTTACCTATTTGGGTTGGAATCATGAAGGGAGAAGGCTGCCTGTGGGCTGTACACCGCCACCTTTGCCATGAGCCTCATGTCCATTTATGTGCCAGCCTGTTGGTGGACTTTTATTCTCCTAGCCTCTTTTGAATCGATACTGCACTTGTCTCCATGCTGTAGTTGTGTTTATCCAGATGAGTCTCTCCCACCACGAGTCCTGTAGCCACTCACAAATAATCACTCAGAGGCTGACATCAATTACAAACTGTATGGCCTATGGTTTCAGCTTCTGGCTCGTTAACTCTTTCATCTTAAATTACCCCATTCTTATTAATCTATATGTTGCCACGTAGCCGTGGCATTACCTGTCTGCTGGCATCTTATTGCTCCTTTGATGGTGGGCCCCCTTCTCTCTCTGAATTTCTCTGCTTGGATTTCCTGTCTGTGTGGTGATATTGTGTTCCTCAAAATATTGTGCACCCTAATAAACTTATCTGGGGTCAGAGAACAGAACAGCCACTAGATACAAGGCCAGAAAATGGTGGCACACATGCCTTTAATCCTAGCATTCCAGAAGGCAGAGATCCATCCAGATCTCTGTGAGTTCAAAGCCACACTGGAAACAGCCTTTAATCCCAGGAAGTGATAGCAGAAAGCAGAAAGGTATATAAGGCGTGAAAACCAGGAAATGGATAGAGCCTGGTTAAGCTTTTAGGCTTTTAGCAGCAGTTTGGCTGAGATTCATTCTGGATGAGGACTCAGAGGCTTCCAATCTGAGGAAACAGGATCAGCTGAGGAAATGGCGAGGTGAGGTGGCTGTGGCTTGTTCTGCTTCTCTGATCTTCCAGCATTCACCCCAATAACTGGCACCAGGTTTGTTTTTATTAATAAGACCTTCTAACAATTCATGCTACATGCCTGGCTGCAAGCTCTCTCGCCACCAGCCAAAACAGATTCATCTATTATCCAATGGGAGTCACACACACTCACAGCATACAGAAAGACATCCCACAGCAGGTATGTTTTTCCTTCTTCTTAAAAACAGAAAACAGAAGCATAGAGGGAAATAAGACAAGGGAGAATGCTGGACCCGAATCCTCAAGGTAAGAACAAGCCACAGGGTTCTTAGAAGGTCTTGGAGATTTCTACATGGGGAGCTTCTATCCAATGCAAGTGTCTTAAACCCACTGCAATGTTTAGCCAAGCTCTTTCAGGCTATTTACTAAGTAGCTATTACAGGCGATGTACAATGTTTGAATCATAAAATACCAGGGATGGAAGGAATATAAAGGTTACCTCATTTGAATCTCTTGTTTTAATCTTAAATAAACTAAACCCTAGAAATAACAATTTGTTCCAAGTCACTTAGTTATCGGTAGATAAAAGATCTGGCTTAAGAGTGAGACAGGACTGGATTTTAATCATGGCTTTGCCACTGATTAGCTGAGATATTGGGCAATTAACATTTCTCCTTAGAGCCTCCACACTCTCCTTTCTGTAATTGCAATGATTATGGTATGTGGGAAAGCTGTAAAATTTAAATGAGGCAGTACATCTGCAAGTAGTTAACATACTATTTGGCATGTTAGAAGAACATACAAGGATACCAGTTATTGTTGGTAGTTGTGTAGCACACTAGTCACAGAACTAAGAGTCAGGCTCAGATAGTGCTGACTCTTCCTTCAGAAGCTTTCCCAATGCCATGAACACTTTCCCCTGGAACTTGTCACTGGAGTGCCTGCTCTGTCTAATTGGAGCCCTTTCTGTCACCTTGCTTGTCCCTTTACTCCTGTTCAACCACAACATAGTAATGAGTTCGTATCTGGCTTGTTAATTGACACTTGTTAAAGGCTTGTTGAAATGATTTTGAGGGTCAACGTAGAGAATTTCTTTGTGTATAATAAAAATAGTTTCCTAGAAACAATGCTCAAGAGACAATAAAAGTATGTTGAGTTAATAAGTGACTAAATAAACAGGGAATTAATCCTTACTCACTGTCATACTGGTTTTAGCAGGAGTTACGAGGTATGGCAACAAGCATACCACCCTCATTAGTTTTAGTCATGGTCATCACATGGTATCTAAATTTGTATCTAGATCCCTAGAGAGGCCTTAGTAGTTCTTCAAGGTTAACTACACTATTTCATCCAATATCTTATTCACACTTGGCTATTTAACAAAATTCACTTGATGTATCCGTAAGCTATGGCTGCATAACAAACCACCTCAAAAACATACCAACCAGTTATTATGCTATTTTGGAACATATTTTTCTAGCTTAGTATAGAAGCTTCCTTGGCATTTTCTCAGCTGTTTTCTCTACCTGTTGCTCAATTAAAAACTAACACCTAATTATTCCGTGGTATTTGTTACACAGGCTTCTTATTTCTTGGAACCAGTTAGTTTGGGGCATGTAATAAGCATCTCAAACTTAGTATTGAAATTTCTTGTTTCATGATTTTTTTTCAACATAAAGCTTTAGTATATAGAATCTGAGTCTATCAGAATAATTCTAGGAACAATGAACCTCAAAAAAATAAAGATCTAGATTTTAATGTCTTTCTTCTCCAAATGAAGACGTATTCTCTACATAAATTTTCCCACTCTGCCATTTGGGTTTTCCACTCTCAACTACTTCTGGGACAGGGATCTCCTTACATTCTGTTTTATAAGGTATCTTTGAAGTAAACACACACACACACACACACACACACACACACACACACACAGGAAAGCAAAATTCTGCCTTACTATGAACTGTGTGTTTAGACTGTCTGAGTGGAGATCCATCCTCTTCCTCAACTGGCTCTGAGACCTGGGAAATTTAAATAACTGTTTCATGCCTTAGTTTCCTTAGGAGTAAAATGGTGCTAGCAATAATCCATCACTTTTTAAATTTAATTTTAAAATTATAATTTAATTATAACATTTCCCCCTTCCCTTTCCTCCCTTCAAACCTTTCCATATACCCCTCCCCAGTCTCCTTCAAATTCATGGTCTCTTCTATCATTAATTGCTATTGCATGCCTATTTGGAGTATATATATACTGTTCAGTCCATGTAGTGTTACTTGTGTCTTTTCAGGGTTGACAGTTTGTTACTGGGCAGCCAATTGGTGTGCTCTTCCCTGGGGAAGACCACCTCTCCCGCTCCCAGCTTTCCTCAGTTGCCTATAGTTCTTTGAGTAGGGTTGAGGTTTCCTGGACTTTTCCCCATCCACTTGGCCATGTTCATTGGTGCCATCCTTGTTTAGCTCATGTTTGGGTGGTCATGTTCCCCAAACTTTGAGTATAGTTTCCAATGTTACTAGGAGTCACACTCACACAGGAAATTCCCTGGTCTTCTGGCTCTTACAATCTTTCTGTCCCCTCTTCTGAATGTTTCCTAGGCCCTAGACATAGGAGTGTTTTGTAAATGTGTCCACTGAGAATGGGCTTCACAAATCTGCATTTTGATTGGTTGTGGTTTTCTGCAGCTGTATCTGTTACGAAGAGAAGCTTCCTTGGTGAAGGGTGAAGACCGCACTTGTCTGTGGGTATAAGGATGGATGTTTGAGTGTTGTTAGGGAGTATGATGGCTTAGTAAATGAGTGGTTGTAGATTATCCTCCAATGACTATGATTTCACGAGCACTGACTATTTAGCCTTGTTGCCAATACCAGGACTGGGTTACCTCTTGTTGAATGGGTCTTAGGTCCAATTAGAGATCTGTTGATCACCACCAAGGTATGTGTGCCCCCACTACAGCCTTAGGGCTATTGTGACATGCTGGTCATGGATGCAGTTCACAGGTGTCCTAGTTGGGTAGGACTGTTGGTTGCTTTCCTCCTTTGGAAGCTTGCGTGGTACCATGCAAGCTAGTTCTTGGTGTATGGGGGACACTCATGTCAGTTACTGCTCAGAGGTCTCTGAGCTCCATTTGCTGAGATGCATGATGTCTTCAGCAATAGAGACTTACCTTCCACCTCTGCAGGGCAACCAAGGGCGGCAGAAATAGGCTGTGTGCTTTGGAAGTCTCTTGGACAGCCTTGGCCAACCCCTCAAAAGAGGGATTTTCATGTCTGGTATTGGGCTTTTCTGTTAAGTTGTCTTTGGCTCTTGGAGGGAGCACTTCAGCCCAGATGAGAAAAGGTCATGTATATTTATATACTGAATCATGTGTGTTATTTTTTAAGGTAAATAGTTAATAATATGCTTCTTTGTGGCTTTTTCAGATATCCTTATTGCTATTTTATCCTCTTCCACATTCTTCTGTATGTACCTCCCTCTCCCTCCCTAAAGAGTTTTCCCTTTCCCATTTCCCTGATCAGATCCCGTGTACCCTGCTAATCCCCTCTCCATTGCTCCCCAGCTCCCCTCTTCTGGCAATGGTACCATTTGGTTTCCTGGTTTCCATAGTGACCACAGGATTTTAAGAGGAATAAGGAGATAGAACAAAAGGTTTGTGAGTACTTACAACAGGCAGGTTTGTAAGTAGCAACTTATCTAATGGCCTCTCCAGAGCAGTGAAGAAATGCTACCAGCTTCTCCCGGGTCATTGGCTGAGAAAATTGGTTATCTAGACAACTAGACAAGTTTTCCTGAAGCTGTATTGGTGCTTAAGATTCTGGAGAATTCATCGTGAGCCTGGAGGCCTTAACTTAGAAACAGCCCCAGAAAGTCACAGGCTCATCTTGTACAGTGGTCTTTGAGACTGGCCTGCACAGGGCTCAGGGCTACCCAAGGTTTCAGATGCTCATTGGGACTCCTGGAGCACAAGTCCTGTGGATGGCTGTTGGGGGAGGACACCTGCATAGCCCATTGACTTCTGGGAAATTTGTAATGCAACAGCATATATTCTCCAGAGTTCTGAAGATGTCTGTCTGTCTGACTCACAAAGCTGCAACCATTACAAGGTCCACCGCCAAGAAGTCTCTCACAGGCGTGCTGGTGTTGAGCACTTTCTAGTATTTTAAAGGTAATATGCTATCAATCCTCACATGAGCTCTGTAGGCCAGGTTCTATTATTACCTTCATTTTATAGATAGGGAAACTGAGGTCTGGATGGGTCAGCTAACATACTCCAGGCCAACTGGTTGGAGGAAGACAGAGCATGAAACCAGGTAGTCTGGACTAGAATCTGTTGTAGTTGACACTGTCTTCTCTGGTGAAAGGGTACCATGTGTTGAGCATTTCCTCATGTTTTCTATAAGCAAAGACCTGCCATTCACTCTTTCATTTAAGTCTAACAAAAAAGAATTTTGTCCCCTTTAGTAGGTGTGAAACCTCCTTGGAACTGTAAACTGGAATGAACCCTTAATTTCATCTGGCTAGGTGTTTTATTAACAGTAATATGTAAAGTAAGAAAATAAACAAACAACAAAAGCAACCAAAACCACAGCATTATGCACATTCTTGCTGAGACGCCAAACCAGCCTATTTCTCCCCGTATTTTATAGATTTGACACTACCATGCTAAATTTAGTTTGCAGAAAAACTCGCTTAATAATAATATCTAAGTACTAGAATAGGTATATGGCTGTGTATTTATAATTCACCCGTTAGCCTTTTCATGTCAGAAGTATTTCCTTTGAACTTACCCTGCACCAGGCATTGTAAGCATTTGTTCAGATTAATATCCCCAAACTGTGTAAACCACAGGGCTCTTTGTTGAGCCATGATTACAAACGAGGCACCTGGACCCAGGACCTGGGCACCAGTCCCAGGCCTGGTTAATCCTTTTGTAGCACACTTGTTTTCAGTTAACTAGTGCAGAGCTAACTAGGACAGAGTCATTCTGGGCTCCTAAAAGACACCTCCAGCTGGAGTGAGTGACATTTCAATAGACGGCAAAGAGCTTCAGTTGGTAAAGTGGGCACAGTGGTGCACATCTGTAATCTCAGTACCGAGGAGGCCGAAGTAGGAGGATCAGGGAGGTCAAAGTCATCCTTGGCTACATAGTGACGCTGAGGCCAGCCTGGGCTACATAAAACCCTGCCTCAAGAATTTTAAAAGCGAGCTTTGGTTGACACCTGCTCAGAAGTTTAGCCCACTCAGGCTGCACTGCTCTAACACTCTATTCTGTAGCCAGTTGCAAATATCACAGGCATTTAAATGTGCTGTCCACTCTTGGAGAATAATTACAGCTGTTTAATTGTATTCATAATTTAGTGTACACCTGAAAAAATATGCTGTGAAATATCAGGAGGACCCTTTAATACTGGTGTTCATTTACAAACTGTCACATTTATAATGCGTCTTTAATCTTCTAGGGTCTGCTGGAATTTTTTATTGCAGTCTGCTTCATGCTTTAAATATTAAAGATTCGGCAATACTTCAAAAGGTGATAATGCTTGATACTCCGATGGTGCCTAAACCTCAACAGCTAAATATATTGAGGGGTCTTCAGTGGCTCCGGCTTAATTAAACATGCATGTGTGTTTTCAAATGCAATATTTTTCTGCTTGTTAGGTTTTTGACAAACCTCCAAACAGGTCCAGGTGGAACAAAGCATGTAAACAGGCTTGTGAGTAGAGCTTAAAGAACTCAAATTAGCACCTCCCGCAATTAATATGCAGAGCTTGGATCCCTGTGATCGACAATGCCATCGAGCACTGTCTGCAGCTGAACAATGTAGCTTTGTCTTTTCATTTTTCTAAAACATGTCCAGTTTAATTATGCAAAGACGTTGGTGACAGCTTCTGAGGCAATAAGATGGTATTTGTTCTCTGTAACTTCCTCTTCCCCAGGGACCATGGCCTGTATGACAGGGCAGTGGCAGGCTTTATTTCAGTGTATCATGTATTCTTGTTACCTAGCACTTACAGGTAGCCTCCTTCTATAATTCAGCATGCCCTCCTAAAGCAAGAGTGCTAAACCCTGAGACCAAGTGATGCGTGGTGTGGATACTTGACAACTATTCAAGCAGCTTTCAAAGTGAGAAAAAGAATTGGACAAATATAGAAATCCATACATATTATTGGAAAAGCCAAAATTTCTATTTGGCATGTGCTACACTTTGAATTTCTCTGGAAGAACAAAAGTGTTTTGAAGAAATTGTGTTTTGTTTTGAATATGAACATTCACATTCTTGTCACCAAAAATGAAATACTAAGCTCACATTCCCAGCCCACGGCATCTAGGCATTATTTCACAGACCCACATGGTATTGTCTGATATTAAAATCCCCATGTAAGTAAGACTGTCTCAAAATGTTACTTACTGGAGCGACCCAAATAGAGACTGACTGTAGATGGGAAAGAGAACACGATGTTTCACAGATGAGGGAAATAAGAAGAAGGTGGCTTTGAGTGATTTGGTCTGCCATACAACCAGCATGTGACAACGGTTCCACCAGACATAAATTGTAATAAAAATATATGTGGAGGCTGCCAATGAAAGTTCAATTACCGTACTGTAGTAGGCAAGCCTGCAAACAAACGGACAGATAGATGATAGACAGACAGACAGACAGACAGACAGATAGATAGATAGATAGATAGATAGATAGCAAAAGTCTGTGAGAACCTAGGCAGTATTAGAGCAATTTTCCAGGTGAAGAAGTGCCAGTGGATATGACAGGTGAGGTATTGTTATGATAATACCTAAGGCAAGGCAGCAACCCCACGAAAGGATAGACAAATCTGAATTAATTTGATCTGATCGGTGAGGTGGCATTTGGATATAATCTTCCTGTATTGTGGAGAAGGCTGCATGCATATTATACCAGGAATGAGCTGGGCGGAAGGAAGGGTATAGACAGAGGACTCAGTGGGAGGAAACACAAATTACAGGCAAGGTTTCAGGAGAGACTGTGCTTGGCTGTGGAAGGAGCACCCTTGGAAATTGGATTTGTAAACAAATTAAAATCTGAGTTCTTTTCCTGAAGCCTTTAGTGGGTGTTGACAATAAACGCTTAACCTTGGTGGTGGGAAGACTTTGAAACCAGTAATTAGGGGAAAATGGAGGTAGGAAAGCGTATTTTAATTCAGCTTCAACGTTCTGATAAGCCACAGAGAGCATTTCTACCCTGGACTGTGAGCCGAGTGGCCATTTTAGATCCCCAGAAAGGAAGACGTTGGCTTCCAAGGGAATTCTAGACGTTGTGTGCTGTCTTGACCTGTGGTCAGCACCTCTGATTAGAAGTGTTCATGGTTACCAAGCCTTGAAAGCACAAAGCAGAGCGGCGTGTGCTGAAAGCGTGCGTTTTATTAAGCAGCAGAAACTCAGAATTTGAGCCTGCAGAACAGCGCCTGCGTGATCTTTAATGGATTTTTAAAGATGACAAGGGAGGAAATGGGAGCTCAAAGCACGGGAAGGAGAAATTCCCTGAAGGAGCGTTCTGGAGTAAATCAGAGCAACCGAAAGAGTGAACTCCTAGGGCCTGGGGATGTCTCCTAGGTTTTCAGCTGGACACTTACAGCCTGGTGGGTCCCTGAACACCTGTGCTGTGGGCAGATTCTGACAGAGCAGCTCACGGGGAGATGGACGACAGCACCTGAAGTGCTGTTTGCAGGGCAGAAAATTGCTCCCTTTCCACGCTGGGCTGCCTCGGCTCCCGTCCGTCACACCTGGCTTCTTACAGCCTCCCGTATAACCATGCCCTTTGTGTATGCTAACCTGGCCTCTGTAATGGTATTCTTTGCCTCTCTTTTTCACTGCGGCACAGGCAATTAAAAACAAAGGAAACAAATGAGGTAGCTCTAATAAAACCCGAGTCTATAGGTGACGGACACCCAAGACCAAATAGCTCGAGATGTGGCCACCATGGAAGGAACGTGAAAGCAGGAAAAGGACCCTGCTTCCCAGGGATTTTACTTCTGTATTTATTTTCTTGAGGTAAGAGGCTGATTTCAGCTACTTTCTTAAAAAACAACCATAATAAGTACCTCTGTTAAGAAGTTTGGCAAATGCTGTCAATACGATCATGTGTCCGTATGGGGAGGGGATAGCGGTAGGAGAGTCTGCTTCCGTCTTGTAGCACAAGGACCGGTGTTAAACCCATACAGTGGAACTGTATCTGCAGTAGCCCCCAAAAGAGATGCCCTATTGGGCTGACATGTCATGAATCAAAACAGGTAAGATTGCTGCGTTAGTGGAGCCTTTGCCTTAAGACCCACCAAATACCATCTCTCCCTCCAACCCACGGAAGTCCCTTCTCTCACTAGGGCCATATTTACCTTACTCCCTCTCTTTTGAATCAACCTTGTAATCCCCTCACCCTTCTGATCGACCTGAAAACAGCATTCTAAATAGCAATACCTGCCTCTGTCCTAGACTCAGGCGAAGGGATTGGGATTTCAGGCCACATTGTGGTTTGTGAACATTCAAAGAAGTGGAAGGGGCTTAGGGCTCCTAAGATAATCATTCCAGGCCTGGCTCTGTGTTAGACTCACCTCAGTGACCTTCAAGTGTCTCCATGACTGTGTAATACCCCACATGCTCAATCAGCTAATCTTGGATTGGGCCCAATTTTTGGTATTTGATCAAACTCTACCCACAGTTCAGTTTAATGTACATCCAGGGGTAGACACACATGCTCTAAACTGCCACGCAGCTGATGGGAGGCTGGCCTGGAGAACACCTACTGAGGTAAGATGGAGAGGCCTGTGCAGAGACTCTGATGAGTTTGAGTTTAATTCTGTGAAAAATGAGGGTCCACAAAAGACTTTTAAATCACATAGGCGATATGATCTGGTCTCTTAGAAACTATGGTGACCGAGTGGAAGATATGCTGGAGGAAGGAAAGGCCACAGGCAACGAGACTTGGATAGTATTTGAAGTAGTCCTCGTGAGAGAAGATGCTGGATCTGAGCAAAGGTTCAGTCAAGGAACAAGAACTGTCCTGAGGAAACACCAGTCATTTCTTAGCAGACGTGCATCACATGGTAACTTGAAGTGCAGGGGTTAGTGAGAGGAGGAACCAACACTCATGTGGTTTCTAGGTTGGTATTGGCTAATCACATGCCACTGCTAACTGGGGATGAAGATCCCCACCAAGCCTGTGCTATCCAGGTTAGCTGAGCACTCTGTGGGTGGGACTCAGGCCTATAAGATCCAAATCACAGTTAAGAGTGTTTTCAGTTTGAAATTCGATGGCTATGTTGCATAAGCTGTTAACACATGCCATTTTCATTTCCATCTTCAAATTCTCTAGACTGTTCAGCCTTTTGTATGGGGTCAAAAATGTCTAGTAGGTAAATAAATATGGGATTCAAAGGACATGTCTCACATGCTTCTGCTATGCCAGCCTGGTTAAGCTTCCACACTACTGTGTAAGTTATATTCTGTTATATTCATCTGAACTGTGTCCATAATTTCCCTTCTGCACTTTTGCTTTTACAATCTGCTACACAAACCAACTCTTCTTTTTAATTTCTAAAAATGAGCTGCCAATGACGATGTTTATAGCAGGGCAGTATGTCAGTCTCCTATCAAGGAGTGGTTCTTGGTTTACAGGGTAACGCATAACTGTATTGTCGTTACCACTCAAAGGGTGTGAAAATAAGGCTGCATGGTGTAGGTTTCACCCCTACTCTGTGGATGACGACGTGGGAATGGATGCAGAGAGGGTTCCCTCAGTTCTCTGTGGCAAGATAAACTCAGATGTTTTCTGCTTGTTTCTCTGAATGTGCCATGGGTAACCTAGCGGGCCAAGTTAATATTAGCTTGTGTGGGGTTTATGTGGGTGTTTTGTTGCTGTTCAGAGAAATGACCAGTTTACTTGGTTATATTGACAGCTCTACTGTAAAATTTCCTGGCACTAAAGGTCAAAAAGACCCAGTTTTCCTCTGCTTGTTTCTACCCAAAAGAGAATAAATCTGGGAGCTGAATCGCTTCTCTGACAATAATTTATGAATCATGCATCGACTGTGTTTGAATTGAGAAAGGCTTTCATATCCTTTCCATTAGCTCAGATTAAGTTTTCATATAGATGCTGAGAAGCATGCTAGCAATATCCTCAGCTCATTTTTATGAAAATTTTATCAGCACTTTTTTCTGTACTACACTCCAATTGGGATGTCTCAGAATCTAAAGCTCAGCTTTGGACATGAACTTCTCTCAACCTGGCTGGCTGCTGCTCTAAAGGTTTCAATATTTTATGGGCTCTGGCTAACTCAGCCGTGAGATGCGAGCTGCCGAGATTTAAGTCTAATGTAAAATCATGAACGGATGAAAACTGGGATGTCATAAGTAATACATCTACAAGAGTGGGGCGCAGTTACCATTTTTAAAGGGGCTTTAAAAAGAAAACAACATTCTCTGTTCTGTCTTTATGCCCCAAAATGAAAAGCCCCTGAGCTATTGTACTGGCATGGGGCCAGCTTTCCTTGCTTGCTTTTCTTCAATTGCTGCTTAATTGTTGTGGTGGGCTGCTCCTGCCTCCTCCTGCCTCCTCCTGCTTCTTCAGGTCCCCCATCCACATGAAAGCTCCTGGTACGTGCATTCCAGAGAAATGGGCGCAGCGTGGTTGAGCACATAGGCCAAACCCATTTTATACATCTTCCTCTTTTTGTCTCAGAACTGATTTAAAACATTTGGAAAATCTGTCTATTCAGCTGAAGTGTCCCAGCGCATTCTTTCCTAGGAACAGTGGGGTCACACGTGATCTGCCTGATGGACTTTTCGGCTGCAATCTATAGCCATTTCCCTTGAGCCCCACAGAGCGGGCAGAGCAGAGGAGCTCCGTAATGGCAGCAATAACAATGCGTTCTTTGTGTGCAAGAATCCAGGGGGAAGAGCCCGGCAGACTGGTTAGTCACAAAACCC
The DNA here is from genome assembly GCF_949786415.1 of Peromyscus eremicus. Classification (NCBI taxonomy): domain Eukaryota; kingdom Metazoa; phylum Chordata; class Mammalia; order Rodentia; family Cricetidae; genus Peromyscus; species Peromyscus eremicus. The sequence goes on from NC_081426.1 coordinate 94,246,978, forward strand.
ATCACTTTGCTCTCACTTATTTCTTCATTATGTGCTCTACCCTTAAACATATTTTTAAACAGCAAATAGATTTCTCTGTGAAACACCACCTAAGCATGAAGTGAACAAACACAAAACGTCTCCTTTGGAGATGGCTGTGGCCATCATTGCTCCCTGTTAACCTGTTTCGAAGAGGACAACGGATGTCAGGAACTGCCTGCCTATGCCTGCAGTTGTAGGGAGAACAATGATTTCTGGACAGGGCTTAAGTCATTTATTCAGAAATGTCACCTGATATATGCACTGACATAAGATTCTCTCTCCGACTCCAAATATCTAAAATCAACATCTCACTAAATACCTATAGAATTGCACATGTACCAAAGACCAGACTGACTAAGTGAAGGGGCCCTTCAGGGTGTGGACCTCCAGCCACCTGGTCAGGTAGATGACTATGTTAATCTTAAGAAGCACAGGGACCTCAGGATGTGGGGCTCCCCCATGTCTCGTGTCAAAAGTTGCTGGCCAGCCCTTGTGTGGTTCAGCTGGAGCCCAGCCTCTTTTTGAACTGCAGCAACATGAAAAATGCTTGGACGTAAACATATTCTTGAAGCTAGCCGTGAAGTTTCTTGGTTTTATTCTCCTCCAGCAGAACACTAGTCTCCGTAGCTGTTAGGATTTGAGGCCACAAGATCATTCCTTTCTTGTCCAGTTGCCAGTTAACAGAGCTTGACCAAAGCTATGCTGCGGCCCTCAGCCCCAGCTCACCAGAAGCAAACCACAGACCAACATTTATAGGATGTGAGGGACGTGTTCTCCATGAAGCTGGTGGAGTGTCTCCATTCTACATTCTCAGCCAGCACCAGGGATAAGGGTTCCATGGCTGGGTGGGTGCTCGTCACTCTGGGGAGGAGGCCGGAGGAAGAAGAGAAGGAGAAGGTAGCCTTGAGGGCTGAAGCCCCCCACCACTCAGGAGGATCTGTAAAACCTCTAGAGAAGACAGTGAGAACAAGAGTGATGAAAGTTGAAAACAAATGTGACTGGAAAAAGGCAAATTATACCATGTGTGTATGCACGTGATATGAGGTAAGCCTCAGTAAGAGATGCCAAATCACTGTATCGTTCCTCCCAGTTACCAAATGCACAGACGTTCATGGGAAGGAGGAAAAGACACAGTAATCCCAACCCCTGGCATGTGAGATGTCCACGTTCTGGATTTTAAACCCTGGATGGACATTTCTGTATGCATACCCAAGCAGTGCATGGACTGTGGTGAAGTCCATGTGAAGCTCAGTTTTTCCCTTACTCTCTCTTCCTCCTCTTCCTCGCCCCCCTTAAAGGCTCCTCTGCTCTCCCTGTGGTCTACCTTTTGACTTTGGCCACATGTTCATGCATGCATACAGTTTAGTTCTAGAAGTGAGAAAAATACAGCACGTTTGTTTGGGCTTGGTTCTCCTCACATGGCGACTTCCAGTCCCACCCATTTTCCTGCAAATGTCATGATTTTACTTTTTCTGTTATGGAGGAATAAAAGTCTATAATGTGAATCCAATTATTTGATCTCCTTGTTTAAAACTTACCAACAACTCGTATATTAATCAGATTAAAAGCCAAACTCCTCAGGCTTGGATAGTTTCTGCTGTCTGAAACCTTCTGTGACCTTTCTTCACTTACCCCTTTCTCCCATTCCCAGTACTCACCTTCCCAGCTCCCTAAGCCCCTTGTCCCCAAGAGCCTCTCTCTTTAAGACCTGTGCCTGCTGTGTTCATCACTTGCTCGCGGTTCAGTGAGCTCAGTTCTGCTTAGTTTTCGGGTCCCTGCCTGCAGAGGCATGTCCCGACACTCCCAGCCTTGGTCTCACCTCTGCTTACATCTGCCTATGGAACTCCAAGGTCACCACCACCTTAGCGTCTCTCAGCTGCTGATCTGTTTCAGCAGATCATGAGCTCATCTCCCTTGTTTCCCCAGCGTCTGACACAGAGCCTGGCATGTGATGGGCCTTCTGAAAACGTCTGGTGAACAAATAAAGGGAGAGCATGAGCACGTGGCCTGGGCAAACATGCTTCATGCTTTTTTTACACCCTGTCTGGGTTGAGCCTGCAAATGAGGTCAGTGTTTAATCAATCGGTCCAAAGTGCCTTTAAACTACAGCTTCTCATACGGAGCCAGAGATGAAAGGGAATGGAAGTTGGGATTTCCTCAGAAAAAAGCCAACACTGGCACATCAAATAGGAGACTTGCAGATGAAACATATCCATCCCCTGCTCATACTGGTCAGTGGGATGCTCTTAACAGCTCTGAAAAACAATGAGCTACAATTCTCTCTCTCTCTCTCTCTCTCTCTCTCTCTCTCTCTCTCTCTCTCTCTCTCTCTCCCCCCCCCCCCCCGTCTTTCCTTCCCTCCCTCCTTTTCTCTCCCAGAAGCCCCTCTGCCCAAGCAACAATCTTAAGAGGAGGGAAATGCAATTACACCCGTGCCTGTTTAAAATTTAAGAGCACAAAAATGAGTTGAGGTTCTTTTTTTTTTCCTTTTCGCAGGAAACAAATTAGCCCACAGTAGACTTGTGCCTGCAAGCAGCCCGTTTAATTTGGTTACTTCCTATGCCTTGAGGCTAGCTTTCCCCCTCTAATTCTGCCAACTTCTTTCCATATCAGGGCTTATCTCCTTGCTGTCTGCAGAATCGGATGACAAGCGAGAGTCCGAGCTGTATTTTATCTATTTAATCATCCCCATTGCCTGATCCCAGAAAGTCTAACTAGGGTGATGAGTCATTTTTACAAGCACTGGCTCTCTCATAAATTGAGGCCCAATGGTTTCGGCCAGTGAATACTAAATGTTTAAACCTACCCCATTAGGTTTATAGCTAAAATTCAATTCATAAAGTTCATGTTTCTGACATGGTTGAGTTATACAGGATATTGGCACCCCTCCACACACACCCACACACATACTACACTTTATTTTGAGTAAAGTGTTTGGTTCTGTTCTTGCATATAGTAAGTCATAATCACTACTATTTTTGTTGTTGTTGTTTTTTCAAGACAGGGTTTCTCTGTGTAGTTTTGCTGCCTGTCCTGGATCTTGCTCTGTAGACCAGACTGGCCTCAAACTCACAGAGATCTGCCTGGCTCTGCCTCCCAAGTGCTGGGATTAAGGGCATGTGCCACCACTGCCCAGCAATCACTAGTATTTTTATCATTAAGTTAATTAAACTTCAAATGGTCCCTAACAAAACAAGATGATAGCAATTCCAGGCCAGCCTGGGATAAATAGCATGCCACTTCTGCATTAGCAAAGGCAGGAAGATATGGTGGCATACACCTCTAATCCCAGCAGTTGATAGGTTGAGGCAGACGGATTATTAGTTTGAAGTCAGCCTGGCCTCAAAGTAAGACGCTGCTTCAATAAAACCAAGTGCACAGCTTACCGGTGGACATGGGGATCCACATGCCACAGTGCCTCGCTTGAGATATCAGTGGGTAGTTCTTAGACTTCAGCCAGTGCTGTGTCCCCAGGGAGGCCTCCAGGAAGGTGTCCTAGGTTGCCAAGTGTCTCAGTACAGAAGAAAAAGCCCTTTAAGCCAATGGTCCTGAGTCTGACACCAAAATCCTTCTAATGGTCTAGACAAATTTCTCAGTTACTTAATTTCTGTAACTTGCTTCCTCTGTAAAATGGGAACAGATTTCTTTGTGGTGAAATGCACAAGGCATCTGGCTATGCAAACACATGATGTAAAGAATACCTTTTGAAGTAAATATATATATATATATATATATATATATATATATATATACATACATACATATATTTGTATCCTTTCTCAACATTATTTAAAAAAAATCACCAAAACACACAAAATCCTAACAGAAGAAGACACTTAAAAGCAAATGACAGGGGCTGAGGAGGTGGCTCTGCAGGTAACAGGGTGCTTGCTGCAGAAGCATGAGGACTACAGTTCAAATCCCAGGACCCACATAAGAAGCTTGGCGTGACTGAGTATGCCTATCACCCCAGCACTGTGGACAGGGGCAGTCTGGTGGGTTGCTGGGATTTGCTGGCCACCAGCCTAGTTCCATGTTCAGTGAGAGACCCTGCACCAAAAAAATAAAGCAGAGAGTGCCAGAGAAGAACATCCACTTCACTCCCCTGGCCGACTCGTGTGCGTGGGCACATACTTACACATACATCACATACATACAACACACACACAATACACACACAATGAATATTTATATAATGATAATATCAGTGGTAATGAGGTCATTAACATGGGCACATACATACACATACATCACAGATGCACCACACACACAGTGAATATTGATACAATGTTAATAGCAATGTAATGAGGTCAATAACTGCATGGGCACATACATACACATATATCACATATATAAGACACAGTGAATATGGATACAATGTTAATAGCAATGGTAATTGTGGTGATATTGTGTTCCCCAAAATATTGTGCACCCTAATAAACTTATCTGGGGTCAGAGAAAAGAACAGCCACTAGACAGACATAGAGGCCAGAAAATGGTGGCACTTACACCTTTAATCCTATCACTTGGGAGGCAGAGATCCACCCGGATCTCTGTGAGTTCAAAGCCACACTGGAAACAGCCAGGCATGCCTTTAATCCCAGGAAGTAAGCCTTTAATCCCAGGAAGTGATGGCAGAAAGCAGAAAGGTATAAAGGCGTGAGGACCAGAAACTAGAAGCTTTTGCCTGGTTAAGCTTTTAGGCTTTTGAGCAACAGTTCAGCTGAGATTCATTCTGGATGAGGACTGAGAAGCTTCCAGTCTGAGGAAACAGGATCAGCTGAGGAATTGGCAAGGTGAGGTGGCTGTGGCTTGTTCTGCTTCTCTGATCTTCCAGCATTCACCCCAATACCTGGCACCAGGTTTGTTTTTATTAATAAGACCTTTTAAGATTCATGCTACAGGTAATGAGGTCATTAACTGTGCATGGGCACATACATACACATACATCACATGTGTACAGCACACACACAGTGAATATTTATACAGTGTTAATAGCAATGGTAATGAGGCCATTTATGAGGTTTCTAGGTATAATGTAGATAAGAGATATTTATATAAAAACAAAACATTAAATTTTTTTTCAGGATCATGGCAAGAAGGATCTTGTTGAATGGATAAACACTGGTCATCTGAAGTTTATCCTGGTGTCTAACTTTGATCCCAGCTGAGTCAGCTTCATACATCAGATGATTGATGCATGCATGGGGCAGGAGCCATCCAACTCATCAGTCTTGCACTTGGCCAGAGCACTCTATTCCCACCTGCAAACTCCAAATCCATGCTCAGTGCCAGGAATAAAGGAAGTTTATGACAAGCATGCTCTTTTAGCTCAGAACTGAAGGACGTTTGGTCCCAGCCAGTAGCCATCTGCCTTATCTTCTCTTTATCCGCCGCTGTTAGGAAATTCCCTGCTCATCACATTGGTCAGAAAGGTATTTCAGTAAGAATGAATTTTACCTTGTTTATGGCTCCAGTGAGGGTGCACTTCTCCTCCTCTGGAGCATTGGATTCAGTCCCTTTCACTGTCCCTCAGCTGAAAGAGAAAACTAAACAATGAGACCGTGGTTCAAGAAGTGAATGACTGCTGCAGAAGACAGTGTGGAGCAACAGACAAAGGGCATAGCCATCTTGTTGATGTGCACAGAGAAAGGGCATTTAAGTTTCCTTTCTTCCTCTCACCAAGGGGGGAAAAAGAGTCTGTTAGTAATAAAACTCACAAAGAGTAATCAATAACTGTCTTTGGAGCAGTGGTTGCTGGGAAGCATTCCAAAAGGCAGGTAGCAGTCTCTTCCCTCCACACCCTGCCCTTCTGGGTCTGCAGAAGGTTCCTTCTGAGAGCAGGATTAGCATCACTCTTCTGACCCACCCAGAGTTTGGAGGCCAGGGTCACATCCTTCAACTTTGCTAGTCTCTCAAAGTTAACTCAGTGAGCCTCTTTCCCCTTCCACTGTTTCATCATGGCAGGTAAAGCCAGCATAAAGCAAAGGCTTTTAAAACATGGTTGTTTTTAGGAAGGAGGTATACATGTGTATACACATGTAATAAGTGTACACATAAAGTACATAGAAACATGCATACCAGCTGCTGTGAGTGTAAAGTAGACCAGCTACTTAGAAAATCAATATGGAGATTCCTCAAAAACCTAAAAATGGACCAACAATATGACCATACAGCCCAGCTATAGCAGTCTCGGGAATTTATGCAAAACACTCTAAGTCAACATGTCACAGAGGTATGCATTGTGACACAATTTGTAGCTAGAGTTTTTCTCTCCGGGTCCTGCCAAGCTCGGGCAGTCCTGTAGCCCACTTATAAAATAAACATACAGATGCTTATATTATTTAAACTTCTCAGCCATTAGCTCAGGCCTACCATTGTCTAGCTCTTACTCTTATACTCAGCCCATTTCTGTTCATCTATATGTCGCCATGTGTTCCATGGCTTTACCTGCTGCCTTTACATGATGCTTCCTGGATGGCAGGCTGGTGCTCCTCCTCTCCCCTTCCTGTTCTCTCAATTCTCCTCTCTGGTAGTCCTGCCTATACTTCCTGCCTGGCTCCTGGCCAATCAGTGTTTTATTTATCAATCAATCATCCACAGCAACAATTCACAATAGTTAAGTTGTGAGATCAATCTATATGTTCAGCAACACAGGAAAGGAAAGAGAAAATTTTGTTTATACAAAAATAAAATTTTCATCCATGAAGAAGGAAGTTCTGTCTTTTACAGGAAAATGGATACAACTAGAGGCAGTCATAACAAGAGAATTGAGTAAGTCTCAGAGAAACAAATAACCCATGCTTTCTCTCGTTTGTGGGTCCCAGTCTTTACAGATAAAATTATATGTGTATAGGTGTCATGACAGAGAAGCAAAGTGCTTAGGAGAAAAAGGACTAATGTGCAGAGAGAGGGAGATGGTGAGGGAGAGCATATGTTCAAAGTGCATCATAGACTTGAATGAAAATGGCCTTATGGAACTGTGTACCGTGACAAATGTTTGCAACACAGTTGTTTTGACTTCAGACTGTTGAAGGCCAGCCCAGAACACCAAGCCCTGGCTGTACAGTCGGATGTCTTGGATTCTAGTCCATTGACTCCTTGTGGGGATTTAGGTAGACTGCTTAGCACTTTGGGACCTTAGTGTTTCCAGCTATAAAATGAGGCAATTGGTCCAGAAGCTCTCTAACTTTCCTCATGGCATAAAAATAAATGGAATCCTTGTATTTAGTGCATCAATTCCATCACTTACGATTGTTCTTGAATTACTAATATATTCTAATGATTCCATTGTGGATGCTAAATTAAAGGGCATTTTAGCTGGCAAATCTTTTTCTAGATTAATTTTCCAAATGATTATAGGATAAAACAAAAGTCCCTGTTCATCTATAGTTGAAATGGCCACAAATGTGCGTATATCTAAACAAATAAGATAAGAACTGTAAATGGCATTTACAAGCAACGAGGGAATGTTTTTAACATTTATTGTTGCATAAAGAAAAAGAACTATGCTAATGTGTGTAGAGCTGGTAATAACATATGTGCACGACCCATGTACAGCAATGCCAACCAACTCCATGTGTAGAAATAAGTCATCCATTACTTGGAATTTTCAGATATTAACATAGGAAACAAATAATGAATATAAACATTTTTTTTTGGAATGGCAATTTCAATTCATTTCCACTTGGTTCTGTTGTCTCATGAAGCACATTCTCATCCCGACAGTTTTTCATGGAGGTGGAGTCTAAGTCAGTTTCATCCTCTGTATTCTCATTGTCTTCCTTCAAGATCAATAAATGCCTGGAACCTGAGTTACTGTTCTTTCACTGTCATATATCTATAAGCTTTCCTTCCCTCTGGCTCTTCCTCCTCCTCTTTCTTCTACACACACACACACACACACACACACACACACACACACACACCAGAGAGGGGGGGAGGGAGGGAGGAAGGGGGCGGGGGCAGGAGTCAGGGTAGAGGGAATTCTTTTCTGCATGTTGAACCATTTGCTTGGTCTTACTGCATGCAACCTCTATTAAAAGTCCTTCTCGGGGCCTGGGCCTAGTAGTACACACCTTTAATCCCAGCATTTGAGAGGAAGAAATAGGCAAATCTCTGAGTTTGAGGCCATCCTGGTCTACAGAGAGTTCCAAGACAGCCAGAGCTACACATAGAAACCCTGTCTCAAAAAATCCAAAAGACCTTCTTGTAGAAAGTGGAGTGAGCACTTGTCTAGCATGTTTGAGGCCCTATGTTCAATTCCCAGTACCACCTCAGAGAGAGAGAGAGAGAGAGAGAGAGAGAGAGAGAGAGAGAGAGAGAGAGAGAGAGAGAGAGAGAGAGAGCGCCTTTTATTTAGTATCTTTAAATTGATCCATGTTTGCTATCTCTTTTATTCCTACACTGGTTCATTTTTCAGGCTCCCAGGCTACTAACCCAGTTGTAGAATCCCTTTAAATCAGCAACCCTCTTCCTCCCATTCTAGCCTCTGCACAAAGAGGCTTGAGTCCTTGGTTTGCCCCTCTCTGAATTGTGCCTCCAAATAGCTTCACGTCTGTTCCATATTACCACTTGGATTTTACAGTAGTCAAGTGTAACATCATCCTTCTAAATGGGAGCTGAAGAGAGTTCAAATGAAGGGCTCCATGGAGGACTATGTTGGGCTAGGGGGCAGGGTGGGACTAGCAAAACAAGATGAGGTAGCAGAACAAGAAAGAAGTCTGTGTTTCCTCTGTGTGTAAGGGGTGTTACTGGTGGAATGTGTCTTCCTTTCCCCCAGAACCAAATTTGACAAAATTGGGAATAAAACCATTAAAGATAGAATTAGGTCAGTCATGGTGGGTCCTAGGTAAATATGCCCAATGTTCTTGGAAGATGAAGTTCTTTGGAGGGAAGAGGACCTGAAGACCCAGTGGGAAATCCATCGGTGATCCAAAGAGGCCTGGGAAACTTCAGTCCTACAGTGCCAGGATGAGAACCCAGCCATGCTGACACTGTGGCCTTGAACTTCTGTTGACTTCAAAACTGAGAAAATACATTTCTGCTGTTGAAACTTTTTTGTACAGCCGCCTATGGGCTTCCAGGAGTTCCCATCAGCACTGCCCAGAGCCACAGCAATAGTGAGGCCTCTAAGCATCCTGTGTCTTCAACTAAAGGACCCACACTGGTGCCACTGATGAACCACATCTCAGCAGAGGCAGAGCAGTCTCTCTTCCCGCTCGCTGCTCTTCCCGCTGGCTTCCACTGGCCTGGCCAGAAGCTAAGGGCGAGGTCTACAGTGGTCAGCTCCCAGGGCACAGAGCGAAGGAAGCGGCTCTGGAGGACACTGGTGGAGAATGGTGAATAACTGTGCCTGAAACTTATTCAACCAGGCGCTTGTTTCCCACCAACTCTGAGTCTTCTGCTGGAGTGTTCAGCCCAGGAAATTGAACTCCCTTCTGCTAGATGCTCAGGCCAAGCATGCTACAGCCATCCTTGATTCTATTGGCAAATTCTAATTTCTTTGCCTTAGATATATTTCCAGAATTGAGGCTAAGGTCATAGTCAGCAAAGTGCTTGCTATATAAGTATGACGACACAAGTTTGACCCTCAAGAAACTACACAAACATACACACACACACACACACACACACACACACACACACACACACACACTACATGCAGACATACACCACAAACACACACACACACACACACACACACACACACACACACACACAGCTAGTAGTGGTGTGTGCTTGTAATCTCAGGTCTGGGAAGGCAGAGTCAGGTGATCTTTAGAGCTCACTGTCCAGTCTATATAGCTGAATCAGGCTACAGGGCAATGAAAAGACATTGTCTCAAAAACACAAGGTGGTAAAGAATGACACCTGAGGTTGACCTCTGACCTCCACATATACATGCATGTACATACATGGTTATGCATCCACACACATGTGCACCATCATATACCGAACGCATGTATATATACACATATATATGTAAAAGAAAGAAAAATGTAATATTTAAATATTTCCAGAATCAACCCCATTTTATGTCTTCCATATATATCCTTGTCTTAGCATAAGATCTGGTTCACAAGCCGGGCGGTGGTGGCGCACGCCTTTAATCCCAGCACTCGGGAGGCAGAGCCAGGCGGATCTCCATGAGTTCAAGGCCAGCCTGGGCTACCAAGTGAGTTCCAGGAAAGGCGCAAAGCTACACAGGGAAACCCTGTCTCGAAAAATCAAAAAAAAAAAAAAAAAAAAAAAGATCTGGTTCACCAGTATGCCTGCAGCCATGCTCCTGCACTCCAGGTTCTACCATTCCCAAAGCCCTGTGCTTGTGTGGAACCGCGGAGGCAACTCCTCCTCTTCTCCATCACCATCACCATTGCCATTGCCATCCTTGTCTGTTGGATGATATTTTGTTTACCTTCTGACAAAGCTTGCCTGGAGAGCAGAGGGCAGAGCTAGCTACTAGTTAGCCATAGAGACCAGGCAATGGTGGCACACACCTTTAATCCCAGCACTTGGGAGGAGGAAGCAGGAAGATCAGGAGTTCAAGGCCACCCTGGGCTACACTGGACTGAACCAGGTGGAGGTGGTGCACAGCCTTTAATCCCAGCACTAGGGAGGTGGAGACAGGATCTTGCTGCCTCCCCAATTCAGTCTGAGATTTCATAGAGGTAAGAAGTCTTTGGTGGCTGGCTACTCGTGCTCCTGCTGTGGGATGTTCTGTATGGCAAATGTGTTGCTAATTAGTCAATAAATAAAACACTGATTGGCCATTGGCTAGGCAGGAAGTGTAGGCGGGACAAGGAGGAGAATAAAGCTGGGAAGTGGAAGGCTGAGTCAGAGAGACACTGCCAGCCGCCATGATGAGAAACAGCATGTGAAGATGCCGGTAAGCCACGAGCCATGTGGCAAGGTATAGATTAATGGAAATGGATTAATTTAAGCTGTAAGAACAGTTAGCAAGAAGCCTGCCACGGCCATACAGTTTGTAACCAGTATAAGTCTCTGTGTTTACTTGGTCGGGTCTGAGCGGCTGTGGGACTGGCAGGTGAGAGAGATTTGTCCTGACTGTGGGCCAGGCAGGAAAACTCCAGCTACATGCTCCTCTGGCCTTTCAGCTTTCACCCTAAATATCTGACTCTGGGTTTTCATTGTTTAGACTAATTAGGACTGTGCTTCAATTGTCATTAACACCACCACCACCATTGTCAATACCATCAACATCACCACCACCACCACCATCATCATCACCAGCATCAACATCATCAATACCACCATCAACATCATCACCACCATCAACTTCATCAGTACCACCACCATCACCACCACCACCATTGTCAATACCATCAACATCACCACCACCACCACCATTGTCAATACCACCAACATTACCACCATTGTCAATACCACCATCAACATCATCACCAACCACCATCAACACCATCACCACCATTGTCAATACCACCACCATCAACATCACCACCACAACAACTGTCAATACCACCACCATCACTACCACCACAGTTGTCAATACCACCACCATCATCACCACCACCACCGTTGTCAATACCATCATCAACATCATCACCACAATTGTCAATACCACCATCATCAACATCACCACCATTATCTATACCATCACCATCATCATCACCACCACCACCACCATTGTCAATACCACCACCATCAACATCACCACCACCACCACCATTGTCAATACCACCATCATCAACACCACCACCTCCATTGTCAATACCACCATCATCAAAACCACCAACACCACCACCATTGTCAATACCATCATCAACACCACCACCACCATTGTCAATACCACCATCATCAACATCACCATCACCACTGTCAATACCACCATCAACACCACCACCACCACCACCACCACCACCACCACCACCACCACCACCATTGTCAATACCACCACCATCATCAACATCACAACCACCATTGTCAATACCACCATCATCAACACCACCACCACCACCACTACCACCATTGTCAATACCACCATCATCAAAACCACCAACACTACCTCCATTGTCAATACCACCATCATCAACACCAACACCACCATTGTCAATACCACCATCATCAACATCAACATCACCACTGTCAATACCACCATCACCACCACCACCACCACCACCACCACCACCACCACCACCACCACCACCATTGTCAATACCACCACCATCATTGTATCATCATGGTCTTCACCACCACCTCCCAAACTCAACCCCTCTAACACTTCCCAACCATAAGTAAGCCATTTCAGGGTAGGGCGGCTCACCCTCCAGGTGGTCAGGCCTTCTGCCCACACTCCAGCCTTCTCACCTGCAGGGCTTCCCCCTTCAAAGCACAGACATTTCTCCCCTGTTGTCTTACAGGCAAATTCTCTTTAATGGCACTCAAATATATGCAAAAAGTTATTGACCCCCCACATTAAAATAAAGCCTTGTGGCCTTTTCTGAATATATAAGTTGGACACATAAATAATGCATCCTCATTTATTAGAAAGTCATGCAACTTGTAAAATTAGAAGGAAGAAAGTAGAGGATAAAATGACTTAAGTCCTGCCACCCTTCAACAGCCATTATTAATATTTATGGGACTGAACTTTCACATGTCTTTAGGCACATCCACATCTGTATCCCACATTTTATATAAATAGATTTTTATTGTACATACCTTTTAAATATTAGACGCAACTTTCCCCTGATCTTCAAACTTTCTGTTTGCTTTTGTCCTCTTCTCCTTCCCTTCATCCTGTCCTTTACGTGACCCTGGACCCAGGGGGAAATGTTAACATTTCGGAACATAGCCTTTCATGTTTGTTTCCCTGCTTCATTGTCACGTGCGAATATTTAAGGACATGTATTTGGCTTTGTGTTCACTTACATTATGAAAGTTAGACCACACAATATTGGCTGTTTCTCTCTAGCTCCTAAGAAAGAGCTTACTAGTTAACCGATAACCACATGTTGTTTGCCAATTGTTGCATCGTGGTATAAACGAATCACCATTTACCCAAGCAAGCTGCTATTGATGACTATTCAGAGCATTTACAAACACTCCACATGCCATGATGAGTATAAGGTTCTTTTTCAAATTGGCAAATTCATTTATAATGGAATTCTCCATGAAGTGGACTGATCTTACCATGTGTCTATCCTAAAATTATTGTACATACATGGTATTCCAGGTCATGAGGTTCTAGGGTTGTAATACTGTCATTTTATCATCAGTACATGATATTAATGAAATTCTGAAAATTTAAAACTGCATATTTTTTTGATCCATGATAAGGAACAATTTATTGGAAACCAAATCCAAACAATAAAAGGGTCTCCTGATTGTCTAAAGAAATGCAAATTTAAAAACCATAGATAGTCCTGGTCTGTCAAATTAGTGAAAAGTTTAACACATCACACTTCTGTGGATGCACGTGAGCTACAAAGGAAATAGACACACTTTCAACACCATAATACTCTTTTTTTTCCCTGGCTTTTGTGTGCTAAACTTTTTTTCACTCTCTCTAATTCTTATTTTTGCTTTTTATAGCATTCTGAACCTGGTATACAATGTACTCTCTGTTGTCACATCTCATCCTTTTAGGATCTCTAGCACCCACACTTAGCCATTCTCTCCTAGTTTCTCTTCCAATATTTTTAAGCTGTATACTTCATACTTCAAACCCTGATGCTCATGGGATTCCTTTTGACATGTGAGAAGGGGTGAGAGCAGATTTTCTCTTTCTTCCAGATGGGAAGCAAATAATGCTGACATCACTTATCCAATACGTTACTCATCTCCAAATGTAGGGCTCCAGGCATTTGGTCCAGCATTGTCTCCATTGGTTTCCATTTGTGTTGGTGAGTGCTTTAGCTTGTCAACTACAAATTATCAGCCTTGGATGAGCAATATCCTGTACTGAGTACATCTGTGGAATAGGCTCTGCTTCTCTGGGGAACCCAGACTAATTCATAGTTATTATTAGTTGTTATTTGGACACTTTCTGTCTTGAGAAACTTTCTTTCCTGGTCAGGTTTGCAGAGAGTGGGGCTTGTGTTGGGACTTCTGAGCTGATGGGGTGTTTTTTGGTTAGTTCTCTGGACCTATGAGACTTGAAAACTAGGGAATTTGCCATGATGCTGCTCCCAGGCCACAGGATTCTGATTGTCCTACCTCTTCTACCTTTGATACTTCCTACATTTTGATTGTGGAAACATGGTTTTCTGTCACACTCAGTGAAAAGAATTGGAGGAGATATCATCTCCTTATATTAACTGAGATATTAATCAAATTACATTTAACCAATAAATTTAACTTTGGAAAAGTTCAGGCTCTGTTAGGAAGAAGAAATGGCTGTCACCTGGTGATAAAACACCTCAAGTGTCCATGTGATTGGACGGTGCCTGAGTCCTGCTTCATGGCTGAAATGTACTAGGTACTCACGACTTGGAGCTTCATTTGCTCATTTCTGTCTGTTCAGTTATCAGCTTGGCTATGCGTGTTGATCATCTTTTGCATTAACATTTACGGAGATGATTACGTGGAGTGAAGTTTCTGGAAAGATCACCAGTGGCTGTTTTATACAGTATATTTCCATCCACACTCAGACTGGAAAATTACATGAAAAGCAGTAGAACCAGAAGCAAAAGTGGAAATTGCTTATAGGCACGATCAGTAAAACAGACATCCATCTACGGAGGCTTCACGATCAGTAAACAGACATCCATCTATGGAGGCTTCATGTTGTATTCAACTCCAGGCAGTGCCTCTGGGTCCCATGTAGGTGGGATATAAAAATACTGCCTAGAGGCCCAGTAAGAAGACTCAGTAGGTACGGGTGCCTGTCACCATGTCTGATGACCTGAGTTCAAGTCTCAGGACCCACCTGGTAGAAGGAGAAACTGACTCCCACAGGTTATCCTCTGATATCCACATGCGTGCTAAATAAATGTATAAAATTTCTAATAAGAAGAATACTGGCTTTCTAATGAGCAGGATAATTTAGAGACAACTGTACCACAAATAAGTTAAGTGAATAGATATAGAGTCTAGTTTTTAACAAGTATTCTATAAAAATATTTTGCCTCTCCTCACTTCTCCAAGGAAAGTTTCTAACTCATTCCTCTTTTTTGTAATTTCTATGACCTTCATGAATTGATCGGGAATAGTGTTTGTGTTCTGAGCAAAGACCCCTCTGCCAAGTCCTAGCCTGTATGTGTTGGGGAATATCATTTTAAGGTATGTTACTTTTGTTTATGTTGCATTTGTTTAATTCTGTGAAGCTTGTGTTACTTTGCCTGTCTAAAACACTTGATGGTCTAATAAAGAGCTGAATGGTCAATGTCCAGGCAGGAGAAAAGATAGGCAGAGCTCTGGCAGGCAGAGAGAATAAATAGAAGGAGAAATCTGAGAGGAGAGGAAGAAGGAAGAGAGAAGGAGGAGGATAGCCACCCAGCTACACAGCAAGCCACAGAGTAAGAAATAAGAAAGGTATAGAGAAATAGAGAAAGGGAAAAGCCCAGAGGCAAAAACTAGATGGGATAATTTAAGTAAAGCTGGCTAGCAACAAGCCAAGCTAAGCCCAGACATTTATAATTAAGAATAAGCCTCCCTGTGTGATTTATTTGGGAGCTGGGTGGCTGCCCCCCCCCCCCCCCCGCAAAAGAGTAAAAAACAACCAACAACAGAATGACATCTAGTTGATGTGAATCTTTCAGAGAGATACATTGAAACCTTAGAATGTGAAAACCATGGCTTTGTTGCTGGTCTCATCACTTGGAAAGTGTTAATTGGCATTAGCTAAAGGCAGATCGCCCTGGCCTTTGTTAATATGATGTTCCTGTTCTTTTTTTTTTTTTTTTTTTTTTTTTTTGCCAGAGAGAAAGCACTGTTCTAATTGAAAGGCAGCTCCACAACTCCCAGGTAGGGAAGAGAAAAGCACTGTTAATTTGCTCAGTGTCACACCTGCTTTGCTCTTCATTAGACCAAGGAAAGAAGACAGTGATGGCTGGTGTCCTGTAGGGAGAAAAGGGTACAACGGAAGTGTGCCTGGTTCTCACTATTACCCGGGAACCCAAGCAACCCAGTGGACAGAAGACAGTGCTTTCTTTAGTCAAAGTTTTTATAGTTAAATGTAATCTCTTCTCCCTTGTGATAAGCACTTATCTCAAAGCCAGTATTCACTGATTGACACATTAAAAATACTATTGAGCAAGCAACATATGACAGACACCTTTCTAGGTACTAGTGTCATGGCCAGGAGAGACAAGACTGTTCTCCCAATAATAGACACCATTTAGGAGATAGATATGCAATGTACTCTGTTATTAATAAGAGCTACCGAGAAGTGCAGAGCAGGGAAATTGATAGTGATTGGAAAAGAGGGCTACTTTAGATGATGTGGCCAACCATGGTGGCCTCTGTAAGAGATGGCATTTGAGCAGAGACCTGAATTCAATGAAGAGGGACTAATGTGATTGTGGGGCAGAGATTTCACAATGAGGTCAGAAGTACACAGACCCAAGAACACAGTCTGCCTGGGTGTGTCTGAAAGTATGGGAGGTCAGAGGACATTGCTTGGACACTAGATGGTAGCCATTAGATGATTTTGAGCTACATCACTCACTAGAAGCCTGTTGCATTGAACTTGGATCAAGACTTCTCCCGCCCCACCCTTCAGTCCTCTCAATTCTAATCTCTAGCATTGATAAATGCATCACAGAGAGCCTCATCCCTCAGTCTCTTACACAGACTTGAACATAATGAGTAAGTGCAATGGGTGTGTATACACATGATAATTGTGTTTACCTACTCATGGAAGCTGACCATCTTTTTCGGGTACAATGCAACCTATAAAAAGGACCCCAGTCCCCTTCTTTCCCATGTCCCAGAGAACTAGGACTTTGTATCCATACTCTTTCCCTAATGTACTCCAAACCAAAGGCAGCTGGGTCTAGATGCTGAGCTCTGAGGTTTGCTGAATCTGACACATAGCTTCTAAATACAGCTGACCCAGGGTCTTATCATGGGAGCACTCTGGATTAAATAAGGGAGTAATTCACGTGTCAAATCCCCTCTCTCAGGAAGCATGAGGATAATTGATTCTTACACAATGTAGATTGTTCCCCAGATTGTTCATCTTGCAACTCCTCCTATTCCATTTCCTGGCCCAAGTAGAGATCATGAGTTAGGGTCATCTTTGCAATCACTGGGTATGGAAAGGAAAGGACATTTGTCTTATTACACAGTATGGTCTCTTTCCTAGTATGTATTCATGTGGGTCTGGATGTAACAATCATCGAATGTGATCCTGAGACAAGAAGATAAACCTTAAACTCTACAACTGTGCTTAATTTATGTAAAATTACTGAGTAACAAGTTAAAATTTCAACAAATTCGAATGAAATTTTCTTTTCTCCAATTTCATTTAAAACTTTGTCATAAACTATATTTTAATCTTAGTAGACAATTTTGGATAAAAGACTAAATTTTGAAGTAATAGAAAACTATTTTAATATTACTAAGCATTTGGTTTTGTTTAGTACAAATTAAATTGAGTTATTTGATTTCTTTTATTCCTTCAGTTACATAAAGATCTTATACCATAGCCTCACATATATTTATTTTTAATTTTTTTCCACTAGATAGTGGAGTCAGAAGGATGATGAACTCTGGGCCAGCTTGGGCTATAAAAGGAAGTTCTCCAAACTAAGAGGAGAGATTATTATTTAACTCTTTATTGATTTGCTTTATGACTTTAAATATTTAGATATAGAGGTTATGATATTTATTTCCCAGTGGTGGGTTGGCACAAATATGAGGGATGTTCATGTAGAGCCCTGCAGACCAGAATAAAACCTTTGGCTTTGATTCCTAGGTTGATGTTAGCCATTTGAACAATGTAATATTCTGAACAATGTAATGGCCAGCTAGAAACCCATCCATCATATTGAGATTTGATGAGGACTTTCCCCACCTCCCTCCAGCACTCCTGATTCTAATAACTATGATTTATAAATACATCATAGAGATTCCAAGGCTGTCTCAGCCCACATGCTCGCAGCCAATGGGTAGTTTGGAGGTACAGCTGAAATAAAGAAGGGATTCTCCCCACCTGGGCCACACTTTCCTTCCAGGATGGCTTTGCTTTATTCATGCAAAGAGTGAATGGGGCAGGGTAGTTTTCCAGGAGCACCATGTCATGTTCAAGTGGTATGCTTCTGCAGCCTGTCTCACTTTGAATCCTGGCTCCTCCCTTATTTTGTTGCATGACTTTGAATGGCTCATTTGGAGACTCTGTCCCTCGGGAGGTTAAGTATCTGCCTCATGAGATTATTGTGAAGTTTAAATGAAATGAGCTCCATGCAAACTTTATAACAGGATACAGGATATAAAAACAAACTTAAAATACTATTTATATTTATTATCTTATTTACTGGATATGAAGTGATAAGACTAGAAAGAGCAGGGTTTGGGCTCCCTGAATTTTGGGTTCTTTCTTTAACTGGGTAATTCATGGAGAAGTGGGGTTTTTAAACTTGGCAGTATTCGGGCAGGGGCTTCTCAGAGAATCCTTGCCTTTCACTTCAGATAACTGTCTGTCTCTCCAGCTGGGTATTAAGGTCCACAAACAAGAGACTCGTCGTGCTCTTCTCTGCTAGGAAGTGGCAGGTATACAGTAGGCATCAGCAAATATTTATTGAGTGATGAAATGAATAAATGTACTTTGATGCCGTATTCCACGGCTTTTCCAGTTTTTTTAATTAAAGTCTAGAAGCTTCTTAGGATGTGACGCCTACGTTGCCTTCTGTGTGAAGTTATCCTTATAGATCTTCCGACCCCAGAGGGATGGCTGCACCCCTCCACTGTACTTCCTTGGTATTTTATGTATTCTTTTGTCCTATTATTCATTACTTGGGATGTTTGTCTCCGCTCCTCTATATGTGATGAGCTCCTCAGCATCAAGGGCCATTGCTATTTCATCTCTTTGCCACTCCTCTCTGTATTTGCTGCATGAAAAAAAGTGCATTTTTCACACACACACACACACACACACACACACACACACACACACCACACACACACACTGAAATCATATACACATACCACAAAAGGGTCTTTCAGATTCCAGAGCTGTGGCTGAGAGACTAGTGTTAAAAGTGTATCGAATTGCTTACGGACTTCCATTCCTGAATCCACAGCCCTGTATGCCAGCCTTCCACTAAGAACAAGGGGAATGGCCATTGCCAAGACATGAAAAGTGAAGTTAGTGAGCTTAGAGTTGGAGGGAAGAGACCTGATGCTGCCAAGAGACCACGGGGGATGGGGGTGCTCAGTCAAAGAGAAGCCAGTGGACTGGTCCCCGGACTGCACCAGCGGACTGCACCAGCGGACTGGTCCCCGGACTGCACCAGCGGACTGCACCAGTGGACTGGTCCCCGGGCTACACCAGCGGACTGGTCCCCGGACTGCACCAGCGGACTGCACCAGTGGACTGGTCCCCGGGCTGCACCAGCGGACTGGTCCCCGGGCTGCACCAGCGGACTGGTCCCCGGACTGCACCAGCGGACTGGTCCCTGGATTGCACCAGTGGACTGGTCCCTGGACTGCACCGCAGCCCCTCAGTCTCCAGGACAGGGCGTTAATTGCACCATTCTGTCAGCACTTCAGCTGTTCTCTCCTGACCAAACACTGTTATGTCATGGTCAAGTTTCCCATCAGGGAAAGCAAAGCATTCATTCCAACAGCCCCGAGCCCCTACACCAAACAGCAAAGGGTGGAAGGAGACAACCCCACTGCTTTCCGTCTGCAAGGCTCTTCAGTGTGTGTGGCAAAGCCTTTTTTTTTTTTTTTTTCTTTTTTTTTGGCCAGGTACCTACTCTAGCTCAGGAAGTGTTCTTTTCCCAGGGGTACTCAGATCTGGCAAGACCGTAAGGAATGCCCTCCCCTCACTATGTAGAAGGACTGATAGAAACACGCCCTTGCTTCAGATGTTGGCTCTAGGAAGCGTTTGGTTTGGAAAACTGGAGTTATCCTTCCCAATTTGGAAAGTTTGCTCTTAGTATTTGGGGGCAGTACTTTATGTAATTACTGAAAATTCTGTATCTGAATGCATTATTCCTGTCTTAGGTAAGATGAGACCAGTGTGTTCATTCCCCCCCCCCGCCCCCCATAGTCAGTGTTCACTAAGTCTCCAAGTACTGAGCACTTTGTAGACACACCATGGAATTTATGATTCTTGGTAGGGGTGGGGTGGGGGAAGACATTCTAGTGCCAGGTATGGTGGAAACTTTAATATTGATTTAAGATTTGAGAAAAGCAATACCCGGGCTGGAGAGATGGCTCAATGGTCGAGAGCACTGGCTGTTCTTCCAGAGGTACTGAGTTCAATTCCCAGCAACCACATGGTGGCTCACAACCCTCTGTAATGAGATCTGGTGTCCTCTTCTGGCCTGCAGGGTTAATGCAGGCAGAACACTATATACATAATAAATAAATCTTAAAAAAAGAAAAGAAAAGCAGCACCCATTGTTGATGAATTCACAGACTGCATCTGGTCACTGGGATTCTATTACCTTTGTCCTTACCTCATAAAAACATTTTCTATTTGGTCATCCTACACATGTCCCAAGTATAAGTGGTGAGACAAAGGAGACTCAAATCTGAGAGGGATATGTGGCCTTTGCCCTGATTGCTTCAAGTAATGCAATGAGCGTTTGGTTGTTCCCTATTTAATTAACCGTGATGGACTATTGATGTACCACAATTGTTTGTCCCAGTAACAAGCTCCAAAATTAGAACGGGAACAACTCACTTAGACAGCTGCCACAGAAAATAAGCATGTGAGAATGCTCCTTGGTCAAGGTAACAGGGTAGAAATAGCAAATCCACATGATTATGTCACACCCATTTTGCTTTTCTATTTCAAGCGTAGTTGACGTACCAGCCTCAGTAACTGAGAGAACATTGCTAGCTGTGCAGTTGCTACTTCGTATCAGGACAGCAAGGATAAACATGCAGCCTGAAGTGTGCTAATCGCAGAGCAATACAGCAACAAGCATCGAACAATTTGGGTCAGTTCCTTGCAGTGTTTAATTAGAGTAATATATCTGTTTGCAATCCATAGCCGATGTGACAAGCTAATGTGTCCATGTACAGACAAATTAACCTCTGCCCATCAGCTGCAAGGATCCGTGAGAAAGCTGCCATATTTGGCCTCTATCCATGCGAGACTGAATAAAACTTAATGATAATTATAAACACAAATGTTAATAGAAAATATATTTCATGTAAAGTGCCTCCCGCAGGATTTTGTGTTCAGGGAAATCTAGCAGACTTGAACAATTGCAAGAATGAACATTTGCGCTCCTCTTTACTCTCAAAAATCTCATTCTAATAAACTGTTTTGAGGACATTTTTAGGTATATCATATATCCTGTCTTCACACAAGTCCAGAAGACTGTTATATTTATGGACCTACACTGACATGTAACTATTTCGAAAAGCCCACAGTTAACATTAGGGTTCACTGTTGGTGTTACACATTCTGTGCGCTCAGGAAAATTTGTAATGGCCTGAAGCCCACGGCCTGAACAATCCTCCATGTTCTCTCCATTTGTCCCCTCCCAAAATCAGCTCCTAGAGAACGCTGCTCTTCTTTTTGCCTCTTCTAGACTACCGTGTCATTGGAACAACTTACTGTGCAGCCTTGTAAGACAGGCTTCGTTCACTTAGCAGTAAGCCAAGTCAGTCTTCTTCATGGAGAAAAACTGATTTCTTCCTTGCACTGAATATATTCTGTTGACTGGATGTACTGTGCCTTGTGTATCTGTTCACTGCTGAAGGAGATCTTGGTTGCTTGGAATTTGCTTCCAAATTTTGACAGTTGTGAATAAAGCTGCTACTAAGATCTGCATACTGGCTTTTAGTTGGACATGAGTTTTCAATTCCTTTATACAAATACCAAGGTATATGACTGCTATATGGTCCAAAGAAAGGTTTGAGTTTGTCAGAAATTGCCAAACTGTCTTTCAACATGTCTGTGCTACTTTGCATTTTCACCAGCAACGAGTGAGAGACCCAGTTTCTTTACATTCTTGCCAGATTTGGTGGTGTTGGTATTCCGGGCTTTGACCATTTTAATAGGTCTATGAGAGGTATTTCTTTGCTTTTTGACCTGCAGTCCCCTGACGCTACATGGTGTTATATGTTGTTTCATATTCTTAATGTCTAATTGTGCGCCTTCTTCAGCAAAGTTTCTATTAATCTGGGACAGTTTTTCATGAGACTGGTTATTTTCTTATTGTTGAGTTCCTTTGTTTTATAAAATATAGTTGTATACATCATTTTATTTACTTAAAATAGAAATAACTGAGTACTGTGTGTGTGTGTGTGTATATAGAGTGCATGCATATTTATGAGTATGCATGCACAGGTGCCCCGAGGTCAAATCAAATGCTGTCATTCCTCACCTTGTTTTTTGATGCATGGTCTCTCACTAGGCTAACTGGTCAGTGGGCCCTGGGGTCTTTCTGTCTCCACTTCCTGATGCCGGGATTGCAGGCACACCACTATGTGCAGCTTTTTACATGGTTGCTGGGGGTCAAGCTTGGGTCTTCGGTGACTGCATGGCGAGCACTTTCCTGACTATTTCAGAAAGTCAGGGCTGGGGAAATAGTTTACCCAGTAACCACTTGCCAGGCAGTAATGAGGACCCAGTTGCAGTTAGGACCAAAGTTAATGATTTTAAGTATTATCACCTCAAAAGAGAGATTTCTATGATTTACCTAAAGCAATCCCAACTTCTCTGCTTCATTAAGTTGGCATTGCTCAATTTTGAAGGTAGAATTCATGAGGGATTTCCATAAAACAGGACTTTTGAAAGACGGGGATTCTGGGTGCTGACTCTGCTTGGCTGGGGAAAGGTTGGAGCCAGAATTTTACTGCCTATTATTGCAGATCCTCCCAGCCTGCCTTCAGAATGTCTGCAGAGAGCAGATGGGAACAATTACCGGATCATGCCCGAGATGGCTCGCCTCACCTTTTAGGGTAGAAAGAGAATTAGGTCTTCAGGCCTACATTTGGCCAGGAGCACAGAGTGACTGTAGGGTTTGCAAATGACTGTCCAGGGGGCATTTAAGCCTGGGTCAAAGGGCTCTTAAAATGTGACATCAAGACATTATGTTTCCTTCCTTTTCTTATTTGTGAGCTGAAGCCAGTTCCTTTCCCTTCAGCATGCCTCATGGTGCCAGTTTCCTCTCTGAGAGCTGTACCAGGGACCCTCAAATTGAGGAGGAAAGGAGCATCATGGAAATGCCCTGTTACTCTCCACAGAACCAAGCAGGCACATCCCCATGTTTCCAGTGTGTGAAGTCAACTGTGTCGATAAGTGGTACTAGGGGAAGTTCCCATGTCAAAATTCCTGCCAAGGAAAGAAGCCCTGCAGGGGACACAGGAGATGGGCAAAGTCAAAAGGGATAAGGTCCCTGGGAAACCTTCAGAGGGACACAGGAGATGGGCAAAGTCAAAAGGGATAAGGCCCTTGGGGTTCTTTAGTCTTGAGAAAAGGGGCTACTTGAAGTCTCCTTAAATGCAGAATGCATTATTATTCAGAAGGCATATCCAGATGTAGGAACACTTCCCTACTGAGGATAGAGCAGGAAACAATGGGCTCCAGCTAGAGAAGGAGGAATATATATGAACAAGGAGGGGTTTCCTGACACTAGTGGTTATAAAGCATTATAATGGGATACTAGAGAAGCTGTCGTAGCTGCTTCCCCACAGAATTTTAAGAATACGACAGACACCTCTTGGTAAAAATGGTTTAGATAAAACCTCCCTGGAGGTTGGAGGATGGATCAGATGACTTCTCAGGGGCCCTTTCAGCTCTGTGTGTTTATCATTTTAAAACTGGACTACAAAGCTTTTTCAGATAAGCCCTATCCGGTAAACTCGGAGCTATATCATTTTTCTCTTCCCACCCCCAAGCTCCATCCAATCTTATTTTCTCTGTTTATCCCTTGCTTTGCTGATGTCTGCTTGACACCTGCTCTTTAGTTATCATGCTCACACTGCTGTGGATGCTATTGAGGCACACAGACACTATTAAAGATGGATGGGATGTTCTCAAGGACAGAGAAAAGATGGCCTCTCAGTACATCGAATAAAGGCTCACCATACTTGGAAATGCAGTCTCTAATGAAGCCAACTTTAACAGCTTTTTCTTTCTTTCTTTTCTTTTTCCTTTTGTTTTTCTTTTTGGTCTTGTTTTGTTTTTTGCATTGACTTCAATCTCCATTCAAGATTCTAAAATATTTAAAATATTTCATTCACATGGCAGAGAAGCTCTTACCATATTACACATGGTTTGCTGTTCCTCAGACTTGGCCTTCCTTTGAAGTCACACATCCCATTTACATACAGCACCGTCTTGAGTGTCTTGTGCTGAAGGAGACCCAAGGTAGCTGCTGCCGGCTTTGTCCTCTGTCACGCAAGGCAGATGTGAGAGCATGTGAATGGTGCTTCACCTCCGTGAAGGGCTCTTCTGAAACCTGTGCTTTTCCAGTTCCAGATGGCTGCCTGCCTTCCATAATTCAAAAATTAACGAATTCATGTTGCCTTCCCAGGACAGCCCTGAACAAAAGAAGGCTGAAAATTAAGAGGTTGAAATTTACAAAGCCAAGAAATTAGTCTAGGTCACCTGAGAATTTCTCAGTTGAAGGTATTTGAAAACCTACACTATCTAAGCTGATGCCAGCAGGGGAAACTCCACGAGACTTAGCTGAAGCAACATAATTATTAGCCTTAAGTACAAGTGCCATATGCCAGATACATACCACTTATATAAATAGCAATGTGTAAGCAAATAAATGCACCAATTTATAAAATGAGGCACTCATGTACCTGTAAAACAGTAGGTACAAAATCTACTGTTTATACATTAAGACACGAAAGAAGTGCCCTGTTTTTAAAGTATTTTGATTAAATTCATTTTGAGTTCCCTTATACACTGTGGACACAAATCTTGGATGATTTCAGTTCCTTTTTTGCATTTCCTGGAGACATCAGGACCCCCAGGACACTTAATGAGATATTAAAACATCAGAGAAGAGCATCTGGCCTGTAGTACTGGGTATTTTCCAGCCCGGCACCCACTTGCAGGTCTGTGGTCCCATCTGGTCCATGGTCATGGGTCCACATTTGTCACTCTGGTGTCCTCCACCTCCCTTATACAGAGTGAGCTCACATCTTTCTGCTGTCTCCCAAGCACACTTCTCTCCCTCTTGGTGGATGGGAACATCATGTTATTGCTCCCACTGTGTTCTGGAGATTCAGAACCATGTGAGGCTCTTTCTTGTAGACAGGATCAGCTAGGTCGTTTCTGGGGCCAAGTGGAAAGTAAAATTGCTCTGCTGCATGTTCAAAACTACCAAGAAACCTGAGATGGTGACAGGAGACACATGACAGGCCATGGCACTCACTCCCTGACCCAGTATTATGTGGATAGGCTCTGTACAAATCCACACATGATGCCAGATTCTAGCAATGACCAGATGCTTACTCCTTAGCAAAGCACAGGTCCTCTGTGAGAGTCTGTATCTCCCACCAGAACACAGGTCCCTTCACTTAGTCCCCAGAGTCTGAGCTTCCTTCTCTTCTGTCTCCTCTGCTACACAAGCAAACTTTCTAACTCCATTTCTGTGACAACTTGACTTTTTATTTTTTAAGACCAAACTAAAAATGTAAGCTATCTAAACTCAAATATTTTTAGTTTTGTTGTTGTTGTTGTTTGTTTGTTTGTTTTCTAGACAGGATTTCTCCGTGTAGCTCAGGCTAACCTTGAACTCAAAGATCTGCCTGTCTCTGCCTCTCAAGTGCTGAGATTAAAGGCATGTGCCACCACAACCTGGCCATTTTTTAAAACTTGTCAATTCTGTTAATCTACCACTACTGCAGAGTAGGTTTTTGAGATATGGAGGCTGTGTAGATGCCCCCATTTTTCTTCCTACTGTGGCTTCTCTTCCTTGAGTGACTCCAGTTGCTAATAGAGTTGGGAAAGAGCCAATGGGGGGCAGAGATGGGGATGTCTTCAGTTCACTAACAAGAGGTTAGATGTGCTGACCAAGCCTATATGGTTGGGCTTCTCAATCTGAAGTGTCAGTCATAATGTTATACTGCCTTTCATCATAAGCATGAACGCATGGCAACTTCTGTACTTATCACAACAAGAAAGTCATGATTCCTGGCTCTTTATACCCCACCCAAAATAATGTCTAGATCATCAAAATAACACACACAGAGACACAGACACAGACACAGACACACACACACACACACACACACACACACACACCTCAAAAAAGAAAAGTGTTTACTCTGAAATTTGTTAACTCATCACTGAATTTTAGCAAAATATTAACACTGTGATTCTGTTTATATATGTGTGTATATACATATATATTATGCATATACACATATATTTGACATATAATGATCAACAGAAACAAACATGGGTTCTCTCATATGTTTTTGACAGGGGCAGGCAGACAGTAGATATAAACCATCATAGTCAAATGGCTTCCTGAATTTATATTTGTTTTCCCCAGATATTCAGTTACATTAATAAAATTTTAGAAATAATCTTCAGGTTTTATGATCCTTCAAAGCTACAAACCCAAAGGTGGACTTTTCTGACAGGAAAGTTGTAGCTAGAGTTTTCCTGCCTGGCCCACAGTCAGGACAAATCTTTCTCACCTGCCAGTCCCACAGCCACTCAGACCCAACCAAGTAAACACAGAGACTTATATTGGTTACAAACTGTATGGCAGTGGCAGGCTTCTTGCTAACTGTTCTACAGCTTAAATTAATCCATTTTCATAAATCTATACCTTGCCATGTGGCTCATGGCTTACCGGCGTCTTCACATGCTGCTTGTCATGGCAGTGGCTGGCAGGGCCTTCCTTCTGCCTTCCTGTTCTCTCAATTCTCCTCTCTGTTAGTCCCGTCTATACTTCCTGCCTGGCCACTGGCCAATCAGTGATTTATTTATTGACCAATCAGCAACACATTTGACATACAGACCATCCCACAGCAGAAGGTAGTTTCCACACAGTGCCTCTGAACACAAGTCTGTCCCTGGGCTACTTGAGGAGACTGAGCTGCCCTGGCGTAATCAATCTCTGCTTGTGTGATAGAAGGGGACTGAGCTTCTCTGAGGCGCAGTGGGAATGTCTAAGGGTTTGAACACCAGCACCCAAGTCCGAGTGATGGCATTTGATTCTTCAAAGCCCACGGTTGTGTTCGTTTCCCCTTTTCAGACTCAGGTTTCACACTAGCAGTATACATTTTTGCCTGACATGTGTGTCCAGTACTGTTGACAGTGCTCACCATCAATCAACTATTCAGTTCCCACGATTATATGATGCTGGTACAATGATTAATGTCATTTTATAGATAGGGAAACTGAAGTGCAACATGGTTAAGCAACTTGCCCAAGGTCACACAGCAAGAAAAAGACCCAGACAGCCTGGCCTTAGAATCTGCTCTTTTAAACTAGTCAATAATTTCATTTGTTTGATACTGATTTTTGACTTCTGATGACATTTTATCCATCTCACATTTAAAGCATTGCAAACTACTAGGAAATAGAGAATACTTTGGCAAATTTACTGGGCTCATTCTTCCTAAGCAGGAAATGAATGTATAACTTATAAAATCAAAGGTGAATGAGTTATATAAAAACTTAAGACTGCTAAAAAGTCCAAGTTGTAAGACAAGGGACAAATGAAGAAATAATACTTGCATCATGAATAATAATCAAAGGATTAAATTCTACAATACACTAAGAACATCTACAAATTAACAATAAAAGAATACCTCAAGAGGAAAAATGACAAAGGAAAAGTCACCAAAAGAGCAAATGGGCAGTTCCTGGTGTGAATGACAGCCTCACTGACAATCGATAGAATAGTAGAAACAATAGCAAGGTACCACTTTTATCTATTGGGTGGTTAAAGAGAATAGAATGATCCTTAAAGCACTAGTGGGTGAGGAGCAAAGAAAGCTTTTGTATAGTGTTTCAGAGAGATAAATCATAAAAGCATTTCTAGAAGGAAATTTGGTAGTTCCGGTCAAATTTTAAAAGAGATCTGCCCTTCTCTGTCAGTCAACTTCTAGGAATCTACACTAGACGCCATTATGAATATGTCCAAACCTTAGGTAAACGATATCATAGCAGCCTTGATGGTTATAATAAAAAACAGAGGGGAAAAAGACCCCATAAAACCCCATAAAGCAAAGCAGGTCAATTATAACTCAACAAAAGAGACTGGAAAAAGAAATTGTAATGTGATACATCTTTGCAATTAAATTATCCACAGTGACGCAGAAAGATCTCCCAGAAAACTGTGAAAAGGAAAGAGAAAAAAATTGCAATGAAATGGCTGGTATAATTCCCACTCATATCATCCTTACTGTACAACACACACACACACACACACAGTGAACATCAACACTACGAGCAGATCCCATGAACCTTTGCAGTAAGGTGTCTGGAAAAAGCACAGTAAGTTACCAACAGCAGTTATTGTCAAACAGATCATGGTCTGCGGCCTCTGAAGAGGCACTCCTGGACTTGAACGTTCCTTAACTCCACATCTATGGAGGAAGTATATTTTTGCATAGCATTGGGTATGATCAGTGTAATTGCGTGTGTGTGTGTGTGTGTGTGTGTGTGTGTGTGTGTGTGTGTAGGACACAGAACAATGTCTGATGTTCCTCAGTCCCTGCCCACTCTTTTCTTCTGTGAGACAGCCTTTCACTTTTCTGTCACCTACCCATTAGGCTAAGTTGTCTGACCATCAAGCCCCAAGAACGCCCTGTCCTTGTCCTAGCACTAGGACTATAGGACTATTGTGTATAGTTATTGTACTTATTGTATATAGTTTTTCTTATATTAGTTATAACTTTATTTTCTTTTTTCTTTTTATTAGAATAAAAGGGAAGTGTGGTGATATTTTATTTGTGCTGAAATGTGATATTTTTTTTGTATGTTAATAAATAAAGTTTGCCTGGAGATCAGAGGTTATAGCGAGCCATAAACAGAAGTCAGGTGGTGGTAGCACATGCCCTTAATCCAATCACATGGCAGGCAGAGTCTCTGTGTGGTCAAGGACACAGCCAAGCATGGTGACACACACCTTTAATCCCAGTACCAACCATAGAGACCTGGAGGTCTGTATAGACAGGCAATGATGAGGAAGTGAGGTGGCTGGGCTTACAGCCAATGAGAAGGCAGAACAGCAAGGCAATAAAGGTGCAGGTTAGACAGGAAGAAGCTCTCTTGTAGATGTAACTGTCTTGTTAAATAAGAAACACAGAGCCAAATGCAGAGTTAAAAGCCCAAGAGGTCAGAGCAATAGCTAAGAGCTGATACTAAAAACCCTTTCTTACCCTTCGCTGCCGCTGTCGTCCTTCCCTTGAGAAAGAGACCTACTTCCTGTGTACCTGTCTTTTTATTGACTTTCTGTTCTGCCTTCTCATTGGTTGTAAACCCAACCACATGACCTCCTCGTCACTGCTTCTCTATACAGACCTCCAGGTCTTCTATGGTTGGTATTGAGATTAAAGATGTGTGTTAATGGTATAAGTTAGTTTAAATTGAATGGTCACACTGGTTAATGAACTATCACCTCTTCTAATTAAGAGGTCTCTCTTGTTCAAATCAAACCTTTATCAATTTTGATGGTATCCACAGCTTATCTTCTCCTGTAGAAACAAAAGCAAAACCTCGTCCCCAACGTAACACATATCCTGGTTTCCATTCTGAGGTCAGCACATCCTTAAAGTATATAGGCTGATTTAATTCTGTAGTTTTTTCTATTATCCAATGTCTCTCTGCAGCTGTTGTTCCTTTCTCATTAGCACGGAGAAAATTCCAAGTTAATAGAGCATTATGCAGTCTATTTCTGGGGGGTTTTGTTACCCCTTTCTGTTTATTTAGCATATCCTTTAGAGTTCTATTTGATCTTTCTATAACTGCTTGGCCTGTAGGATTATGTGGTATACCTGTAATATGCTGTATATTGTAATAAGCAAAAAACTATTTCATTTTAACAGAGACATATGCTGGAGCATTGTCAGTTTTAATTTGTGCAGGTATACCCATGATGGCCATAACTTCTAGCAAATGAGTGATTACAGAATCAGCTTTTTCAGAACTCAAAGCAGTTGCCCATTGAAATCCTGAATAAGTATCAATGGTATGGTGTACATATTTCAATTTTCCAAATTCTGCAAAGTGAAACACATCCATCTGCCAGATTTCATTCTCTGAGTACCCTTTGGGTTACATCCTGCTGGTATTGGCGTCTGATTGTAGAAGGAACAAGTAGGACATTTCTTTACTATTTCTTTGGCTTGTTGCCAGGTTATGGAAAAATCCTTTTTTAAACCTTTACTATTGACATGATGTTTTTTATGAAATTCTGAGGCCTCCAGCACATTTCCTGTCAATAATTTATCAATCTCATCATTACCTTATGCTAGAGGGCCTGGCAAACCCATATGGGATCGGATGTGAGTTATATATAAAGGATGACTCCTTTTCCTGATTGTATCTTATAACTGAATAAATAGTGAAGTTAATTCTGACGCATCAGGGATAAATTCTGCAGTCTCAATATGTAATACCACTCTTTCAGCATACTGAGAGTCAGTAACTATGTTGAGAGGTTCTGAAAAATCCATTAATACCAACAGAATAGCATACAATTCTGGTTTTTGAACTGAATTATAAGGACTTTGAACCACTTTACTTAAATTTTCTGATTTGTAACCTGCCTTTCCTTGTTTGTTTGCATCTGTATAAAATGTACAAACTCCAGATATGTTTTTTTTCCGTACAGTTCGAGGCGAAATCCAATCAGCTCTCTTTATAAGATCAATTCTATCCCTTTTGGGATATTTGCTGTTAATTTCTCCAAAAAAATTACTGCAAGCTCTTTGCCAAGGTTCACTTTCTGTCCATAATTTTTCAATGTCCTCCTTAGTTAATGGTATGACAATTTCTGCTGGGTCTATTCCTGCTAATTGACGAAGTCTCAATTTTCCTTTCCAAATCAAGTCAGAGATTTTTTCCACATAAGTTTTTAATTTTTTATTCGGTTTATTTGGTAAAAATATCCATTTTAATACAAAATGGTGGCACTCATGCCTTTAATCCTAGCATTCCAGAGGCAGAAATCCCTCTAGATCTCTGTGAGTTCAAGGCCACATTGGAAACAGCCAGGCATGGTGACACACGCCTTTAATCCCAGAAAGTGAGCCTTTAATCCCAGGAAGTGAAGGCAGAAAGCAGAAAGGTATATAAGGCATGAAAACCAGGAACTAGGCTGGTTAAGCATTTAGGCTTTCGAGAAGCAGTTCAGCTGAGATTCATTCTGGATGAGGACTCAGAGGTGTCCAGTCTGAGGAAACAGGATCACCTGAGGAATTGTCGAAATTCATGCTATACTCTCTCTGGTGAAGCTACTGCAAGATGGTAAGCTAAGGCTAGTCGTGGCTATTTGATATTTCTTTGATCTCTTCAGCCATTACCCCTGTTTTTGGCTCTGTGTTTCTTATTTAATAAGACTGTTCAGAAATTCATATACAAGTATCTATATGACAAAGATGTTTATGTATCAACAACACTTTTGATGCAAAGATTTGCGATTTGTACGTTCCTGAAAATGCTCCTTCTTACGAGAAAGTGAAGACTCAACTAACCACAAAATCTACTTTATATGAGCTGTCCTGCAACACAGCCATCTAATTGTAGCCAGAAGCTTTCCTGTCCTGCCTGGCCCCGAGATCGGTCCTGATGGATCTCTCCCAACCAAGTTCTTGCAGCTGCTTATAAAATAATCACTCAGAGGCTTATGTTAATTACAAACTCTGCCGGGCGGTGGTGGTGCACGCCTTTAATCCCAGCACTCGGGAGGCAGAGCCAGGAGGATCTCTGTGAGTTCGAGGCCAGCCTGGTCTCCAAAGCAAGTTCCAGGAAAGGCGCAAAGCTACACAGAGAAACCCTGTCTTGAAAAAAACAAAAACAAAACAAAACAAAAACAAACTCTATGGCCTACAGCTCAAGCTTCTTGCTAGCTAGCTTTTATAACTTAACTCAACCCTTTCCTACTAATCTATGTCTTGCCACATGGCTTCGTGGCATTACCTGTTTCCCACTACATGTTGCTCCTTGGGTGGCAGGCTGGCGTCTTTCCCAACTCCGCCCTTTTTATCTCTGTGTCTCTGCTTAGATCTCCCACCTGCCTCTGAGCTGCCCTGCCATAGGCCAAAGCTGCTTTATTTATTAGCCAATGGGAGCAACACATATATTCACAGCGTACAGTAAAACATCCCACAGCATCTAATCAATCAAGAAATACCTACTTAATGTGTGCCTTGGCCAGCATTTAGTACCAGTCAAGCTGTGGTACAAAATCCTGCATAGTGAGAAGGGTTGGGGGGTATTAATTGTTAGGGGAGAGAAAGGGCATCATGGGGTCTTTAGAGTAGAGGCAGAGTTAAGAAAGAGGTCAGGAATTGTAAGGACCAATGTTTCCAGGATTTTGTGTTCAGAAATAAACAAGAATGAGAACTCTTTGTCCCAAGGTCACAGTTCAGTATCAGTGGGCACTCGGGCAGCTGTGGCCACAGATTACCATTAAATGCAACCTGCCTGTTGTACTCCCAGGTCATCAGCATTCAGCTGGTACTGTAGATAAAGCAGAAAGGAAAGCCACATCGAAGAGAAGATAAAAAGAACACACTGAGAAGAAAATAAAAATGCCTTGAGTCTATTTTGCAGACTCAAACACGCGAATCGATCTTTCTGACTCCAGGTTGATCAGGACATAACACACACCCAGATCAGTCATAGTGTGTGCATTTCTGGCATAATCTGACCATGGAAAAACTAGTCACTCTGAAGAAGCCATTAAGTCCTTTGGCTAAAGGAATTGCCCACCCACCCACATCTTAGCTGCGGAATCAGATAGGACTCCAGCTTCACATCTAAATTGCATTATGTGTAGATGCAGAGGCTTAGCCTTTCCTTCCCCCCTGCATCAAACAGGCACACTTGATATTTAAAGCAGTGCTGCTATTTTTAGTTGGTTGGTGCACATCTGTCGGCCTTCCTCCTTAATGGCCTGCTCAGTAGAAGAGATGAGGAAAGCAGACTAAAATCATGTTGTTGTTCAATACCATGATTAGTTTTCTCAGGTTGACAGCCAGCCTTAACAAGATTTTCCTCTTCAGGAAAGGTTCTTTTGATGGATGGTGTCCCTGTGGCTCTAAACTGAACCGCAGAAGCAAGGAGGCGAGTTCTATCACTGCAAAGACTGGCTTTCCTGCTAACTCAGGTGTAATTGATAAAACCCCACACCTTATATGCCCCAAAGTGCAGGTCCAAGAGACAGGACTAGCGTTGTTCCTCTACCTCCCCTTTGTCTTAACTGAATTATCCCTGGCTCTGCCCCTTCTCAACCTGAACTTGGTTACAAATAATAACGCAGGCTGGCAGCAGTCAAGTTTATTAAGTCAAAACACACTTTAGAGGAAAACCCAAACCCTCTAGATCCTAATTACAAAAGGAAAAGCAAAGTGCCACATTGCCCACAAAAACAAAGAAACAGAGTATACGCTGAGAGATCCCAGGGATTCAGGTTGGTATAGCTTGAAAATTTTTGAAACTATCATCCTCCAATAAATTATATAAAGAAATAACCTCTGCCTCTGCCTGTTCACAAGCCTGAAAAGAATTAAACTTGACTAAACCTTAAAATCTCTCTCTAAAAGTACGCCAAGCTCCCGCAGAAGCATCCCTCCTTGGTCTGCTCGCCCGTGTACATTGGTGCTACCTGGACTGTGTGCTGTCAGCCTCACCTTGTTCGCCATAGTCGGGCTGAGTGGACAATCTTTAAAAGGAAAAGCTCACCTAGGATATCAGCCTCTGAAGATTTCATTTAGAGTACCCGTAGGCTAGAAGGTAGAGCTTTGAACATAAGAAGAAATCAAAACTGCTGGGGATGGAGCTCAGGTGGTAGAATGCTTGCCTAGCCTGTACGAAGTGCTGGGTTCAACCAGCAGCCCTGCATAGAGAAGTATGCCGTTCTGGGCCATGTGAGAACCTGTCTCAGAGGAGGATACTCTCTATATGGATAATCATATATTCCTACTTATGGAGAAGTATATCTATAATACATAAATTCATCTCTATACGTTGTCTGCACTGTGAGATCTATAGCAGTGCCAGTGTATCTCACCAGTCCAGGGGGTAGTGGCTGGAAAGTTCCCATCACTGGTCTCAACTCTGCAACTCAGGAAAGCAGAAGCATTTCTTACTTTTCACATTTGAACATAAGCATGCATTTAAAGGCATAGCTTCAATAAAATAGATTGTTTAAAAATTTTGAGCACCTAAAATTTGAAGCAGAAAACATTTCTTCACCATGGCAGTACCTTGAGTTGCAGTCTGTAATTCAGCGTGCTGTAGAAACAGCTGCTCTGTCAGCTCTCATGGTATGGTTTCTAAATAAACTATGAACATGGTTATTGAGGTACCAAAGAGAGGGTGTGGTTAGGTCAACCTTCACCAAGGTTGGACTACAACACCCTATTCCATTTCATTGTAGTCAATTTTGTTCCAGTGAGCACTGACAGACTGCCTGCTATGTGGCGAGAGCTTTCTAACCTTTGGGAACATGAAGATGTACGATGTGTATAGTGAAGCTGTGCTATCTGAGGTCATTTAAACTCATTGAAATGCAGTCTTTGCATTTCCCAAAATGAAGCACATTCTTCCATCTGGAGCCTCCATAGTTCATTTGGTGATTTGAGTAAGAATGGCCTGCATAGGCTCATATGCTTGAATGCTTGGTTCCAGTTAGTGGAACTGTTGGGGAAGGATTTGGAGGAGGTGTGGCCTCATGGGAGAAGTTGCAACACTGGGGGTGGGCTTCTCTCTCTTTCTCTCTCTCTCTCTCTCTCTCTCTCTCTCTCTCTCTCTCTCTCTCTCTCCCTGCTGCCTGTGGATCAGGATGTAAAGCTCTCGGCTACTGCTCTGGCATCATGCCTCTTTCCTTCAAGTCGTGGCGATCATGGACTAACCCTCTAAAACTATAAGCCAGCCCCCAGTTAAATGCTTTCTTTCATGTGTTGCCTTGGTCATGCTGTCTCTTCACAGGAATAGAACAGTGACTAAGACAACTCAGGACCCGAGTACATCTTTCTCCTACAATGTGAAACATATTAAAAAGGGAGCATATCTCATCTTTGTCAAAAGCCATTTCAGTGAAGAAATGAAGGCTCCAGATGGAAGGATGTGCTTCACTTTGGGATGCTGTGGTCCGGCCAGCACCCTTGATGAAACAAATCTCCAGTGTGACTGTGAGCAGATAAGTCATGTGTCAAAGAACACTTCACCGGGGAGTGACAGGTCTGGGAGCTGGACACTAGTGTGGGCAGCTGGAAACTCAGTCTTTACACTGTGTATTGGAGCTACAAGCCTTGTCTTGACTCTGTTTTTCCAAAAGATCTGGGTGTGTACAGAGCCCCACAGGAGCTGTTAGCAAGAAAAGCCACAAATCACTAGCTGTCTGAGTCCCTGTGCTACGGTGTGTGAGGAGAACAGTTTGTTTCATGGGCTGGAAATGCAGACAAAATTTCTGACAGAAGTCATTTACATTAAGTTATGATTAAGATACAATCCATAAACATTAAGTAGCATGTGACATTTTTATTGAATCTTAGATTAAACTCCCCAAAAAGTTTATGGGATCTCTGTGAGTTCAAGGCCAGCCTGGCCTACAAAGTGAGTTCCAGGAAAGGTGCAAAGCTACACATAGAAACCCTGTCTCAGAGGAAAAAAAATTAGCATCTTTATTGAGATAAAACTCAGATATCAATATATGAATACTTATACAAAAATTAATTTATATTATTAATAGTATAAAAGATACTGTCTATATATTATATTTATAGGTTTTTAATATATAAAAATGTATTTACTGTATACAGTTGACTACTTTAGACATAGTTAATTTTGAATCTAGGAGACTCTCACTACAGATCAAGGTAATATACCAATATCTCCAAAACTTACCTGAGGACTCCCTACCCCTATTTTCTGAAAGCAACACTTGGCACCAAATCTAAACAGTTCTTGGATTTAATAATATTTAGAATTATTAAAAAGCCATCTCTTGACAAGAGGAAACAGATTTTCTACTTAAAAGAATGTTTATGTGTTGACTGACTGAAGATCTTCATCAAGAAGGCAGAGCATTAGGAATGGAACCAGGAACTTCACATACAAGAGGAGCAGGCTGTCTTCCTTTCCTTCCCTGTTGCTGTGATTAAAATACTCTGACAAAACCAATGAGAGAGAGACACACACACACACACACACACACACACACACACAGAGAGACAGACAGAGACAGAGTCAGAGAGGCAGACATAGAGAGATACAGAGACAAGAGATACAGACAGAGAAACAGAGACAGAGACAGACAGACATGGATCCAGGGTCCAGTACATCAGAGCAGGGATGTGAAGGCAGCAGGAAGCAGCTGCTCACAGTGCATCTACAGTCAGGACGCAGAGAATAATATTCGCATATTGCTGCTCAGCTCCCTTTCTGCTCTCACACAGTCCAGGACCCCAGGCAGGAAGTGATGTCACTCATAGTGGGTGAGACTTCCCACCACAGTGTAATCAAGATAACATCACATCACACAGGCATACAGAGACCCATCTCCCAGAAGCTTCTAGATTCTGCCAGGTTGACACTAGCATCACATGGTTAGGTGTTTGATGACAATTGCTTAACATCTCACGGGGCACATTTGGTTATGATTCAGCTGACTGTTAACTCCAACCTTAAAGAGGAACAGCTCAATGGTATCAGAGCCAACTATATAGAGAGAAAAGCTCCCACAGGACTGAAAATCAACAGCTTGATCGCAGTTGGCCACTGTGATTTTTCTTTCTGCATGTAAACAGTAAAGCAATTTGACATTTTCTCTTATAAGAAAAACAGTTTCTAAAGGGCTGTGGAGAGAGTTCATTTAATAACGTGCTTGCTGAGGACTTAAATTCAGTCCTGATAATCGGTTTAAAAAGGGATGGTGTCATGGCACGTGCTTGTAGTCCTGGTGTGGTGAAGATGGAGACAGGCCTAGCCAAGTCTCTGAGCTCCAGGCAGTAAGAGATGGTGTCCTACAAAACGAAGTCTGGAGAAATGTCACCTGTGGTTGACCTCTGGTTTACACACACACACACACACACACACACACACACACACACACTCACACTCACACACGCGTGCACCCACATACATATGCACACACATACTCATACAGATAAAATAGTCATTTTATTTCGAAATAGCATCAGAATTTAACTTTATTCTTTCTATAGTGTGATGAAGGCCTGAGGGTGGCCAGCAACATAATCAGAGGGAAAAGACAATTAAGAGACTGTCTAAATTGCAGCTGTCCTGTGCTGACTGTGAGCTCATATAGTCAGAAAGTGTGGACTTGGTCACTGGACAGTTTCTCATGGAGATTAGCAGAAGGGAGGCCATTAATACTCATGGGAAATCAAAAAAATGTATAAAGGAGAGAATAAAATGGTGGCCGGTTAGGGCTTGCTGTTTTACCTTTAAAAGAGGTTTTTGAGGGTACTTCTTTTCATGCTCCCCAACTTTCACATCTTGCCTGGAGGAAGATCTTTTTTCATTTTCTCTATGATGCTATAATCAAAGGAGAAATATATGAGAAGCCTGATAATTTTAGAGTCTTCATTTCAGACCATTAAAGCCGTATTGCATAATTTCCTTTCTAAAGATTGGAACTCTCCAGAAAATGAATAGATGAAAGGTCTCAGCTCTCAAGGATGCTTGCCCAGCCACTTATACAAATGACATATAATAACATGCATTCTAAAACTAGCCATTTTTCCTTTAGTATCTCAAAACGCTATGAATTGATGCAGTCTAGATTAGCTATCAAGTCCTCCGTAGCTTGGCCCATCAGCCGCAGAGTCAGTACTGGAGGCTTATAGAGTTGTGTTGCTGAACCACAGTGCAACCCCGCAACGCTCATCATATGAAATTAGATTCCCCATCAAAAACAAAACAAAACAAAATTTGTGTGTGGCTGAAATTATGATTCCGGGTCCAGGCCTCGAGCTCGAGCATCAACATTGATGCAGAACTGATGAAACTGCCAAGTGGGATTGTATTATTTGATCTTCACAGCCCTGGAATAACATCGCCCGGAGCCACAGTTTCTATAGACTTCCTTTGCAAACGACTTAGCCAGTGCAGATGTATTGACATAGAGTGCCCATGAATGACATTAGGACTACTTAGGAAAGAGGGGAAAAAAAGGACAAAATAACAGCAAAAGAACACAGCAATTGGTTCTGAAAATTACCTTTTTCCAGTGAACCTCTCTGAAAAATTACCTTTTTCTGCTGAATCTCACTCAAAAATTACCTTTTCCAACTGAAGCTCTCTCAAAGTGCCTTGATGGCGAGCAATGTAGTTTTAAGTTGAAAATGTCACAAGGCCATGAAAAGAAATTGATAGAAAATTTCAGGGTTCCTTGTTGATATTTGAAGCAGCCCGTGAGTTTTTGTTCCTTAACACAGATCTGCTCCGCTGCGTCTCCACTTTGATTTCTGTATTCCCAAAACCAGCGTGCTTCCAGGCTTAATGGCTTCACAGAGAAGGGTACGGAGGTGATGTAGTTATTACCGCCAAGGTTCTGTTACCAGTGGGAAATTGGTAAACAGATGTTTTCAAAAATCTCCATTCACCTCAGAACTTTAAGAAAGTGCAGTAAATAAAATCTTGAAGTTTGCTCATCCTTTAAAAGAAATCATAATTATGCACTTGAGGGGCAGTTGAGAGGAGACAGTTCTAAGGCTCCTCGGTCTTGGAGGAAGCAACCGTCTTCATTGTCCTGCTTTTAGGCCTGACTCTGCCTCATGCTTCAGCCTGGCCTTGGCTGAGTCCTGTGGGACGTGAGAATGGACACAATCATGTCGGAAGCTCCTTCCGGCGATGATATTCTTCAGTTTTCTTTTAGTCCAGATTTAGGGAAGAAAGGTGTCACAATGGCTATTGTTTATTATCTCTGTTGCTCTAAGAGAAGTCAACAGTTTGTGTGTACGCATGTGAATGTGTATGTGTGTATTGGGGGGTGCACACACTCGGACTGTGTCTCCCCACTGAATGTGTATGAGGGAGCGCACACACTTGGACTGTGTCTCCCCACTGAATGTGTGTGTTGGGGGGGTGCACACACTCAGACTGTGTCCCCACTGAATGTGTGTGTGTGTGGGGGGGTGCACACACTTGGACTGTGTCCCCACTGAATGTGTATGTGTATGGGGGA
Source organism: Peromyscus eremicus (assembly GCF_949786415.1). NCBI lineage: Eukaryota > Metazoa > Chordata > Mammalia > Rodentia > Cricetidae > Peromyscus > Peromyscus eremicus. The sequence continues at coordinate 94,286,472 of NC_081426.1, forward strand.
TGCACACACTCGGACTGTGTCTCCCCACTGAAAGTGTATGTGTGTGTGTGTGGGGGTGCACACACTCGGACTGTGTGTCCCACTGAATGTGTGTGTGTGTGTGGGGGGGTGCACACACTCGGACTGTGTGCCCCACTGAATGCGTATGTGTGTGTGGGGGTGCACACACTCGGACTGTGTGTCCCACTGAATGCGTATGTGTGTGTGGGGGTGCACACACTCGGACTGTGTGTCCCACTGAATGCGTATGTGTGTGTGGGGGTGCACACACTCGGACTGTGTGTCCCACTGAACGTGTATGTGTGTGTGTGGGTGCACACACTCGGACTGTGTGTCCCACTGAATGCGTATGTGTGTGTGGGGGTGCACACACTCGGACTGTGTGTCCCACTGAATGTGTATGTGGGTATGAGGGAGCACACACACTCGGACTGTGTCTCCCCACTGAATGTGTATGTGTGTGGGGGGGTGCACACACTCGGACTGTGTGCCCCACTGAATGCGTATGTGTGTGTGGGGGTGCACACACTCGGACTGTGTGCCCCACTGAATGCGTATGTGTGTGTGGGGGTGCACACACTCGGACTGTGTGTCCCACTGAATGCGTATGTGTGTGTGGGGGTGCACACACTCGGACTGTGTGTCCCACTGAATGCGTATGTGTGTGTGGGGGTGCACACACTCGGACTGTGTGTCCCACTGAATGTGTATGTGTGTGTGTGGGTGCACACACTCGGACTGTGTGTCCCACTGAATGCGTATGTGTGTGTGGGGGTGCACACACTCGGACTGTGTGTCCCACTGAATGTGTATGTGTGTGTGTGGGTGCACACACTCGGACTGTGTGTCCCACTGAATGCGTATGTGTGTATGGGGGTGCACACACTCGGACTGTGTGTCCCACTGAATGTGTATGTGGGTATGAGGGAGCACACACACTCGGACTGTGTCTCCCCACTGAATGTGTATGTGGGTATGAGGGAGCACACACACTTGGATTGTGTGTCCCCACTGAATGTGTATGTGTGTGTGGGTGCACACACTCAGATTGTGTTCCCACTGAATGTGTGTGTGTGTGGGGTGCACACACTCGGGCTGTGTGTCCCTACTGAATGTGTGTGTGTGTGTGTGGGTGTGGGTGTGGGTGCACACACTCGGGCTCTGTGTCCCTACTGAATGTGTGTGTGTGTGTGTGTGTGTGTGTGTGTGGGTGTGGGTGCACACACTCAGACTGTGTGTCCCCACTGAATGTGTGTGGGTGCACACACTCAGACTGTGTGTCCCCACTGAGTGTATATGTGTGTATGAGGGAGCGCACACGCTCGGGCTGTGTGTCCCACTGAATGTGTATGTGTGTGTGGTGTGCACACACTCGGACTGTGTGTCCCCACTGAGTGTGTATGTGTGTATGAGGGAGCGCACACACTCGGGCTATGTGTCCCACTGAAAAACAAAGAAATGCTTTCTCCAGAACAACACTGGGCTGGGCTCGACTAGACCTGTACTTGGGAAACTTCTGAGCTGTTGGCTGCCTTGGTGGATGCATTTTTCCTCTTTATCATTGATTATTGTCTTCTTCTATCTCCTTTGTCTGTCTGTCTGTCTATCTGCCTTTCTCCAGGCCCAATTCTTCTCCCTGCCCACATCTTTGTCTTCTCTGTTTTCTTCTAATTCACAAGCCTTTTAACTTCCCCTTAGAGCCTCCCCACAGGAACTACGGATAGTCACATGGTGAAACTTCGTGAGCTTCGATGGCAGCTATTAATCCTGAAGGGTTTTCTCTTTTTAACTCATGAAATAATTAGGATTAGAGATATGCCAAATTATTATTTTGACTAAGTCTTTGATCTTCAATATTGAATAAAATCAAAATTCTGTTAAATCTGAGATTACATGAATTTTGGAATATGAGAATACGTAATCTTCTATATTTCAAATTAATTAGAATTTTATTATTAACATTTTAATACCCAATTTTTAAAGTTTGACACTATAGAATAAGTAATTATTTCTTCATTTTCTTGGTCACCAAGTTGCCCTTGTAGTTGTTTAAAAAATGTTTTTGATTAAGATAGAATTAGATCACTTTCCCTTATCTTCCTCCAGCTCCCACCACTACCCCTCTCAAACCCTCTCACATGCCCTCCACACTCTCCAGTTGATGGCTTCTTTTTATTTGATTGTATTTGTTACATACCTGTGTGTGACTGTGTGGGTATGCACAAACATTTATGAACAAAACCTATGGAATGCACATTGTGGGTGGAGGTGTGTAGACGGTTTTAAGGATGACCACTATGCATTAGACAGTCAAATAAGAAGGCTCATCCCTGGAAGGAGTTAATTCTCCTTCTCCAAGCAGTCACTAGGGGGTGGCCCTTTGAAATTTACTCCGTTCACATACCCGTGTCCATTGATCATTGATACTGCCATAGTTCCGGTCCTGTACATGCAGCCATTTCTAGGAGAGATTGATACTGCCATAGCTCCGGTCCTGTACATGCAGCCGTTTCCAGGAGAGACTGTAGTACCGTAGACTTCTGGTGTTCTGTCTCTTACAGTCTTTTAGGCCCCCTTCTTTGATGTTCCCCGAGCCATAGATGTAGGAGCTGTGATGTAGGTGTACCCACTGGGCTACACTCCCAAGGATCCATTGTGGTTTTCTGTGGTGGTCTCTCCATTTGCTGTAAGGAGAAACTTCTTTGATGAGAGGTGGCAGCTACACTTCTCTTGGGTATGAGGATAAGGTTTGGAATGTAGTCAGGAATTATGCTGGTCTAGCAAAGTGGTGGCAGCAGATTCTCTTCTACGGTCCATGACTTCACTTGCCCTGGGAAGCTGGCTATGTTTCCAGTACCAGGCATGGTTTCCTTTTTGTTGAATGGGCCTTAAGTCCAGTTATAAGCTGTTTATTGGTGAAATTATTAAGGCCACTCCACATAGTTAAAAGGGAGATTTATTTGGTGGCGTAACTTACAAATGAAGGGATAGGTAGGTTGCGGGTTCTGGGAAAGACGCAGCGCAGTCCGGCGGTGTTCTCTGGAGAACTCTCTTCGGTCTACCTCTAGCATCCAGGGTCCAGCGAACAAGAGAGGGCGGTACATCCGGATCTCGGGTCTTCAGGGCCCTCCCTTGGCCCCACCTTGTAGGCGTGACAGTTACCGAAGCCTCAGTGGGGGTTGGAGCTTCCAGATCAAGGCTGGAATGGCTACCCACTACAGCTGTTGGCTGGCCCTGATATGTGAGTGCCACTTCTTTGCACTTCACGCAGGGCTGTCTTAGGCGTCGCAGCTGGAAGGAGTGTCTAGCTGCTTCACCCACCTTGGTAGCTTGCGCAGTGTTTTCTGAAACCATGGAAGATAGACCACAAGAAAGAGGCTTTCAGGGCAGATCCAACAGCTGTGTTTATGGCATATCTCCAATAATACAAAAATACAAACCCGAAAGGTTATTCTAATGGACCGCTATATGCCCACGAAAAGGAGCAAGGGAAGGCTCTATGAACTATTACGGAGTGGCTTCCTGGAGATACTTTTAAATGGAAAAAAAAAAAAAGGGAAGGAAGCAAACCATAAAGTGGCCTTTGTTATTTGTATAAGAAAAAAGAGGCGGGAAATGTAACCCTACTTATCTTTACAATAAGACACAGTAGAGGATAAAACAGAAAACAATGAAATTGGTCATATACTCTGTTGGAATACAGAATTGCAATGAGGTTAAAAAAAGATACCCAGGAATGAGTGGCTTTTCCCTTTGTGGACTTTTTTAAAAAAAAAAAACTAGTTTGTTCTATAGATTCACGAAAGGGAACTCAGTAAGAACTGGGGTGAGACCCTACTCTGTAAGGAAGCTCAGCACATGGTTTAACTATACCAAAGGAGAGCAGAGAGGGGTGGAGGGTGGAGAGACGCAGGAGACAGGAGAGAAACTCACCCCAAACTACATGATTTATGGACACAGACATTTTTATAGACCTTCATGTGGTTTTTTTTTTGGGGGGGGCAAGTTGCAAAGTAATAATGAACACTTTTTAATACTTGGTTTGTTTTGTTTAAAAATAATAGCTTAGGTGGCTATTCCGAAACTATTTCACATGTTGTAGGGTTAAAAAGTGAAGGAAGGTGTGCTTGGAAGCCAGAGGCCCACTGTGGAGTGAGAAAGACTCAAAAGTGGGATGAGAGCAAGGAAGAACTCAGGGCGAGATCTGAGCCAGGAGTCTCAAGACAGAGAACATGTGTGTCTGTGTGTCTGTCTGCACAGTGGGTATGCACTAATAACATATGTGTCTGTGTGTCTGTGTCTGCACAGTGGGTATGCACTAATAACATATGTGTCTGTGTGTCTGTGTCTGCACAGTGCGTACACACTAATAACATATGTGTCTGTGTGTCTGTCTGCATAGTGCATATGCACTAATAACATGTGTCTGTGTGTCTGTGTCTGCACAGTGTGTACGCACTAATAACATATGTGTCTGTGTCTGTGTCTGCACAGTGCGTACGCACTAATAACATACGTGTCTGTGTGTCTGTCTGCACAGTGCATACACATAAGCAAGTTCTTGGCATGATTGTATGGGTTTCTCCCTATAAATATGTTCATTTCAGGCTCTGCTTATTGAATTGATGGCCTAGGATCAAAACATCCCAGTTGCCACAAGCATGCCTAACAGCCAGGCCTTGGAATTAGGCGTCTTCAGATAAATGGCTGATCCCAGAGCTGAACAGGATGCACAGAAAAGGAACCTGGGACATCTCGTAGGTCAGAGAGTAGGAAGACCAGAGGGAGGAGGAAGGATGGGGGAAAAGGGACTGGGAGGGAGATCAATTTGGGGAATATAAGATTCTTGCTTGAGGCAGAAAGCAAATTGTTAACCAGTAAATGTGGGCTGAGTGCCAGCAAATGCCAACATCCTGCGCCCATGATAGTAAAAATTGTATCAGGACACAATTAATGGTTGATACCAAATCAAGGGATCTTATTTGACGGGAGTGCAAGATGTTTGCATGCCTTGAAGTATCTACTCAAAGACTGCTTCTAGGTTGCAAGATAGGAAATCAGTAATGATAGTAGAAAATCCAGAACACCTTGTCAGTATGATCAAAGTTCACATCAGCATGAGGACCAGATGTGCCTCCTGCCAGGGTGCCCCAGGAATGGGGCAACAGCAGCCACACTGTCCTGTTGAGAATCCATTCATAGTAAGACACCAGACAAACCTAACATGGAAACTGTCCTATGTAAAGATGAAAGAGAATATATTCTTCATCAGGTTACCCCTTCTAGTCCTCCAGACAGAAATGAGGGGTTTTAGTTAGTCACCCCATTAGGCTGTGCATCTCGGCAAGTGGAGCCCGAGGCACAGAAAGGCGCAGCAAGCTGTATGACAGAGGAATATCCTTGGCCTTCAGTGGTGCCCTGTGGGCTCTAGTACAGCTTCTGCCATCCATGACAAGAGGTTGCCCAAGGACGCTGCCAAGGAGAGGGAGACCGGAGAGAGAGGGGAAAGAGGGCACGTCTGAACTATAAAAGGCAATGAGCCTGTTCCTCCTGTGAGGGCGACCAGAGTATGTCCCCTCAGTCTCATTCACTGGTGACCTGAATTCTAGCCTGTATTCACTTCAGACAAGGAGATTTCAAAAGGTGAAAAAAAAAAAAAAAAAAAAAAAAAAAAACAAGAGTCACCACAAGTTGAGTTATATGTCAAATTCTGGTCTTCTTCCTCAGTCCACATCCACTGTTCACTTTTCAGAGTCCTGAGTCGTCCACTCTGGGCATCCTGTCCACGGGTTAGGGCTGTGTTCAGAAGGACCAGGACTGAGGAGCAGGCAAAGTTCATCTGCCCTGCAGCCGGCAATGCTTGGTGTCTATTATACTAACTTATTTATTCATACTAATTTAATTCAGTTGCAGTTTTGAAATTATTGAAAAACGTGCAATGCATTCATCACTTGTGTAGCCCAGCATATGATCTCTGTTGGTAAATATTAAACATGCCCTTGGAAAGAAAGCATGTCGTACAGTCAGTGGGTGTCACATTCTGTTGATACTATTCATACAGGTTGATTGATAGTGCGTTCATTTCTCTGTCTACATAGGTACTTTTGTCCACTCATCTCCTCTGCTATTGGGAGTGGATTATATTTCAGCTGGGGTAGAAGACCCATCTGCTACTCCACTCAGCTCCTCTGATTTCTGCTTTATATATTTTGAAGCTCTGTTATTAAGTAATACACATTTACAATCATTCTGTCTTCTTACTATATTGAATTTTTTACTATCATAAAATTTTCCTCTTTATCTTTAGTGCCACTCTCTGCCTTGAGATACATTTTCCTAATATTTTTATTGTTTGGTAAATAATTTTGTTATTTTCCTTATTTCCATCTTTTTATTTGTGGCATGTCTCTTATAGGCATTGTGTATTGGTGTCTTGTTTTTATTTTTCTTTCTATTGAATCTGACAATGTTATTCTTTTATTTGGAATGTTTAAGTCATTTGTATTTAGAACAGTGATTGGTGTGGTTGGATTTGGTTCAGTCATTAAGTTGAGTGTTATCTACAGCTATTTGGTTGTTTCTCCTCTTTTGGTTAATCCAAAAAAAAAAAAATGGCTCTCCAAGTTAAGAATGCTGCTTTGAATTTTTTAAAGTAAAAAATGAAGTGCACAAGATACAGTTGCTGATGTAAGTCTTCAGTACGGAATTCCTTGTCCACTGTCGCTCAGCCTTCCCAGGGCTGCCGCTGTGCCCTGTATATACCGTGTTCTGTTAAGTATCTTACTCGACAAGTCCACACCTTTAAGATACCACGATCTAATCATCACCCCAAATGAAGTCATTGCAAGTGTGGCCTGCAAAGCTGGCCAAACACATTTGGCAATCACAAAACAGAAGCAAACACGAAGCATGGATCTTCAACCTTTCCCACCTCGCCTTATTTCCCCCTAGATGTTAGCAGGATGTTATTCTCTAGCTACTACAATACAGTTGTTTTGTACAGCGTATCCACAAAGGAAAAGCATGACGTTGTGTAGTAATACCTAAAAGTAGAAGTAATGTTTTAGAGAGGTAAGTCTGATAAGGCTGTTAACCATAAGTATAAATGCGGGTCATAAAAAGAATCATAATTTCTCTGTGGTTCATGTATTAGCTGTAACATAGGCAGCTGATCTGAGATTAGTTCCATGGATCAGCAGACCCACCTGTAGGAAGAGGATGGCCCAAGACAGAGAGGGAAGAATGCTGTGGGATATATGGCAAATGTGTTGCTAATTAATCAATAAAACACTGATTGGCCGTTGGCTAGGCAGGAAGTATAGGCGGGGCAAGGAGGAGAATAAAGCTGGGAAGTGGAAGGCTGAGTGAGAGAGACACTGCCAGCCGCCACGATGACAAACAGCATGGGAAGATACTGGTAAGCCACGAGCCATGTGGCAAGGTATAGATTAAAGGAAATGGATTAATTTAAGCTATAAGAACAGTTAGCAAGAAGCCTGCCACGGCCATACAGTTTGAAAGCAACATAAGTCTCTGTGTTTACTTGGTCGGGTCTGAGAGGCTGTGGGACTGGCAGGTGAAAGAGACATATCCTGACTGTGGGCCAGGCAGGAAATCTCCAGCTACAGAAGAACATACTTGCAGCTGTGATGAAGACAGAGATGTGTCCCATGTTAACTCTGGATTCAGCTTGCACTGTATCCCCAGTGAAAGTCTGAGAACAGAGGCAAGTGAGTGTGAACATTCTATAGATCAGTACCTGAATCTATGTGTCTAGCCATGTGCATTCACTTGCCATGTGCTAAATTGTGTATCATTCTGTCCACACTATGTCTTGTGTTCTTCCTAACTAATATGTTTAATTATCTGAAGTGTGAAGTCAAAAGAATGAGACACTCATATCAAATGTGACTATTAAGACATTCAACACAACACTACTCAGTCTGGCAGGTCAGAAAACTTGATCCATTAGAGAATAAAAACTACAGAGAAATATTCCTGTGCAGGGGGTGTCTTTCTGTATGCTGTGAATATATGTTATTCCCATTGGTTAAAAAATAAGCATCTTTGTCCTATGGCAAGGCAGGAAATCCAAGGAGAGAGACAGGAAAGAGAAAGGCAGAGTGAGGGAGATGCCAGACTGCCATCCTAGGAGCAACATGTAATGGGACATGTGGTGATACATAGATTAGTAGTTACTGGTTGAATTAAACTATAAGAGCTAGCTAGCAAGAAGCCTGCCATAAGCCATACAGTTGATAATTAATATTAAGGCTCTGAATGATTATTTTATAAGTGGCTGAGAGACTGCGGGGCCGGGTGGGACTGGAGGAATGTGGGACCAAGGGGCCGGGCAGGACCTGAGAAACCTTCCAGCTACATTCCTGTGTATGTATGCACACTCTGTGTTGGGCATTGCTCTTACGTGGTGTCCTGTCACTTAGCCAGCTCTATCTGGACTTCTGGGATTCAATCGCCTCACACTACTTTCAAGCAAACCTTTGATGTTGTTTCAGGGCTGGTCCATCCACAGACAGTGTTGAGTGACCCCTCCCCCTCGCTGTGGAAGCTGTTCTCATGTACATTTCGGGCGTTTCCCCCAATTTGTGAACAACTTCAGCCTACTTGTTGCAATTCAGAGAAGGGTGAGAGGAAGAGGCACAGAGGGCTTATAAGTAAGAAAGGGAGAATTCTACATTTTGTTCAGGTAAAAATGAGGACTCATCACATTTCCGTATCGCTGGTGTAAGACTGCGCCTTCTAGTGATTTCTCCTTGTAGTTGGAATCTAGGCAGCAGGCACCACGTAGCCACTGCCTGCAGGTACACGTGCTTTCTCTTTTCATTCCCATCGATGCCCGTCCGTTTTGCTGTTCATCTGTTTGTTTATAGTTTTATACTTATTTTTATTTTTGAAGTTATAATACAATTATAGCATTTCCCCTCCTCTTTCCTCCCTCCAAACCCTCCCATGTACCCCTCCCTGCTCTCCTTCAAACTCATGACCTCTTTTTAAACTGTTACTTCATGAATATGCATATGTATATACATGTATGCTCCTAAATATGACCTGCTCAGTATGAATGTTACGTATATGTATGTTATCAGGGCTGGCCATTTGGCACGGGACAACCAATGGGTGTGCTCTTCCCTGGGGAGGACCACTTCCCCTGCTCTCAGCTTTCCTCAGTTGCCTATAGCTCTTCGTGTGGGGTTTAGGGCCTTCCCATCCACCATGACATGTCCATTGGTGCCATCCTTGTTCAGCTCATGTTTGGGCAGCCATGTTGGTGAGATTTTATGGGTATTGCATTAGACATTACTAAGAGACACAACTTCACAGCAATCTCATAGATCCTCTGGATTTTATAATCTCACAGATCCTCTGGATCTTACAATCTCACAGATCCTCTGGATCTTACAATCTTTCTGCTCCCTCTTCTGCAACGTCCCCCAAGCCTCAGTTACAGGAGCTGTGTTGTAGATGAGTCCATTGGGATGGGGGCTCTATAAATCTGCATTTTGATTGGCTGTGGTTTTCTGTGGTGGTCTTCATCTGTTGCAAAGAGAAGTTTCCCTGATGAGGAGTGAAGACCCACACCTCTGTGTGGATATAAGGGAAATGTTTATAGATTGTTAGGGATTGTGCTAGTTTAATAAATTAGTGGTTGATTCTTCTCCAGTGACTATGACTTCACCAGTACTGAGTAGTCAGCTAGATTTCCAGTACCAGCATGGTTTCCCTCTTGTTGAGCAGGTCTTAAGTCCAATTAGAGAACATTTGGTGATTGCCCAGGTATGTGTGCCCCCACTGCACCCTGAAAGTTATCATGCCATGTTGGTCATTTGATGTGGTTCACAGGTGTCATAGCTTGGTAGGACTGACTATTGGTTGTCCCCATCCATTGGAAGCTGCTTGGTGCCTTCTGGTATCATGAAAGCTAGTTCCCAGGAAGGAGCGTTCAGGTCCCAGCTCAGGGACCTCTCAGCCCTGTTTCTGGAGTTCATGGTGCCTTCAGCAATAAAGACTTACTTTCACATCTTGAGGGCAACCAAAGGCAACAAGCAATAGGCTGTATGTTTGGGGAGTTCCTTCGACAGTCCTGACCAACCGCTCAAGAGAGCTTCTCATATATGGGTTTTTGTTAGATGGTCTTTGGCTCTTGGAGGGAGCTCCATTAGCCTAGATGAGAACGTGTTCATTTATACACAGAATTATAGTATTGTAGGGTATTTTTGGTAAATGATATGATTTCTGTGGCTTTTTAGACATTCTTCTTGCTATTTTACCCTCTTCCCTCCTCCTTGTGTGGAACTCTCTCCCTCCTGTTTTCCATCCCCCGTCAGATTTCGTGGATCATGCTGCTTCCCTTCACCCCCCTCCCACATTCTTCTGTGCCCCCCTAAAGAACGCCCCCTTTCCCTCTTCCCTGATCATCACATGAGCCCTGCTCTTCCCCTCACTATCATCCCCGTCCTGTCAGTGGTCCCCTTTTAATTTCCTTGTTTCTGTCATTTTCTCCAGGCTGTGCACTCACACCTCAAGATTTAGAGCTAGGAGCCCCCAAAAGAGAGAACATGCAGCATCTGTCTTTCTGGGTCTGGGTTACCTCACTCAGTATGACCTTTCCTAGTTCCATCCATTTACTGTCAAGTTCATGATTTCATTTTTCTTTACAGCTGAATAGTATTCCATAAAATGTGTGTGTGTGTGTGTGTGTGTGTGTGTGTGTGTGTGTGTGTGAGAGAGAGAGAGAGAGAGAGAGAGAGAGAGAGAGAGAGAGAGAGAGGTTTTCATTATCCATTTATGGTTGAAGGACCTTTAGGTTGTTTCCATTTTTCCCAGCTATTGTGAATAGAGCAGCAACAAACATGGCAGAGCAAGTATCTGTGGAGCAGGACGCTGAGTCCTGTGGGCATATGCCAAGGAGTGGTGTAGCTGATCCTATGGTGGATTTATTTTTAGCTTTTTGAGCATTCTCCACACTGATTTCCATAGTGACTGCACCAGTTTGCAGTCCCACCAAAGTGAATGAGCGTCCCTTTTTCCTACACCCCTTCCAGCATTTGTTGTCTCTTGTTCCACTGATATTTGCTATCCTGACTGGAGTAACAGGAAATCTCAAAGTCGTTTTGATGTGTATTTACCTAATTGCTAGGGATAATGAACATTTTTTTCTTAGCCACTTTTTGTCTTCTTTTGGGAACTCTCTGTTCAGGTTCCAGTCTGTTTTTCAAAGGGGCAATTTGTTTGCTTGTTTGACTTTGTTTTTTGTTTGTTTGTTTGTTCTTTGTATATTCTGGACAGTAATCCTCTGCCACAGGATGTGTAGCTGGCAAAGATTCTCTCCCATTCTGTGGGCCTCCTCTTCACCTGGTTGATTGTTTCTTTAGCTGTGCAGAAGCTTTTTATGAAGCCCCACCTGTCAGTTGTTGTCCTTGGTCTCTGGGAAGTGGGGTCCTATGCAGGAAGTCCTTCCTGCACCTATATCATGTAGACACTGCCTATGTTTCTTCTAGCAGTTTCAGGTTCCACTTTTAGGTATTTGATTCATTTGGAATTAGTTTTTGTGCAAGGTGGTAGATATGGGTCTAATGTCTTTCTTCTGCATATGGATGTCCAGTTTTCCCAGTATCATCTGTTGAAGATGCTTTCTTTTCTACATATTATGTTTTTGGCATCTTTGTTAAATATTAAGTGGCTGGAGGCACATGCACTTATTTTGGGGTCTTTGATTTGTCCCATCTGTCTGTAGGCCTGTTTCTGGGCAAGCACCATGTTGTTTTTATTACTGTGGCTCTGGAACGTATCTTAAGACCTGAAATTGGAACCCTCCAGTATTGCTTCTTTTGCTCAGGGTTGTTCTGACTATCAGGGGTGTTTTGTGCATCCTATGAATTTTAGGATAGTTTTTTTTCCCTGTTTCTGTAAAGAATGAGATGGGGATTATATCGGGGTTGCACTGAATCTGCGAATAGGTTTTGCTAGAACGGTCATTTTCGCAACGTTAGTTCTACCAATCCCCAAGCGTGGGATGCCTTTCAGTTTTCCAGTGTCTTTTTCTATCTCTTTCTTCCAAGTTTTAAAGATTTCATATAGAGGCCGTTCACTTCCTTGCTTAAATTTATTCCTAGATACTGTGAATAGGAATGTGTATACGATCCCATTCTTTGTATGTTTGTTTTTTGTGGATAGACAAGTTACTGATTCTGCAAGTTGATTCTGTATCTTGCCACATTGCTGAATTTGTTTATCATTTCTAGACCTTTTCTGGTAGGTTTTTGGGGTCTCTAATGTGTAATGTAAGTGGTGATTTAGCTATCTCTCCCTATTTGTATCCCTTTAGACTCCTTGCCTTGCCATCTTATAAGGAAACATCTGTTGTCACCCAAGGAAGATTAAGAACAGTTTGTGCTCAGGTATTACAGAATTTGCATCAGAAACTTGGAATAAAATTTCAGAGACAACAGCTGTTCATTTTTATGGAAATACCATGCCATTGATATTCTTGATAGACTATCAGATGCATTTAACACTAATATTGATAGTTTAAGTTAAAAGAGGAGTTTGATGACTGTATCTTGTCTGAAATATCTTCATATAGAAATATGTAAACAATGAGGACTAGGGAGTGTAGGGTCCGAGGAAACACTGAAGAAAGAACCCAGGTTCAGATAGTATGTAAAAGCAAAGAGTGTTTATTATACCAGCATGCATGTGAGGTTGTTCACCTTTACAAAATGTCGACGACCCTGAGAGAAACCTGCAGGCTCCTTTTGAGCACAGCTAAGGTGAGTTTCAGGGACAGTTAGGTCATCACAAATGTGACTGGTTGCACAAGCAGCAGTTACATTAGTATACTTTTAATTGGCTGAGGTTTAGTCTTACCATGTTTGGACACACTTGCACAAGCTTGGGCAAGTCCGGATGTGACTCAGAAGGGTCACATCCTGGTTTGTCCTTGAGACATTGTGAGACTGACTTAGACCCTCTGTGTTTGTTCTCTCCCTCGACCCTGAATGTAAGGGCCTTGTAGACTGATGGCCCTTTGTTGAGACAGACACCTGTTTGTCCTTCTCAGAGAACTGAAACCTAGACTCAGTTGTGAGGGTGGGAGAGTTTAATCCTTCAGAAGAAAGCTCAGTCAGTAAAGCTTCTGCTTTGCCACCATGAGGACCTGAGTTCAGTTCCCCAAAAGCTGCGTTTTTTTAAAATCCAGGTGTGGTTGTGCACACTTGCAATCCCAGCACACGGTAGATCACGGGAGCTTACTGGTCAACCAGCCTTTTAGCTTACTAGTGAGTTCCAGGCCGTTAGAGACCCTGTCTTAAAACAGCAACAAGAAAAACAAAGGTGGACAGCATCTGAAGAGACATGTAAAGTTGTCCTCTGACATCCATGTGTGTATACACCTGCATACACAAGTGTGTCTGTGTACAAAGGAACAGCACACACAAACACACATGTGTATTCATACATGTGTCAGTGGGGGAGGGAGTAATAAAACAATAGTCAATTTGTTTTCACTTATTTATTTTCTACTTTGCATACTCATGAGGACAAAAACATGACTTAAAATATGCTATATGCTCAAATAAGATCTTTAAAAATCCCTTTTAGGAAACATGGAATGAACAATTGTAGGTGGGAAGATAAGTTTAGTTGACATTTTTTTTTTACATTTTACAGTTAATAGCAGGACAAATTAAATAAACCATGCAAACAATACCATTTAGAGCTCAGACCAGCAGATTAGCACCAGAAAAGAATCTTGCAGTATCTGGAAGGCCTGTGTTCCTTGGTACCTCAGAGCCAATCTAGACAAGTTCTGTTTCCAGGACAAAAAACCTTCAGTGTAAAATGGATTCTATTTGATCCCAAGTCTACACCTGCCTGCCTGGTGTCCTCCTGTTTTAATTTAGTGAGAAAAACACATGACACACATTTCCACAGTAAACACATTAGTAAAACAGAAACATGCTCTGGTTGAACCATTCATAAATGCCACAGCCCTGACTGATATTAGGAAGATGTATATTAAAATGCTACTTAGAAGACCTTCAAATGGGAATAAAAATCTGAACACCACTAATGTTCAGAACGAGTATTTGGTGTTACCTTAAGGCAGGCCATATGGGCATAAGTGCTCAGACAAGAGCTTTCTTGGAGTAATTAATTATGTTTTCTGAAGTTGCTTTTCTCTGCAACTTCAACTAGCCATGAGTCTCCAAAACATGCTTAGCTGGCACTATTAAATGCTCAGATCCAGACTTTTGCTTGTTTCTGCAGAGGAAAAAGGAGTGTCCTAAGTTGACCTCACACCAAGTTCCCAAACAGTGTAGCTACCAAACCCTGCACAGCAGTAGCTCAAAGATGTCATCTCCAAGGAGGAGCCAAGGAAGCTGTGCCATGCACTCCCCTTGAGGACTGTGTGGAGCAGATTCAGGACACAGGGACCAGGAGGGGGAGACCCCACTCTAGCTATATGTCTTCACTGACTTAAGGAGATTGACCTATGAATTCAATGACACTGTAGTGGCTGGAAGTTTCGGGAAAGATTCTAGAAGGTTAGAAACTACATGAAGACAAACAGCTTCAGAAATTATCAAAACAGTCCCATAGAGTTTTGACAACTGCTCTCATGTGGGATGTAGTGAAACCTCCACTCACGTGCAGGTCATGCAGGGGTAGTGAAAATTTACAAGATGGCCAAGGCACCAGCAAGGAGCTGCAAGCTGCAAAACTCCCCAGATCCACACAAGGTGTGGGAAAGGCTTAAAATTCAAAAAAGTGTGGTCAGGGATGATGACCACCTATGATGTAGGAGATTCCATTGGAGTCACAGCTTGGTGATGGGAATGAACTATCCTTCAAGTAAAACTATCCTATATGTATACTAGCCAAGCTTAACGGTGAGCCTGAAAGAGATGGGCTGCTCTCTGCAAGTGACCTTGTCTGCTGAGACAATACAACACTGTGAAAGTCAGACCACAGCTGAATCAGACTCAACAGTGTGGCATTTACGACACCCACCAATGCATGTATACAGTTAATAGTATGTTCTAAAAAGTAGGAAAATCTGAACTAATGAGGAGGAAGACATCAAGAAACAGAAACTGAAGCCCCCACAAAATGATAGATGTCAGTAGAACACGGAAACCACTCTCAAATATTTAAAGGAAAACATGAACACAAGGACTGAGGAGAATTCACGAGAACCAAAGGATACCTCTAGGCATGAAAAATACTAATGCTAGAAGAAAACATCATGGCCTCCACACAGCAGAAAAGATGACCCATGACAGATACAAATGAAGTGTGTCTACAAACGGAAGGACACAGCCATCTCCTTCAGTGATCTATGAGACAATACAAAGTTGTTTAATGCACACGTTGTTAGAAAAGGAGAAAGGTGTTTGGTAGACTGTCTAAATTGTGTTCCAATTGTGGTGCCAACTTAGAAAACCCAAATTTGAGGAAGCTGAACCCACACCAACAACGGAAGGCAAATAATAAATTTGTGAATGTCAGAGGAAAGATCTTAAGAATGGGTGGAGAAGGGCCCTGTAATGGACCTGAGGCTTTAAATAACAGTTTAAGCAAAGACAAGAATAAAATATCAGAAGGCTTATGACACAGAGAAAGTGAAAATATAAATAAAGTGCAGAGTAAACAAGCGAATTCACAAGAGTGTTCCATTATATGTCACATGATATACAACTATTCAGAGAAAAACTGGTAACTTCAAGGTATATACACAGGAGCAAAGGCTTAACTGATTAACTAAAATACAGCAACACCAGTCAATAGCTGTGACAACATCTGATTCTGAAAATGCTCAATTAGTCAAGAAAAAAAGAGAAAACTAGATGGGAGCAAAAGAAAACAGCCAAACAGCACCAAGGAAACAAGCATGACAGTCAGTATAAATACCCTACACTCTCTGAGTCCACCTGGATTAAATAAAAAGGCAACATCCAACTATACGCCTTCCACAAGAAATTTGCCTTCAGTATAAAAGCACAGAAAAGATGAAAGGTCTTCCACAGAAGCAAGAGCAATAACCATAAGGAGGCTGGACTGGAAATAGCAGCAGAGTGGGCCAGCAAGAGATAAAGGGGCACTGTATAGTAACAATGGAGAGAATTCACCAGAAAGATAACTCTGCACATATTGGTGCATAATAACAGAACTGCATAATACACAGAGCAAGTTTCTATAAAATTATAAAAATAGACAATTACGACTGAAAGTTTCAATGCTGTTCTCTCAGTAATAAACCAGAAAAAAAAAAAAACAGTAAAAGTATGGAGACTGAACAACACTGTTACCCTATTTAGCATATTGGGCCTAATTAGCATATATTCAACAAGCTATCCACCATATCAACAAATTTCTCACATGCATATGGTGTGATCAAGATAGGCTGTATCCTGGGCTGGAAGACAACTCCCACTAATTTTGTTTTTGAACCAAGGTCTTATGTGGCCCACTCTACACAGCTTAGGAATACCTTCAGCTCTTGATCCTCTGGCTTGAACCTTTATAGTGCTGGCATCACAGGCTTGCATCATGAGGCACAGTATACGTGGTGCTGGGAATTGTACCTAGGCACTCTCCCAAATGAGCTGGATCTCTAGTCCCTACAACAATAAATCATAATTAGTCAAATCATACAGAGTATAACTATGACACAAGAAAGCTAAAAAAATCTAGAATCACAAACGTTGGGAAACTAAGTCTATGTTTAAGTGCCCTACACATCAAAGAAGAAATTATGAGGGAAATTAAGATATTTTTACTGAAGATAAGATACAGTGTTTCAATATTTTGTGAGATAGCGAAAACAACACATGGTGAGACTTTTATAGCTTCAAACTTGTCTAAATTCTAATTCACCCACTGAGCTTCCATCTTAAACTGGGAAAAGAGGCACATATTAAATACAAGTAAGTAGAAAGAATGTTTCAAGATAGACCTGTGATCTGAACCTTCAGGAGGCTGAGGCGTCCAGGGCAGCAGAAGGTGCAGACCCAAGGGGAGTGTGCGGCTCCCAGCTTTGGCCGGGAAGAGCACCGTGCCGTGAGTGACCAGTGCAGAGATTCATGGTCTGGTGGTGAGAATAAATAACCAGGTGCTCAGCTGTGGCCCATCATCTGTATTAACCTCCACCACCCAAGGCTCAGGAATTTTTCAGAATGGCGGACGTAAAGAATGTAAGGGCTGGCAAATGGGGAAGAGAGCTGTAAGATGCTGACTTCTGGATATGACGTAGCTTCTGAACTGGTCAAGTCACAGCAGCCGTGGTCACCGATGTAAACTTGCACAAGATCGCACCAGTCAAAACTCCCAACATGGATGAGGGGAACCCTTGGAGACCCTACTCTACATGAGGAGCTATTGGGGGTGATGGCTGCCGAGGGAAGGACAGTTATTCTCCTTTAGGGATGTGGCTGGTATTAGTTAGATTATGACCCTTTGGATAGTGTCACATCCATGTGCATATGGACAGCACTAATTGGACTCAGCGGGTTATTAATAACAAAAAAAGAAGACATGTAGCTGGGAGGGAGGGAGGGAGGGAGGGAGGGAGGGAGGGAGGGGAGACTAGGGAAAGTTGGAAGGAGGTAGTGGTGAATGAATATGGTCAATGTGCATTGTACAAACGTATGGAACTTAAAAATAGTTAAAAAAATACTATTTCTAAGAGACCAAGACCAGGGCATTGCATTTTAGAACCAGCACAAGCTGTACAAGATTGACAGGTGAGGCAGAGAAGAGGGAATCAAATAATAGATGAACTCAGTGCAACAGAAAACAAATTATAGAAAACCAATAAAATCAAAAGCTTTTCCTTTGAAAATAATCAAGAAAATTGATAAACATCTAGTCATTATCTATAAGAAATGTACAATGAAAGTTTTTAATTACCCTGATCCTAATTATCCTGATCTCACCAGATCCATAAGCCAAGAGCAACATGCACCGGAAAGAGATACAACTCCTATTCACAGATAACTTTAAATGCTGCACAGAAAAGCCTAGATAATCCAAAAGTAATAAGATAAACAATAGGCTGCCAAGACAGAATGAATCAGCAAAGTCAAGAGAATTCAACCTGCAAGAACAAAAATTATTTTTAAATATTTAATAAAAAATTTTATTTTGGGGGGCTGGAGAGATGGCTCAGAGGTTAAGAGCACTGCTTGTTCTTCCAAAGGTCCTGAGTTCAATTCCCAGCAACCACATGGTGGCTCACAACCATCTGTAATGAGATCTGGTGCCCTCTTCTGGCCTGCAGGGATATGTGCAGACAGAACACTGTATACATAATAAATAAATAAATTTAAAAAAAAAAAAAAAAAATTTTATTTTGTATTTGAGCATCAATTGGGATATGAAGTTCTTAAAATGCCTTTTTAATGGCATCAAGAGTTTAAAACATGCAATAAAAACACAACAAAACCTCAGTCAATTGTTGACAGTTGTTGAAAAATTGTTAAATAGTTAGATTGTATGTGTGAATTGAAAGATTCAATATTTTTTAGACCAATTCTCCCCAAATGTAACCACATATTCAATGCCATCTGAATTAGAACAGCAGCAATATTTTTAAAGAAACACATTTGTTTTGAAATTTTGTTTTTGTTTTTGTTTTTGTTTTTTTGTTTTTTTTCGAGACAGGGTTTCTCTGTGTAGCTTTGCGCCTTTCCTGGAACTCACTTGGTAGTCCAGGCTGGCCTCGAACTCACAGAGATCCGCCTGGCTCTGCCTCCTGAGTGCTGAGATTAAAGGCGTGCGCCACCACCGCCTGGCTTGTTTTGAAATTTTTAAAGGAAAGGAAATTGCAATAGCAAATTTCTGTGGAAAATGGAAACAGAAGGAAACCAAGTGCCTGGGTTCAGAGCTTCCACACACGCTGAGAGCAGGGCTCTGCTGTAGGGGTCTGGGGACAGACACATCTGTCCAGGGTCACTTCCAACACGGACCCTGAGGTCATTTGATGCTTTTCAGCAAATTGGAATGGAAAACTGGGTGTCTATCTGCAAAATACATATTTCCATCTGCACTGTGTGTGGAATACACAGTGCAGACATGAACTGGGACATAGACCTCAACATAAACATTAAAACTGTGTAAAATTGACGAAGGGGACATCTATATCACACCCATCCTCCAGGCTCTGGGACCATCACAAAGGACACAGAAATAGATTGTTAGAGCCAGAGGTCAGGGAGGACCAGGGCAAACAGTGTCTTCAGTGTGTGACGGGATTGCTGCACTCATGAGCCCACAGCAGGTGTGGCTGCCCACACGTGATCCAGGCAGCCAGCATTCTAGTATGGCATCCGAAGGGGCTCAGCAGTCGCAGCCCTGTCTGAGGTGCTGTGCACAGTTGGTGCCACCCCCGCCCTTCTCAAATCAAATCAAGACAAAACAAAAATGAAACAAAAACCCACAAAAAAGAACATGCAGTTTGTCTGTATTGGCCAGCTACTCCTGGATATGGAAGCTGCCCCTGGAGTGTGGGTGTTACACCCAGTGATGCTCTATTGGGGGAAAATGGATTTTCCCTTCGCCAGTGGGGATCAATTGCAAATTGATTCTTGGTTAAGACGGGGACCCTCTCAATGCTGGATCTCATCTGGCTTGAACCCGTTCAGGTATGCCTCCAGTCTCTGTGAGTCTGTTGTGTCTAAAAGATACTGTTTCCTTGGAGTTGTTCATCCCCTCTGGCTCTTACAATCTTTCTGCCTCCTCTTCTACATAGAACCTTGAGCTTTGAGAGGAGGTGTTTGATGAAGACACCCCATTTAGGACTAAGTGCCGCCAAGTCTCTCAGTACCTGCACATTGTCCAGTTGTGGGGCATGTCCGTGTTGATTCCATCCACTGCAAGAAGACGCTTCTCTGATGAAGGGTGAGCTATGCACAGATCTCTCAGTGTAGCAGTATCTCTAGTTTACAGCTCCCTCATTTCTAAGAAACTTCATGGGACACATTTCTAATTCATGGCACAGATCCCAGAACCATAGGAAATACACCTTTTTACGTAATAACTATTCTCTCTAGAATGACTTCAGGTTTTCAATTCCATTAAAACAGTGGTTCTCAACCTATGGGTCACAACCCCTATGGGGTTGAATGACCCTTTCACAGGGGTCACCTAAGGCCATAGGAAAACACAGATACTTACATTATTGTTCATAACAGTAGCAAAATTACAGTTATGAAGTAGCAACAAAAATTTATGTTTTGGGGTCAGCACAACATGAGGAATTGCAAAGGGTCACAGCACTAGGAAGGTTGAGAGCCACTGAATTAGAAGGCAGCCTTCTCCAAAAGTTCTGCTTCCTTGTGCATGAGTGGAATGGAATGGGCAGATGCACTGTGGACTGTCCCTACAGGAGGAGGCTACCGCACACAGCATAAGTAAATCTCAAACTGTAGTGACTGATGGCGCCAACACAAAATGAGATTGATTGTTTATAGCGTAATCATCTACTATAAGGCAATGATGATCTCACCAGTGATTTTTCCAGAAATTTTATATGGTTGATGTTTATGTTTATGCCTATGACCCACTTCATGTCAATATCCTGTGTATTGAATAGGCTGTGAAGTATATACTATGCAGGATAGTCCATAGCTTCCACGTGGACAGCCAGATTTCCACCACAGGCAGCAATGGGGAGAAGAGGTAGATGGACCTCTGTGAGTTCGAGGCCAGTCTGGTCTGGTCTACATAGTGAGTCTAAAGCCAGCCAGAGCTGTGCAGTGAGATGCTGTCTCACCAGTCAAAACAAGCAAAACAAAACAAAAAGCACTCTGTCTTATTGAAGTTTCATGAGTTTATGCCATGTGTTTATATACATATGAATCTTTAGAAAAGAAAACCCAATTCATAGAGACAGAGTCTATCTGTTGTCTAGGGCTGCTCGTGTGGGGTTCTCATGTGGGGCTCGTGGCAGAGAGCACAAGGGGGTGTTGTGAGGTAATGAAAATGTGTATTTCACATTTACTTGTTTATGTGTGTGTGTGTGTGTGTGTGTGTGTGTGTGTGTGTGTGTGTGGAGGTCAGAGGACAACTTGCAAGAATCAAGTCTCCTTCTAGCATTCAGACACCAGGGATCAAACTCGGGTTACCAGTCCTTACCCACTGAGCCATCTCTCAGGCCCTGAAAATGTACATCTTGATTGTGGTAGTGACTGTCTAAGTGTGTATGTCAGTCAAAATCTTTTCACCTAAATGAGGTAACATGATTTCTATAATTACATTTAGACACTAACTGGGAGATTCTTCAAGTCAGAGCAGAAAACTGTTTGGTAGTTCAAGAGGGAAATGCTGACTGAGGAAAAAGAACATTTACCGAGTCATTAAAGTATGAGAAAGCATCATGACATGCATGAGAGGCATTGCTAATTAGTGTCACACAGCCCCAGAATCACATGCCATGTGTTTCTACATAATGACCATTCTCTTTAAAGTGTATTCATAAAGACATTATATTTCTAGCATTATTGGGTGAAGCCAACATTATCAAAGGGTCTCCCTATTTGAACATGAGAAAAAAATAGAATTTTCCAGAATGTCTTTCATTTTTTTAAAAAACCAAGTTTAGGTAGAAAAATTCAAACTGTTAATAGTCATTGTCCAATATGCCCAAGGCCACATTAGCTTTTGGATGTAAAAAATACTTGGGGAACATATTCCATGACAGCAAAAGTTCCTGCCATCCTCGGCACACAGGCACAGGCTTAAGACATGAGACATCCCTGGCCTGTGAACATGGTGCCACTCGAATATCTGCAACCTGGAGAAACCTCTAATGGGAATGAGAACACACATTTTAAGAACCAGTCCACTCCCCAGGGCTGCTGGGGCTTCCAGGAGAACTAGCTGCTGGAAGTTCACACAAGCCATTTTCATCATTTGGAACTGATGCAAAAATATATAGGAGGGACTGTTACTAGGGACAACCAGGAGAAGAAAGTGCTCAGCCTTGATGGCAACTAGGACACAAATTTAAAACCTTTGTTTCTTTGGTTGCTTTCTCCAGTTGGTATCAGAAAATAAAAGACTAATTCCAAACACTGGCAGGAGGAGTAGAAGGTGTGACCTTTGCACTTGCAGTAAAAAGTTAGATGATAGTTTGAGGAAGAAACTTGGAAATGTGCAAATAGACCCTGGTCTTTTATAAGGAGCTCAGACATGTTCAGAAGGAAAAAAGAAAAAATACAGGCTTTCACTATTGATAATGGTTAAACAATGCATTAATATGTCTAGTGTCATTTAAATGGCTAAGAGTTAAGGGACCACCAGATATCCACAGTGTGGAAGTGCTGGGACCGTGGCACAGAGTGTACTGCGAACGTACAGTCCTATGGGTGTGCATTCCTGCTAAGAGGGCAAGTGGACTACAGAATGAAATCACAAAGTGCTCAAGACTTGTGTTTATGAGCAAAGGCCAGGAGAAGAGAAAATAAATAAGTTATTAGATTTTCTGTGTTATGGGAGGTTAAAAACAGACCTGAACAAAGTACTAGAAGCTGCAGAAGAAACTGCACTCTCATTGTGGAGAAACTGGTCACAAAGAGACAATCAGAAGTTCATCAGAGTTGGGGCAGGGCTCTTCTATGGAGCACAAAGACCTGAGTTTGGATCTCCAGTGTTCATTTCAAAGCTTGGCATGGTCTCTGTTGTAGCAAGTCTTTCTCTTGCTACAGATCCCAAATAAATGACACAGAGACTTCTTATTAATTATGAAAGCTTGGCCAGTAGCTTAGGCTTGTTTCTAACTAGCTCTTATAACTTAAATTAACCCATTTCTGTTAATTTACGTACTGCCACATGGCTCATGGCTTGTTACTTCATCTCCTATATGTCATGCTTCCTCTGCATCTGCTTGGTGACTTACCCTTCCTCTTCCTAGCACTCTCTCTGCCCCAACAATCCTGCCTAGCTATTGGCTGTTCAGCTTTTTTTTTTTTATTAAACCAATCCAAGTGACACATCCTCATAGAATATAAAAAGATTATTCCACA
This sequence comes from Peromyscus eremicus, assembly GCF_949786415.1. Lineage (NCBI taxonomy): Eukaryota > Metazoa > Chordata > Mammalia > Rodentia > Cricetidae > Peromyscus > Peromyscus eremicus. The sequence continues at coordinate 94,309,517 of NC_081426.1, forward strand.
TTTTCCCCTTTTTGTCTAAATAAAAAGGAAAGGTTTTAACTCTAACATAGTAAGACTGTATTATAGTAAAACTATAACATAGTAAAACTAAGAACAATTATCAGGTATTATCTAAATAGAAAGGAAATGTATTAACAATTACATTAATTAATTAATTAATTAACAAATGAAACTATATACAATAGGGACAATTATCAAGTAAGAATCACATTTACAATGTCCAGTCCATTTGTATTTGGTGAGTTTAGAGAACATACTCCCATTATCTATCCTCTCTTAATGAGTCCAAAGTTTTGTATCTAATTTATCCTTTATAGTAACTAAGGAAAACTATAACTGTAACCATCTAGTCTTCAATTCCATCAAAGACCCCAGAAGGATATTATATTACCTGAGTAAGCAGGAAGTGCAGTGCAAGCACTTCCTTCCTTCCTTCCTTCCTTCCTTCCTTCCTTCCTTCCTTCCTTTCTTTCTTTCTTTCTTTCTTTCTTTCTTTCTTTTCTTTTTTCTTTCTTTCTTTTCTTTTTTCTCTACAAATGCAGCTTGACTTTATTTCAGGGAAGCCGGCAGGGAGCTAGCAGGGAGCTGGCAAGGGAGGGCCTGTCTGGGCAGGAACTCCATGGCTGAGCTGGACTGAGCAGTTGGTGTTCCAAATCTGCAGGGAGACCAGATCAACGGCCTCTTTAGTACATCCAGAGAGACTGGCCCAGGTCCTGGCTACTTGGGGCCAAGGTGGAAAATGACCTTTCCTGTTTTATTGAGCGTGGCCAGCAAGCAGGGTGTCTGTGCTGTGCTCAGACTCAATGCAGACCTTCTTGTTGGGCAAGTCAATGTTGAACTCCACTCCTCCCATCATGTTGAGGACTCAGGTGACCGCATCAGCACACCCCACACAGGTCAAGTCCACGAAGAACTCGTGCTTCGGCATGACGGCAGTGACAACTGGAGCGCTGGAGCGCCTCTCTGGTGCAGCAGCTTGGATCTTCCCGCAAGCCCTGGAGCGCCTCTCTGGTGCAGCAGCTTGGATCTTCCCGCAAGCCCTGGAGCGCCTCTCTGGTACAGCAGCTTGGATCTTCCCGCAAGCCCTGGAGCGCCTCTCTGGTACAGCAGCTTGGATCTTCCCGCAAGCGCTGGAGCCTCTCTGGTATAGCAGCTTGGATCTTCCCGCAAGCCACTTTCAAAACTATGAAATGACAGAGACATCTGGATGATTGGACAGTCACCCCAAGGTTCCTCTGCAATGTTGGGGCATCCATTTTCAGTCTACAGGCCTAGCATATCTGACAGACTTTTCTGTGAAGCAGGAATTTTGAAGGACTGTCCTGCCTTATCTTGGCAAAGTTCAACAGTCTTTTTCCATTGTGTCCTGCTTGTCCAGTTTGCACAGCATACTGCCAGCAGTCAAGACAAGAGCAGTTTTTTGCCCAAATGGCTATTTTTGCCACATTGAAAACAAACTCCATATGGAGTTACTTCAATGCCCGTCATCATTTCTGAAGTAAATTGGTGCTGCCAGGAGCAGACGTATCTCATTGTCATGAAAAGCCTGTGTTAACAAAGCATTTTAAATGCCATATTCTGTAGGTCTTTGAAGTGTTCAAAGACCATATATCTATCTAAAATATATCTCTGTTTGATCTTGAAAACACACTGAATGTGACTACTACAAGTTTGATTGTTATAGATGATTAACTACTAATCTGCATTTCTTTATTATCCTAATTAGTTTATAACAATAACTTTCAAGGACTAGAATTTTACATTATATTGTTAAATGAGCTGCACATGTGCAATAGCTTAAACAAGAGTAGAAGCATATGCACAGTATGTTCTAACAAAAATGATCTTAAATTTGCATCAATATACAAAAATCCATGCCAATATAAAATACTTGAGACTAGTAGTTATTCAAAAATAGACTCAACAATCTACCCTTTTATCTCATCATTTTTTTATACTATATCCCCCTTTTTCTCTTCAGAATGAGATCCCTGAATCTAATCTCCTTTGTTCAGTTTTTTCTGACCATGACCAATATCAATTTGTAACCAACAATGACAAACATTCATAGCCCACCAAATGACCCCAAACCACCCACCCCATCTCTTGGGAATGCGGGCATTGTGTTCTCTAGACTGCATCCTATTGTCTGGAGGCTCTGGGGTATTTGGGGGACCCTGAGAAAGTTAGGATAATGGTCAAGTCCTGGCTAGAATAGTATGTGAGGTTGGACCATCTCAGCCAGCATCCTTGAACCTGTTCTGGATGCAGAACTCCTAGGAAACTGCAACAGAGGCACTCTGAGAGGCTGGATCACCTGGGTCACCCATTTTCATTGGTATCTGGTCCCTTTGCTCTGAAAATACATAAACTTTCAAAGATAACATACATATCAGCATTAATGTAAGTATAGACCATGTAAGCCAGCCAAAAGATGAGTTTTTGTTTGTTTTATGTTTAAGCAGGTAAAATATAGATCACCTGTCATGTAGGGTTTTTTAGGTTTATTTCTCTATGTCTATAGCCAGGATTTTCAAGGGGTCTCCCCCAATCATATTTGATCTCTTTCAACTTTGAATGAATCCATAGCCTTTTGTTTTATGTGGAAACAAAAGTATAACTTCTTCCACAATGTACAAATTTTTTTACTTCCATTTTGAAGTTAAGACATTTTAAAAATATCTAGATTGGTTTATTTCAGCAATCCCTCTTTCAATCCCATGTCTCTCAGAAGCTGTCATTTGCTTATCAGTAATCAAAAAATTCCAATGTCTTGGAATAGCATGTGGGATCCAGACTCCCTGTGTGTTTTTAATCTTTACATGGCTTTTTCTTTTTTATTATTTATAAATGATTTCTATTTTTCTCTGACTTTCTATACCCATTTTTTTCTTTCTTAAGCCTATGCACATTTTTAGACACACTGTAACCTCGTTAGAGTTTTTCTGTCTGAACACACTTTACTGTGTATCTGTAACCTTTTCTGTCTGCAAAACTCAAACTGCTGCACACTTAGCTCATGGCATGCTGGCAGCTCAAATCTGCAGACATCAGCCAGGAGACTCATCTCTGTACTGCAGCCAAACTGAGGGACTCGGAAGCTGCTTTAGCTCCACTTTTGTGTGTTTGGAACCTTTTTAAAACTTTCTCAGGTCATATGTAGAAATATGTGCCTGGATGTTGGGCACCATATGTAGCAAGTCTTTCTCTGTCCCACCAGCCAGTTCCCAAATAAATGACATAAAGACTTCTTATTAATTATAAAAACTTGGCCAATAGCTTAGACTTGTTTCTAACTAGCTTTTGTAACTTAATTAACCCATTTTTGTTAATTTACATGCTGCCACGTGGCTCATGGCTTGTTACCTCATCCCCTACATGTCATGCTTCCTCTGCATCTGGTTGGTGACTCCTCCTTCTTCTTCCCAGCATTTTCTCTGCCCTCAAAATCTTGCCTAGCTATTGGCTATTCAGCTTTTTATTAAACTAATCAGAGTGACACATCTTCACAGTGTACAAAAAGATTATTCCACAACATTCTGTCTGTGATCATAGCACAAGGGGGTCAGAGGCAGGTATATCCCTGTGGCTTGCTGATGAGGGACCCCATGGGAAATGACTCAAGAAGACAGCCAACATCCCATGCACACACATAGGCACATGCTTGCATACCTGTACTCACACACAGGTCATCAAAGTTGGTCAATTGAGTAGAAACATTGTTTTGGTTTCATTTAATAAGATTTAAGCTATACAGTGTCATGTTTTAATATACATATGCACAGTGTAGTATCTTAGGGTTTCTATTGCTATGAAGGGACATCATGACCATGGCAATTCTTATAAAGGAAAACATTTAATTGGGGCTGGCTTATAGTTCAGAGGTTTAGTCCATTGTTGTCATGATGGGACATGGTGGCATGCAGGCAGACATGGTGCTGGAAAAGGAGCTGAGTGTTCTACATCTTGATCTGTAGGCAGCAAGAAGTGAACTGTGTACCACACTGAGTGTAGCTTGAGCATAGGAGACCTCAAAGCCTACCCCACAGTAACACACTCCCTCCAACAAGGCCACACCTACTCCAACAACCTACACCTCCTAATAGTGCCACTCCCTATGGCGGCCATTTTCTTTCAAGCCACCACATATAGTGATTACTACAGTAATCACACCACCATAGTTATCAACTTACGTACAATTACTGTTTTTTGTGGTAAAGCTATCTAAAAATATACTCTTTTCATTTCGCTGTGATATTATTAGCTATAGTTCTCCTGCTAGTTAGATCTCTAGACTCTCATAGCTAGAGCCTTGAACCTTGTGCCACCACCTCCCCTTTGTGCACACACTCCCTGACTATGGCGATGCTCACTTTACTTCCGATGTGTTTGTTGTCCAGGTAAGCTTTTCTTTTTTAGATCCCACGTGGAAATGAGATCGAGCAATATTTTTCTGTGCCTGACTTTATGCTTTTAGGTTCATCCATGTCACTCCAAATGGCATGATCTCCCTTTATAAAGCTAACTGATAGTCCATTGAATATCAAAAAGTTTTACCCATCACCAGAAATCTCCATCATTTCCATATCCTTGCTTCGGCAAAAGCTGCCTTGACCACAGGGCACCAATGCCACAGAAGGTGCTGACTTTCTGCCCTCGAGTGTGGGTCCAGGAAGAAGATTGCCTAGTCATACAGTGACACTTTAACTTCTTTAGCAGTCAATGTGTTGTTCTCCAGAGTAGCTGCACCAAGCTGTACTTCTATCAATAGTGCACTCAGGCCCCCTTCCCCACATTCTGATCAATATTTGTTACCTCCTGTCCGTCTGATAACAGCCATGTGACCAGGTATGAACTGGCAGCTCATTTAACTTTAATTTGCATTCTCTTGATGGTCGTGAGCACCTTTTCATACGGCTGTATGTTTCCTTTAGAGAAATGCCTACTCAGGATATTTCTCTTACGACATATATAAAAATCAAATTAAAAAAAAAAAAAACTGGCTGAAGACCCTAATGTAAGACCTTAAGCCATAGACCTTCTAGGGAAACGTGTAGAAGAAAAACATCTTGATGTTGTCCTTGGAGAGAGTTTTTGGATATTTTCTCAAATGTGCATGTGACAGCAGCAAAATTAAGTAAGTGTGGCATCCTAGTCAGGATCAGTATTACTGTGATGCAACACCAGGACCAAAGCATCATAGGGAGGAAAGGGTTTATTTTGCTCACAGTTTCCTATAACAGTTCATCATCAAAAGCAGACAGGACAGGGACTCACACAGGGCAGGAACCTGGAGGCAGGAGCTAATGCAGATGCCATGGAGGGGTGCTCTTACTGGCTTGCTCCCTGTGGCTCGCTCAGCCTGCTTTTTTATAGAACCCAGAACCACCATCCCAGGGGTAGCCCTACCCACATTGGGCTGGGTCCTCCCTGCTCAATCACTAATTAAGAAAATGCTCTCCAGGCTTGCCTACAGCCCAGTCTTATGGAGGTATTTTCTTAATTGAGGCTCCCTTCTCTCAAATGATTCTAGCTTGTATCAAGTTGACATGAAACTAGCCAGCACATGTGGGTGGGTTTATCACCTTGAAAGAAACTTCCACACAACAAAGGAAATGGTCAACAAAGTGAAATGACTGTCCCTGGATTGGGAGAAAATATTCATGAACTATGTAACACATACGGAGAACTCACACAAAATAAGAGGAAAAAGAAAAAAAAACCTCAAAACACCAAGAACACACTCAGTCTAGTGGGAAATTTAAACTGCCAATCATATAGATGAAAGTCAGTAGGAAGCAGAGTGCTCATGACTTTCAAAGTCCTGGGTTGGGGTGTTCCTTTGTCACTAAACACAGTGCGGTATCAGAAACATCAAGTAACCTATGCATGCAAGAAGAATAATGGTAAGGCTCTGAACTCCCTCCTCAGCACAAGCCTGGGAATTCTAGGAGACAGCACAAATGGGCCTCTTTGGTGAACTGAGCCCCAGCTATGATCATTCAGCCCTCCTTTCAACCAGGTGTCTACACACTGATTTCCTAAGGACCTTGAACTTAAAATACAGCCAGTTAAATATTCTAAAGCTTTAGATTGACTGTCTAGGGATAAAGATTCAGAATCATAAGCTCAGATCTACGTAATCACCCATAGGACATTGGAACTTCCATATGTGATTCATAAGGTGAAGATAAAGAATCCTGAACAAAGCTGCCTCCGTTTTGCTTAACAAAGAACCTTGGGAGGTATGAGAGACCATGTTTTAAAACCCAACTTTCCTCTGAGGTGGAACCCCACCAGGTAGTGAGCAGGAGGGAGACCATGGCGAAGCTCCTGTGGAGGAGAGTCCTTCTCAGACCTCTCCAGGAATAGCCAGGCAAGGATAGCTACTGAGCAGGTGCGGAGAAGGTCATGGTCAGCTGTACACTCTCAGCAGACTGGACGCTTACTGGAGATGGAAGGGGCCTGGCAGCCCATAGGCTCTGGCCACAATTCCATATCGATTTCTTCCTAAAACCTCTCACTGTGCCTTGCTACCTAATGGTGGGGTTCTTCAAGCTGACCCTAGGTCTCAAGACAGCCCTCACCACCTCCAAAAGAATTGCCTTGGCTTGATTTTATAACCGATTGTCTTGTCAGCTGGCAAGTGGGGTTTCTTCCTCCTGAAACAAAACTAATGATTTCTGATTTGGTTGCCAGATACTTTGGATCTTCTAAATTCATTTATTTAGCAAACATTGATATCACACTCCATTTATGCCAAGTACTATTCTCAGCACTACACAAATGTTACTGATTTCATCCAACATGCTGTTGCTTCTGAGTGACAGTGACAGCCCCACAAGGAGACTGCGGCATTTGTCAGTGTCTTTACAGCAAACAGGAAACAGCCTCATCTGCCCCCTCCGGCTGGCGGGGTACCCCACGGTGTGCACTCGGGCTTTGTCCTGTTGGGATGTAAATGGCTTCTATCTCATCCCCAGGGAGCCAGCCCATTATTAACGTTTTCCTTCACTGGAATTGACCTCACTTCAGGCACTGAGGGGCACTGGCCACCCTCCTTGTTCACCCCACCCCACCCCCACCCAGCCATCCTCCCTTTCCAAGGCCTGCCTGGCAAGCACATCATCTGACAGATCGCAGTGATGTAGACATCTAGTTTTCAAAAATCTTCAATCAAATTCCTGTCCCTCGAGCCCTCTTTTTCTCCTTGTCCCTGCCTTATTGGTTAACACCTTTCTAGTAATCAGGTGTCCAGAACTGTATCATTTTATCACTTTGCAGACTTGGCTTCCAGGTGCTGTTTACTCTGACTCTGGGGCTCTGGAGACCTTCTGCTTTCGTGGGCATCTGTTTCCAATCATTTATCTCCAGGCTCTTCACTCCTTCCTGCCTTAACCCTGACTTATTTTCTCCCGTAAATTTCCACACGTCCCAGGTTTTGTCTCCTCGTCCACCTGGAATGCACACCCACACTTGTAGGTTTATAATGACCTGGAATTCTTAATTCTCCAAAATCAGTTTGAGGCACAAAGAAATGGATAACATTTACTGAGCACTTCCCGTGGCCCAGGCACCACACTAAGCATGTTCACACATGATCTTATAGTAAATCATGATCTGTAGCTGCCGTTTCTACCTGCTTTTTACATATAAAGAGAGCTAAGGTTTAAGAAAATAAACTTGCCACACTTGAGTGTGGTGGAACTCATCCCAGGAGCAGTTCACGGTCACCCTCTGCTACATAGGTCTCATGCTCAATGAAACAAGACTGGTCTACCAGACAGCTATCAAAAAAGAAAAGAAACAAAAACCACATAAAGATACTAAGTAGCAGACTTCAATTTGAACCCAAATTCTGAGATTAACCATTAAACTGTATGGCATTTCATACATACCATATGTAAAAATACTGTATTTCATTTTTGTTGCTATTTAGAATAACAAAATGGGATGAACCAGAATTTCAAGTTAGTTTTACCTTTCAAAGGTACGGCAGAGATTAAAATGGGGCTCCTTTACAGACACATCAAAAATAAAACAGTTAAAAATGAAGGAAGTTCAGAGATTAGCCAGTTTGAAAATCTCGTTTGAAAGGTGAGGGCCCTGGAGCACAGATAAAGAATGATTCACTGAACATGGTGGAATCCGGAGCCTCTTTCCACCCTTGATTCTGCCTTTGTGTTGAAGTGTGGCTTCCTGGGAGCTACCTCTGGGCCGCTGTGTCTCTCTCCAAAGCCATAAGGCTAGGCCCACAGTGCGGCATCTAGGGTGCAAACGAGCCCTGCATTTCTCCTTCTGGGTGTTACTGCTACTGTCATCTGTCTGTCCATCTGTCTGTCTTTATTGAGGAATAGGCCAGAGCCTTGCCTTGTGCCCTGCTTGGCATGGAGAGCAGAGCCGCTGCTTTCTCTGGTGATAAGCAGCACAGTCCTACCCTGCTTCTCTCGTTCCCTCTGTTGATCTCCTCCTCTCCAGTTATCTCAAACCAGCTCAAACCAGCGATTCTCACAGGGCCAGGTCATTTTCTACACTGTCCCAGAGGCCCTGGAGAACCACCCCAGGCCAAAACGATCTCTTCCCTCCTCTGAAAGGTTTCCATGTCACTCATTTACCACTTATCATATGCTGCCCTGAATCATCCGTTTGGTGCCTTTTGTCTAAGAGCCTGGCTTGCCTTGAGGGCAGAGATCATATCTTATTCATCATTGTATCCACCACATTGCCTAGCCTAAGGCCCACAACAAAATAGGTGTTCTATAAATGTTGATTGATTTATTGTACGTGGGAATGAAAATGACTTCCTTGCTTCTGAGGAGACCCAAGCAAAGAAAGTAACTTCTCTGAGACCCATAAAATAATTGGGAATACACATTTTAGAGGACTCAAAAGAAAAGTAATCGGAAGTGCTTGGACTTATCTGAACACAATTGTGTCTGTGGGTAGTTAGTGCACTGAGGTGAACATGATTGTGTCTGTGGGTAGTTAGTGCACTGAGGTGAACACCATTGTGTCTGTGGGTAGTTAGTGCACTTATGTGAACACCATTGTGTCTGTGGGTAGTTAATATGTGAACACCATTGTGTCTGTGGGTAATAAAGAGAGGCCGACACTGCTCAAGTTGATATATTAAGCAGATAGGACAATGAACGAGTCCTCCACAGACTCAGAGAGTTAAAGATATTTTTAAACTAGTTCTATATATAGGTATTCTTCGACAATTAGACAGGTTGATCACCACCAGATTGTGAAAAAGAGGAAAACCTGAACATCGCAACCCTGAGACTCTCAGTAGGTAATGCTTTGAAAATTCTGTAGAGCTGTGTAGACCTAGCTTCTTGACCTTCCTGTGGTAACATCTTAGATTGTGAGGAGCCAAACTTTAGTTTTACTCATAAGAAGGGCTAACAGAAACTCCCCGGAAACAGACCTTTAATCAGGAAGAAAATAATTTTTACTGTTTATTTTTATCTCCCCACAATTGATAAAATGCTTTGGACTATCTTTTTCCAATATCATCCCCACACCCCCTGTCAGCAATGATCTTGTAGGCTGGCGCTGCTTTGGTCAATACTCACCACTATGTATTTTTGTTAGCAACTATTGAATGAGGGGGACCTTGTCATTGTCTATGTTCTACAAGAAGAAATCCAATGCCAGAAGAGATCAGAGAGGCAGCTCACCTGGGACTTCAATCATGGAGGAAACTCAGAAAGATTGTGTGACTTATCCACACACACACATTTTCAACAGTCAGTAAAGTAAGTACTTTTATCACAGAAGAGGTTCATTGTCAACTGACAGTTACCCCAATTAACAATAAATTTTAAAGGTGTTTTAAAAATTATTCTCTAGTAGAATTACCTACTGCTCTCTGAGGATAGAATGAAGAAATTACCTCAATTCATGGACTGAAACTTACTAAGAAACACAGATGTCAAGGGTGTGATTGGAGCCGTGTGATGACTGTACCTGAGGAAGTCAAAAAGCCAACCGTGCAGTCTGGTTAGCTTGTCCGTGGCTTTCCCTGTCATCGTCCCTGTGGCCCTTCCCTCTTACTGTGGCTTCTTGCCGCTCTTTCAAATGTTCTGTGTTTCACTAACGTCTTCCCTCTGCCAGAGTGGAGTTACCTGTCCACTTCAAAAGTGTGGGTGAGGTTCAGTCTGTTAACTGAGGCAGGCCTGTGGTGATATTGTATTTCCCAATGTATTGTGCACCCTAATAAATTTATCTGGGGTCAGAGAACCGAACAGTCACTAAACAGACATAGAGGCCAGAAAATGGTGGCACACACACCTTTAATCCTATCACTTGGGAGGCAGAGATCCATGTGGATCTCTGTGAGTTCAAGGCCACACTAGGAACAGAGCCAGGTGTGGTGGCACACACCTTTAATCCCAGCACTTGAGATCTCATGTCTTTGTTTGGGAAAGACACACGCCCTTAATCCCAGAAAGTGATGGCAGGAAGCAGAAAGATATACAAGGCGTGAAGACCAGAAACTAGAGTCCTTTTTAGCTTTTAGGCTTTTAGTAGCAGTTCAGCTGAGATCCATTCAGGTGAGGACTCACAGGCTTCCAGCTTGAGGAAACAGGATCGGCTGAGAAGTTGGCAAGCATTCACCCCAATACATGGCTCTGGGTTTGTTTTTATTAATAAGGCCTTTTGAGATTTGTGCTACACAGACCCTTCCATTTGAAGTGGCTTTTTGAGAATGTTTGCACCATCCAGCAAATGAAAAGACATCTCCAGACTCCTGAGATCGCTTATACAAGGCCAGGTGAAGAATGTGTGGGTGACTGGCTACATTTAAGTAATATAGGTGATGAATAAGGACCAGCCAGAGGCATGGTCTGTGGTTTCCCCGTTTTGTTCTTTAGATGACAGTGTCCTTCATGAAGAATGAAACATGGTCTGGTGATCTTCCTCAGCAGAAACAGAAAATTCTAGCGCCCAATTTTCTTAATAGAAAACCTGTTTTTCTTGACTGGGTCTGCTTGAGGTGGCCTTTCTTCTATCACCTTCCAGTCATCGAGCCGGCCGACTGTCTTGGTTGCCAGCCTCCTTTCTTGGTTTCCAGCCTTTCCCCAGGCCCCACTGTTTGCCTCCTGTCTGCTGTCCAAGGAACAGCTTTGACTTTCAGGTGTACATTGTGGTTACCCTCATGCTCTTACGATGTAATCGTATTTTCCATCACTTTGAGATAAGACATGTTACTTCTTTTTTTTTTTTATTTCGATGCAAAAGCAAAGAGTCTTTATATTTCAAGTTAACTTGCGTTTCTCCATCAGTCTGATGCAGCAGCAGAGCAGGAGAGATCCTGAGTAGCAACGGGGCAGGATTTTTAAAGCAAGGGGGGCTTGGGGGTCTACAGACCACATAGGAACAGACTCAGGATTGGCTTATGTGAGTGGCAATCATGTTAGTAACTTTTAATTGGCTAGAGTTAGTTGGGGGTTACAGTTATCCATTTTTGGGCCGGCCTGGACAAGTCCCAGGCTTTGTCCTTGAACTGCCATGGAGGCTGGCCTCGCACATACTGACTGTGGGGGCTGACTCAGTGGCCCAGGCTCTGTCCTTGACTCCTGCATGTAGCTCTAAGTTGGTGAGGGGTCCCAGACAGTAAACAATTGGCTGAACCTTGAACAGTCAGAGTAGACACGTTACTTCTGTTATCTCCATCTCGAGATAATTTCTTGGTTTCCAGAGTGTCATGGGTGAGATGAGGAGATGGCTCAGTGTTTAAGCCTTTGCTGTGCAATCTGAAGGACCAGCGTTCAGATCCCAGAAACACCCACAAATGCTGAGTGGGCATGGTGGCCCGCCTGTGTCTCCAGCCTTGGAAGCTTCCATGTAGCTGAGCTCTGAGATGGATTAAGAGACCCTGCCTCAGTGAATAAGGTGCAAATGTGATTGGTCTCAACTTCAGACCTCCACCTGCACGTACACCTACCTACACACACACTAAACAAACACTGGCTTTCGTGACTATGCTGTCACTCTGAAATCTTACTAAGCTGTCTTATAATTAAGAGCATGAAGTTCACATGGCTACCTTTTAATAGATATTGCAACCGTGCCTTAAATTTCATAGTGTCCGTTATACAACAATGTACCATTACATCTTGAGATATAGGGCTGTTACTGTGCCCATTTTACAGATGGAGGAACTAAGGCCTTGCTTGTGTAAGGTTAGCATTGGCCTCTCTACCTTCTACTTCCAGAAGGAGAAGAAAAAAAACATTTGTTGAGTATCTTCTAGGTGCCAGTCTCCATGTTAAACAGCTTGTCCCATATTAATATCTTTAGCAAATTCTCCAGGTTCCTACTTCCAATAAATACATGATCAAAGTGGACTGTGTATTTGTCCCACACCTAGAATCCCATGGCTAGGCATCTAAGGAACTGTTTCATGAACATGATCACCTTAGGCTGGCTTCCTGCTCCAGTACTTGCAATCACATCCATATCAAAAAGCCCAACACATACCAGTGTTTGCTAGGATTTCCAAATAATCTGTAACTCAAAGTTCACATGCTGGAGGCTTGATCCTTAGAATGGTAACATGGGGAGGCACTGGAATGCTCAGAAGAAAGGGCCAAATGCAAGGTGACCGTCATGGGTCATTATTCTCAGAAGGAATTAATGCTGGTCTCCTGCATTAAGTCAGTTCTCCTGAGAGAAAGTTGCTATAAAGCAAGAGCACCCCCATGTACCCGGCCCTTTCTGCATATGGCTGGTTCTCCTTCTGATTTTATGACAAGTTGTACCACAGCCACTCCAAGGGCCAGTGAATGTTGTTTGGACCCTTCTGCCACAAGAATCGTGATTGTCTTTTCTTTACTAAGAATCAAAGCATCCTTAGGCATTTTGTTATAGCAACAACAAATGTAACAATATACTTATATTCACTTTCTAGGCTTCTTATTCCTAGAAATAATTATTATTCCTCTTGACATGACTTCCGTCATTCTCACATGCTTAGACAATCAAACCCCATTTTCATTACCGAATTTGGATCTTTGGTCAGCTTCCAGCACACCTAAGTACAGGTTTACATACAATAATGATGCATGTGTCCTTGTTTTCTTCTTTATGGGCTCCAAAGACGTGCCTCTCTTCTTACTCCAAAAACAGTGTCATTTGTGGGCTTTCATTTTGCTAACACTTCCTATTAATCTCGTAATTGTTGGCATTCCTCATTTTATCCTACGATGTGCCTTAAGTTTTAATCCCCAAACAAGTTTAAAATTTTTACCTCTTGGGAAAAGTATAGCCCTCAAGAGATCCACAGTCACCACAAATCTCCCCAGCTAAAAGCATAAAACCAAAACCATGGTCCGGTGCTATAGCTTGAATTTATATTCAGCACACTGCTGTTTCATTTTCTACTTCACTCCAGAAAATGCTCTCCCTAAGGCAACTAACCCACTGCTTGAATGGGAAAGTTTATGTAAATGTGTCTTGTTCACAAAGCACTAAACTGGAGTTCAGTACTTGAGGTCACTTACATAGAGTGACCTAGTTTATAAATGGAAAATGGGATATTGGAACTCAAGTATGTAGTGTCAACTCATTACTTTCAATGTTTCAGGCTAGTTGACCTCACTTACATGCACATATGTGAACACAGACACACACACACACACACACACACACATTTTGTGAATGAGTACATTAATGAAGATATATATATATATATATATAGGAATGAAACATATGCCTTGTAAAGTATCTAAATGTATAGTGTATCCCTGTGCTTCTGTGTTTATCTTCTCCTTAGTTCTTATAGTTCTTGTTTGGCATTCATTGCTGTAATATTCACTCCAAGGTGCCCTGGAAAAGAGTTCAGAAGTCCCATCTTCAGGAAAGAACCATTTGTGAATTACTGATTTAAAAATGCATCACCAGCCTAAGTAGTAAGCATGGACTGTGGCTTCAACACGACCAGTGCAGACTTACTCTTCCACAACAAGGCAGACTAAAGAGATTGTTTTCCTCACGTGTGAACCCACCATTTGCATCCATTAGGTTCAAAACTGCATCTGTGTCAAGACAAGATATTAGAGAGGAGCTGTCAGAGTTCCCTGGTTGTGGAAACAAACCTGTGCACGATATTAAAGAGGATAGTTTAGTTGTTCTTTCAATCAAACTGCAAAGAAAAGCTCTCCAAGCTTAAGTGAGTAAGGTCCTGTCACTGATGTGACACCTCTGTAATGAAATCTTATAACCAAACACAAGTTCATCACCAAAAACTCTTTAGACAATTCAGAATTATTGATGCACCATGACCCAAGAGTTCTCAATTCTGAGATGCAAGACTGAGTCAGAAGTTTCCCATGCTTTGAAGAGTGAGGAGATCTGCCAGCTACAAAACATGAACATAAATCAACACTTAAGAACTGACCCTGTACATTCCAGTGAGACCGACAACATGCATCTCTTTAGCACACCCTGTGACACTGATGACATGTACTTCTGTAGTGTACCCTGTGACAGACACTGACAACAGGCACCTGCCTAGTGTGCCCTGTGACACCTAGTGGGCCCTCTGACTTTGTGCATAACAATTCTGTGGTCTACTTTGATCCATATAGCTATTTTTAAATATGGCCATGGTGTTTCCCTGTTAGTTTTACATAGTTAAATGTTTTCAATAAGCTAACCAATAAGATTTACTCATTTGAAAAAAATTGATATAATTTCAGTAGCACATGGCAATAAAAGAATAATAGTATATGAAGTAAATGTTTGGTAACTGATAGGAAATATTTCAGATATCTTCATATTGTATTTATGTGCTGTGTGCAATGCTGACAAAATCTTGTGTCATACTTTTATTTCTTTATTGAAACTAGGAAACAAATGTTATTAATTTTTGTGAGAATGTATGTGCTATTGTGGGGGGTATGAGTGTGTGCGTGTGTGTGTGTGTGTGTGTGTGTGTGTGTGTGTAAGCCAGTCGTCAACATCAGATCTCTTCCTCAATCGCTCTCCACTTTACTTTCTGAGACTGGATCCCTCACTGAGCCTGGAACTCACTGATTTGACTAGACTAGCTGGCCAGTGAGCCACAGGGATCCTCCTGTCTCTGCCCGCCAACGCTGAGGTAATGGGTGTGTGCATCTATGCTGGCCTTTCCACCTGCATTCTGGAGATCCAGATCCAGACTCAGGTCTTCATATTTGCAAGACAAACACTTTACCCACTGAGGCATCTCCCCAGCTCAAAGATGATTACTTTTGATAAACACATCAACTAATCAAGAGTGAAATATTTTCCTGAAGTAGAACTGTGTGTGGGTCTCTAGTATCCAAGGATGCATGTTAAATCTTTAATTGTCTCTAATTAAAGATTGTTTAAAATTTAACTTTCACAATTATCCCAATGTTTTTAAAATCCTATTGATCAGTCTCATGAGGCTTATTCTACATTATAAGTTTTTACTTCTAGAAATATTTCAAAGAATATTTTCAGTTTGGGAGAGCTCATTATAAGAACTCCGGGCATTAATTCTCATGTGGTAAGCTCACCTCTATTGATGGGTATTTGAAAAAGGGGAAATCTTTGTTTTACTGAGCAGAATAATGCTCCTTTACAACACACTCAAGAATGTGTAAGTTTGTAGCTACAGAACGTTTTCAAGACACAGTTATTTCACAAAGCAACGTGCATGTATTTATCAGCCTGCTTCTTCCTATGCTCAGGTTGAAGTACTAAATACAGTAATACATCTGCTCTGATCCTGAATCATTTCAAAAGGAGAACAATCAGCCCAGAGCCAGCAGTCAGCATTACCCTGCCCCTACTCTCTCCCTTTTCTTTTCTTTCAGTGACAGATGTGTCATTCCCAAGGACTCAATGGCAGGTGGAGGGGCTGCAGCCATCTTCCAGGCTGTAGTGGCCCCGTCCAGCAGGTCACACTGCTGCTGCACATGCAGCATGCCAGCAAACCCACCACAGCGGGCAGCCAACACAAGGGCCTTTTAGACTGTGGTCATAGACAACGGGCAGAGAGCCCTGTCCTGGTATGGTCACGAGGCCAATGTCACTAGATACTTCCACACCTGTGCTATCAACTTAGCCTTCAGAGATAAACACAAGCAGATCTTCCTGGGTGGTGTGGAGCACAGGACGCAGTTTGGGCACTACTTGGCAGGGAACCTCGCATCAGGTACTGCTGCCATGGGGCCGCATCCCTGTGCTTTGCCTGTATGTGCCTAACAGTTGATGTGGGCGAAGTTGAAGCTGAAAGGGAATTCAAAGGCCCCATTGACTGCCTGACTGAGGTCTACAAATCGGATGGGATCAAGGCCTCTACCGAGGCTTTAATGTGTCTGAGCAGGGAATTATCATCCTCAGAGCTGCCTGCTTCGGTATCTATGATACCGCAGAGGGAATGCTTCCAGATTCCAAAATATCTTCATCAGCTGGATGACTGCACAATCTGTCCCTGATATTGCTGTCTTGACTTCCCATCCCTCTGACAAAGTTCACCGTCACTTGCTACGCATACAGGTGCACTTGACTTCTGGAGGAAGACTGCTCATGGAAGGTGTCTCCAGGGCGAATGGTCCAGTGTTCTCATGGGTGTGGGTGGGACTTCATGCCTGTCTTGTACGATGAAATCAAGAGGTTCATGTAGTATTGCCTCAGTGTCCCAGAACCCTGTGAATGGGCATGTTGTGTTACATAGCATATTTTGAACATTCTGAAGAGATTCTCTGGGCTTGTTTGTCTTATTAATGGGAACTGCTCCCTGTTTGAAAGCATGAAGTAATAATAGTTATCAGAGCATTTTTCTACTAAACCCATTTCCATGATGATGATCATGATGGGACTCAATTACATTTTTATTTCAGTCACTCCTGATAAAAAATATCAAAGGAATTAAAATTTCTTTTTTAAAAAAAAGTAAAGAAAAAGGAAAAAAATGAGAGAAGCCATCCATTTTTGGAATTCTCAATATGCAATGAGACTCAGTCATATGCTGGATAATATAACACTTAATGATGGCTATATTCAATTCCTATGCTTCCAGAATATCTACAAAAGGAAATAAACCTCGCTGACATGACTCTGTGGGCTAAGGGAAAGTGCCTTGAGGAAAAAAATGAGGTGAAAATTAATCATTTATGAGCACTTGAAAGAGAGGCATTCTAGGTTATATAGAAACAGTAGGTCCAGAGGCATGGAAGTGTGGTGAATGTGGAATGTTAAGTTCCATATGCCTGGAACGAGAGGCAGGCACGTGTATTAAGGAAGAAAATAAAATTTAAGGCCAATGAAGTAGGACAAGTTGGACTATGAGATGTCAAGTTTATTGACTTCATTGTGCTTTTGTAGATAAAAATGCTCCAAAATCACAATCGAACACGGAGAAAAAAGGAGAAGTTTTGAGGAGGGATGTTGCTCATTTATTTATAAAATGTGTTTGCTCTCTGGGTTTTCTTTTTCTTCCTTTTCTTAAATGAAAAAAATAGAAATCTTGGATTTTACATTTTTTCATACAACGCATGTTGATCATATTCTTTCCCTTCCCCCAACTCCTCTCAGATCCTCTCATCCCTACCCACCCAACATCATGTTCTTTCTCTTAAAAAACAAAACAAAACAAAAAAAATTCCATTAAAAGAAAACATGGAGTCTGTTTTGTGTTAGCCAACTACTCCAGAGCACGTTGCCTGCCTGGGGCGAGGCTGGTACACCCAGCGTCACTCCACTGAAAACACTGATTGCCCCTCTTCCCGCAGCTGTCAATTGCAAATGGCTTCCTGGTTAGGGATGAGACTGTGTCCACTCACCCTACGGTTTTCTTCTGGGTCAGCACTGTACTTCAGGCTGGTGGTAGTCAGCTCTTCGGCAGACTGCATGGAAGCTGTCAACACAGAATTCCACAGGTGACTAACAGTGCCTTCAACAGCAAAACAGGTGCATTTTTCTTAGAGTTCTGGAGTCTGCAATTGGAAGATGGCAGTTCCAGCAGAGAGTTTCTCCTGAGGCCTTTTCCCTTGTCTTGCAGACATCAGCCTTCTCCTGTGTCTTCCTGTGGCCATCCTTCTATGTGTAAGCACCTCTGGCTTTCTTTCTCTCTTTACAAGAACACCAATCTTGTAGGATCAGGGCCTCATCTTTATGGTCTCATTTAACCTTAGTGAAGCACTTTTAAGGCCTATCTCCAAATATGGTCACATTTGGGGTTTAAGGTATCATCATGTGAATTTGGAAGGTAGGTGTAGTAGTTTGAATGAGAAATGTCCCCCATGATCTTGGGATTGGAGCACTTGGTCCCCAGTTGGCGGCCATGTTTGGGGAGGTTCAGGCAGTGCAGCCTTGCTGGAGAAGGCACATCAGTTGGAGTTGGGTCTCTCTGGTTCCTGCTTGCCGTGGAAGGCATGAGCTCTCTCTCAGCTTCCCGGTTCTATTGCCGGGCTGCCTGCTGCCATACCTCCCACCATGAGGAACTCTGGTCCCTCTGGAACCATGAGACAAATAAATGCCTTTCTGTCAGTTGCCTTGGACATGGTGTTTTAGCACAGCACCAGGGAAGTACCCGACCCAGTGGAGTCAGGGCAGGGTCACACATGGAGTAGCACCTGCCCTGGAGGAAGGCTGGCCGGACTCGGAGAGCAGCTGAGTGAGTGAAGCCGGGCTGGCCCATCTCTGCGCTTCACATCTGCTCACCTGCAACCGATTGTCTTCGATTCTTAATCAGCAGCTCACAAACTGACCCTCCTGTTGTCATCCAGTGTCATGATTTAACCATAAGGGCTGATACCAAAGCAAGTATCTCTCTTCTCCAACGGTGAACAAATAGAAATCAAAAAGCCAACACTGGTAACTAACGGGTAGATATTTTAACACAGAGATGTGAGATTTTTGCCTTAAACTGAAATTGAGTGACCAAAAAAATCTCTCCACCTTGCTTATTTGAGACATGCATGTCCCACATTATGGCATCTACAATGCATTTTCTGTATGTAGTAAATACACATACTAACAGTACTGTGTAATTTTCATGGTTTATAGGCGTCATCAAAGTAATCCACAGACAGCTGCAAAACATCGTCTATTTCAGAATCACCCACTTGTTAGTGTTCCAAAGTAGAAAGAATCCTTCCACAATAATTAACACAGAATGCCCGCGCATATTCGCACATAAAGATGAAGTTTTTAACACTCAACGGTGCTTCATGCTGAAGCACGTCCTGTTGTGCTGGCTCCATGCTAACCAGTGGCATTTGGCTCATTATTACCTAATTAAACCACTAATAGCCACATCAAATGAGTTTGTGTTCATAATTATTTTAAATATAAGTTGGAAAAGCTATTTAAAAGTATACAATCATATTGATCTTTGAAATTGATTTGGGAACCCAAACTCATAAAACTTATGTAGAGGAATATTTCTACCCTTCAGATATTGTGGGGGCAGCATGTTACCTATTTTGTAGAATTTCTACACTTGTCTACCTATTTCAAATTGGAAGTGCCTACCCATGGATAAATTGAGGGCAAAGTTTAAATAACTGGTAATTGTTACATAAGATGCATTTATCAATTTATATTAATAATCCTGCCCAGGTAGAAATAAGAAGTTTTGCAAACAGAACTCAGAGAACGACTTTTAGGAGAGAATGACATATGAACCTTCAACATGTCCAGGGAAGATCAGCTATCTCTGAGGGACACAGTGTCACTGAAACTCAACCCTTGCTGAGTTTCTGATAATGTATAGTTTATGCTCACATGTCTTTTGAAATCTCTCCACTTAGTTTATGGCCACGCCTTTTCAGTGCTTACATCCAAATGTCAGCTTATGTTTGTTTTTCCCAAAACATTTTGCAGTTGAAACAGATGGTCAGTTTTCTGCTTTCCCAGCATGCAATTAAAAAAAAAAATTGGCATTGAAGGAACTGGGGATAGAAGGGCTCACTGGCTGCTGCTAGTGCTCTGCTCACCACTAGATGTCCTGTAGACTAAACAGGAGGGAGTCTGGGGCATGGATTTGCATTCTTTCCCTGGCAATGGTGCTGATTTTAGGCTCTAGGTTTCCAAAATATCTGTTCGACCATTTTCTGCTGTGTTTCCTACTGACGTAAGCAGTTAAATGCAGTGGTGTGGGATGGGTAAGGAAGCTCAGCATGCTTGTTTTGAGGTTTGTAAATAATTATAAAAGTATGCTTGAAGCATTTATCCCAGAATCATTAGAGTGAGGAAAGAACACACACACACACACACACACACACACACACACACACACACACGTAATTTCCTTCTTGCGAAGATGGATCTTTTAATGAAGCTTTGTTTTCTCGTTGAGCAAGCTCAACAGGCTGTCTTGTTATAGATTACTTTCTTAGCAAGAAGGGTAATGTGTGGCTATAACAAAACAATTACAGCTTTATTCAGAGGAGTCGTTCACACCATGTTATTTCCCTTGACTGCTAACCAAATTGAAGCTGAAACTTGACTGTCTTGTCAGTTTGGGTGATTATTATGATGACTTAGAGCGCTGTGGTGCCCTTCTGAAATTCCGCCTCCTAACAAGGCGTAAAAGTCCCGCAGATACCAACAATGTGTGCCAAAGGATAATGTGTGAGGGTGTCTTTTGCTCCAATTGTTCCAGAATGGCCCTCAGACCAGGGAAATCTGATGCAGCATCCACTTGGATTCCCCAGAGTAGTCAGCAAAGGGGATGCAGGAATGAGGCAGTTGGTGCATAGTAAGAGTCACTCAGGCAGGAGGGCAAACACTCATGCCTTCCCTGGCACATTGTGAGCCTTGAGCATCACGTAGGCAGGATGGGGACTGTAACCTAAGTGTAAGGCTAGGGACATCCCTCACCAAGGTTTACATTGCCCAGACTCATTCTGCTCGGGATCTGATTGGATATGGTTAAAATAATAGTTTGTGGAGAAATAAAAACAAATGGAAAAATTAAATGTAAAAATATTGCCTCCATTATCTAACAAAACAATAGCTTTTAAGTGCCCCTGGGCTCTGCCTCGGTTTGCTTTCTATTGCTGTGGTAAACGCTATAAGCAAAAGCAACCTGAGGAGGAAAAGGTTTATTTGGCTTGCACTTACATGTCACAGTCTGTCACTGAGGGAAGTCAGGCAGCAGGAACCGAAGGCAGGAACCTGGAGGCAGGAACTGATGCCGACCATGAAGGAACAATGCTTATTAGCTTGCTATCTATGCTCTGCTCAGTTTTCTTTCTTATGGAACCCGAGATCACGTGCACAGGGGCAGCACTGCCCACAGGAAGCGGGGTCCTCCCCTGAAGTCGATTATTATTTTAAGGTGTGTTACTTTTGTTTCTGCTGCATTTGTTTAACTCTATGAAGCTGTGTTACTGTGCCTGTGTAAAACACCTGATGGTCTAATAAAGAACTGGCCAATAGCAAGGCAGGAGAAAGGATAGATGGGGCTGGCAGATAGAGAGAATATATAGAGAGAAAAATCTGGGAGGAGAGAGAGAAAGAGATGGAAGAATGAAAGGAGAAGGAGCCAGAGAAGGAGGAGGACTCCAGGAGCCAACCACCCAGCCACACAGCCACACAGCCACACAACCAGCAAGCCATGGAGTAAGAGTAAGAGTTATGGAAGTAAGAGAACATGAATCTCCAGAGGGATAAGTTAAGATAAGGAAAGCTGACTAGAAACTAAGCCAAGCTAAGGCCAGGCATTCATGAGTAATAATAAGACTCTGTGTGTGGTTTATTTGGGAGCTGGGTGGCGGGTCCCCCAAAAAAAGAGTAAAAAATGAAATACAACACTCCCCCATCAATAATCGGTCAAGAACACAGACAGACACACCCATAGGCCAGCCTGACAGAGGCAATTCCTCACCTGAGGCTCCTTCTTCCCAGATGACTGCAGCTCCTGTCAAGTTCACACACACACACACACACACACACACACACACACACACGTACACATGCGCGTGCGCACACTCAGCATAGGCTCCCTTGTCTGGCACATGTGTCTGCTCTGCTAGGATGGTGTGACAGGTTTATTTTGTCAAACCCATGGAGGACATAATACCAAGCTGAATGACCTTCCAGGTGAGACAAACCCCTGCAATCCCAGGAAGCAAGAAGTCTACTTCGTATCAGTTGAGTGAGTGGAACTCTCCTAGGACAACTTCTCTGTCTCCCTTTGGCTTGCTCTAGCTGTCACACCCTCTGCTTATGGCCACAGGCAGTGACAAGAATAGGAGGTGTGATAAACCCCCAGCTTCCTCATCTTCAAAGTACCTCAGGAACGCGAGGGTAATCCTCTCTTACCATAACCCAAGAAGGGACAAACTGGGTCCTTTCCTGGGGACCAGGATCTGAGAAGCCATGCTTTTAACTGACTTCCAAATCACTCTCTAGATTCGGAGACCCGGGCTACTACTGTCTCACAGCCAAAGAAAGAGGTTGGAAGGGAAAGGAGGTTGGGACATGGATTCACTCATTTATTCACTAGTGGGACAAATATTTGAGGATCTAAATGTCGGCATTGTGTGAAAGCTGTCTCCGTCCTTTCTTACACTGTTGCAGGAAACTAGTCAGAGAAGAAATCAAAGAGCAACTTTGATGTGATGTACAAGGAGGAAGGCGGGATGTTGACCCTGGGAGAAGAAAGGTCAGGGAAAAATCTCCTGTTTGCTAGCTTTCATCATTGTTGTGTGTACATATCCACATAAACACATAAGTGACCTGCTGAGTCCATTTAGTGTTGCTCATATGGATATGTTTTCAGGGTTGACAGCTTGGTGTTGGAAAACCGTTAGGTGCTCACCCTAGGGAAGACTGATCCTCCGTCTCAGCCATGATGAGTTGCCAACAGCTCTTCATCTAGAGATGGGGCCCTGTGAGAGTTCCCCTGTCCATGTTGGCATGTCAGCTGGTGTCACTGTTCAGGTCTTGCAGAGCAGCTGGTCAGACATGTTTGTTCTGTTATGAGTTCAGTTCCGAGTCACTAAAGTTTACCCACACTCGTATAGTGAGCTTGTCCTCGGGAACCATGTATCCGTCTTTGCATACCGAAACCCCACTGACTTTCTAGGACTATTTTGCTCCATAGCTCTTGCACAGAGCTCTTTTAGATTTACTCAGTCTTAATGCTTTCTGGTTTTATTTTCCATTTGTTTATTTATTCATTTTAAAGATTTTACTTTGCTCTTGCACGCGAGTGCATGCGTGCATGTGTGTGTGTGTGTGTGTGTGTGTGTGTGTGTGTATGCACACGTGAGTGCAACTATCTCAGAGGTCAGAAGAGGATCCCATGGAGCTGGAGTTACAGGCAGTTCTAAGCCACCTGATGGGGGTGCTGAGATCAAACCTTGGTCCTCTTGACTGAGCAGCAAGGCCCTTACTTGCCGAGCCGTCTCTCCAGAGCCAATCTTTATGTTTTTTAATATGTCATTTGAACAATGACAATTCTTAGCTGTTTCCTCAAAACTAGTTCTGTCCTATTACATAGTACTAATGGAACTGTTTTTCCTCGTAAATATAAGACAGTGTCCTTCAGGACAGGACCCTTTTCATGAAGATTCAAATGGCTTCTACCAAGAAACATCCAGTTGAGGTTGAATATTTGTCAAGTTGAATGAATTTACTGTTCTTAATGATTCTACACATGGTTGTAGCAAGGCCAGTGTGACTCCCTGTCATGCACTGGGTCCACTCTGTCACTCCATCTCTCCAGTGATATCATGACTGAGGCACTTGGTTTAAATCAGTCTTTAAATGCAGCAGATTAAGTCTGAACAACCTGTGCAGTCGATGTTAGCAACTCTACCTGGGGACAGTATTGACAGATTAAGTGTTTCTACAATTCAGATGAGGTTTGTGTGTTGGGAATGATGGAAGGTCTGTGAGTCACTGGAAGGGCAGCCCTTGGATCCCTGAGTTAGCTCTCATGAGACTTGTTATAGGAGCTTGAGTCTGACGCCTGAGTCATTTTCTGGCTCCTTGTCTTTCTGTGTGATCTCTGTCCCTTCTATGCATGCCACTGTTGTGATGCCGTCTGCCATGAAGCTGCCAGAGCCAACCTGATGCTATACTGTGCCTCAGAACTGTGACTAATTAAAGTTCTTTCATTCAAGAAGTACCCAGCCTCGGGCATTGTGTTATAGTAACAGGGAACAAACTCATGCAAACGCAGTAGTCCTTTATTACATTAATTAAGATTCATTGTCATATCACAAGTAGTCCAAGTTCTAATGTCTAAGGAAAAATAACTTCATTTAAAAGGAAATTGTTCTTTAGGTGCTGAAGCAAAAAATACATTAAGAAATATTGATTCAGGCAAAAACAGTCATAAAACTTGATTTAAATGTTTTTAACAAACTGTTAGTTCTTAGATCAATAACTGATGAATGGGTGACATTGCTTTATGATTAATTTTATTTGATATTCTAATATAAGGGAAGTAATCACACTTACAATTGAATTATTTGGTCAAATAAAACTATGATAAGGCAAATTCCTGCAGCCCTTGTCACATAAGAGAGCCTGGTCTTGACTGGTCCAGAACAATTCAACTCTGTTACAACAGCACTTCTTTTTCTTCCACAGAATGTCTCACCTCATATAGACTTTATCTTTGGTTAGCTCTGGACTTAGTCTATAAAACCCTAGACAGAAGAGACCTTACTGTGTCCTCATAGTTATTCCTGAGTGCTTTCCAAAGGATGTGCACAGTTAGTATCCAATAAGTATCCTGTGGAGAAATAACGAATGAATGAATGAATGTGTGAATTAATGAACCAAAAGTTCAGAAGCTTAAACTTCCACTTAGATGCATTGTGTGGTCTCTGTCTGCTAAGTGTGAAAGAGTGAACACTGAGCCCATTGGTCCATTGGTGTGCCATCTATCTCCCAGATAAATCACTTCATGTTACTGAATTATGATCTTGAGTCTATGCCCATCAAATCTATGGAGAAAGCTAATAATCTGATTACATAACGACTGTGTAGCTATTTCTGTGAATGTAACTGGAAAGGCCTTTTAAATCAATTTTAATACAAGCCAGATGGTCACAGAGTCATATTAGAATTTTATGCATGTGACAAAATCAATACTTCTGTATCTTCAAAATTCCTTATTTATTAATATCCAAACCCTCATTATAGGGATTAAATAGAAAATAATCGATAAACCTGAGCAATTGTGAAGACTGCAAGTTGATACCACAAAGTTGTCAGATAGATTTGAGGAGAGAGAAATAATGTGTTAGCATGCAGTCTTCTACACACAACCATGCAGTGAAAATAGGAACTGTAATCCAACCTCTCCTTCCTCCCCCACACAGAAAGATCTTAGCTTGGGACACAAGGAAGCTAGGTGAGTGACATGGACATGCAACCCCCATTTTACGTATAAAGTAAAATGGCCTTTTGATTCAAATAGAAGGGTAGATTTATTTTTAAAACAGTATTTCAGACTGTATTCAAAACAGTATTTCATGACTGTGACCACTTATTATCTTATTATTTCATGTTTATGGATGGAGGGAAGGTCATCAGAACATTGTTTAAACAGAATAGCACACAGTAGGTACATCACTTCAAAGCTGTCATCGACCTCTGCATGGTTGGTGGGGGATTTGGACTACTAACAGACTGCTGTGTAGAATAGCACACAGTAGGTACATGACTTCAAAGCTGTCATCCACCTCTGTACGGTTGGTGGGGGATTTGGACTACTAACAGACTGCTGTGTAGGATAGCACACTGAATAGCACACAGTAGGTACATCACTTCAAAGCTGTCATCCACCTCTGTATGGTTGGTTGGGGATTTGGACTACTAACAGACTGCTGTGTAGAATAGCACACTGAATAGCACACAGTAGGTACATCACTTCAAAGCTGTCATCCACCTCTGTACGGTTGGTGGGGGATTTGGACTACTAACAGACTGCTGTGTAGAATAGCACACAGTAGGTACATGACTTCAAAGCTGTCATCCACCTCTGTACGGTTGGTGGGGGATTTGGACTACTAACAGACTGCTGTGTAGAATAGCACACTGAATAGCACACAGTAGGTACATCACTTCAAAGCTGTCATCCACCTCTGCATGGTTGGTTGGGGATTTAGACTACTAACAGACGGCTGTGTAGGCTGCTCATAAGCAAAGCTTGCTTATTGACTGTTTTTCCAGGACAGAGATTATTTTCCCCCTTTGGTAAAAGGAGCCAAGCATGAAGGGAAACACAGCCTTTGTTAAGACAAGTCGTCCGTGTTCCTTTTGTGCTGTCTGAGTTTCCAGTGTGCCCTCATCATTTTCAGAAAAGGAAAACCGGGAAGAAAAATAGAAATGTAATATGTGTTATTATATTTTAATGCGATGGTCTACTTTTCTGTTTGTAGTTATTGAAGTTTTTGTCTTCCCTCATTAAACATTTAATAAATCACCACCAGTGTATGACAGATTTTAACCACAACACAAACAGCAGGCGGCGGCGAGTGGCTCGGTTCCTATAGGCATAGGATACCAGCGTCTCCAGCACCCTGCCCCGCAGGCGTCGGCATGGCGACCAATGGAAGGGAAGCTGCTTCTCCCACAAAGCCTCGAAAATAAGTTTCCTTCTTTTATCTCCCTACAAATCAATTGGAGCCCTTACAGCAAAATCCCATAAAATAACTTCAAACGCCACTTCTTAGTCTAAAAATTTGTATTATGGCTATAGTTCTTTGAAGTTTTATGACTGAAGTTTGGAGAAAAATGATTTAAGTGTTATCTGCTAGACATCAGAGCTTCAGAAATTCTCTCAGTTTTTCTTGACACATAAACTGCTACCCACTGTATGTTTTTAGGACTTTTTTTCTTGCTTTCAATCCCCTAACCTAGTCTGCCTGATAAAAGTTATTTAACTACAGTTTATACAGTTAAATTAATAATCTATAGAGGTTTGCTAACTTGTAATTGATAACTCTACTTTCTCCATCCTTTCCCTTTTTATTCAACTAAGAGGTATATTTTTTAACAGAACTTTCAGAGTCTCAAGCATGTTGACTTTAAGTTTTAAAAATCACTATGCCACATGTAAAACACGAGGCAAGGAGGACCTGTGATTCCTGCTAAAGGTTAAATGTTAGAAAAAGAAAACAGACAAGTTTTCTGGTAGAAAAATCCTCTATGCACAGAAGGATGATAAGAGAGAGGGTGAGAGGACCCAGGATGCCTCCCTCAAAGGGCACAAGGCCTCCTGTAAGGCCTCCTCTGCTGTGAGATGTTCTGTACGGCAAATGTGTTGCTAATTAGTCAATAAATAAAACACTGATTGGCCATTGGCTAGGCAGGAAGTGTAGGCGGGACAAGGAGGAGAATAAAGCTGGGAAGTGGAAGGCTGAGTCAGAGAGACACTGCCAGCCGCCACAACTACAAACAGCATGTGAAGATGCCGGTAAGCCATGAGCCACGTGGCAAGATATAGATTAATGGAAATGGATTAATTTAAGCTGTAAGAACAGTTAGCAAGAAGCCTGCCATGGCCATACAGTTTGTAAGCAATGTAAGTCTCTGTGTTTAATTGGTTGGGTCTGACGGCTGTGGGACTGGCAGGAGAGAGAGATTTGTCCTGACTGTGGGCCAGGCAGGAAAACTTAAGATACAAATGGCGTCCAATGTGGGGCAAGAGTTTCCACCTAAAAACTGAGAAAAAAGATTCTAAAACAGAGCTAAAAACAGCTTCCTAATTGTCTCTCTCAAATGAGCAGCAGCTGCCGGTTTGAGCTACTGGTGGGTTCCTCAACCTGCCGTATGATGGGAATGAGGCCTCTGCAAGTGGCACATTAAGCTGTTTGGTGGATTTAGCCTTTGCTAGTACAAAATAAAAAAAAAGGTTTCTGGACTACACGCTGCTTGGATAAAAGCATAGACCCACGATAGCTCCCAGAGCTGGTGGTAAACGTAGCCATGTGGGGAAACTGAGGTGGGCGGAGCCAGCAGCCACAGCTGCTGCAGTTTAAAGCAATAGATAACAATAAGACAGATTCAGATGTAATAGTTTACAATGTGTGTAAAATATATGTAGGCTTGAAAGAGAAAGAAAAAAGAATATATACAGTTATATAAAGACATAAATAGTTTTTAAAAATAAAGTCTTTAAAGAGACAGTAAAGGTAGTATAAAAATAAGCCACGTAAAGATGAATATTACACAGAGAATCTGGATTGTGTTGTCTTTGGGATTTTTAACTGCAGAAAAACATTTGATTGTAAAAGCTGTTGAGTTATGCCAAAATGTATATTTTAAAGGTACCTTGACTTCAAAATAAAGCTAGGAAGTGGAAGGCTGAGTCAGAGAGACACTGCCAGCCGCCACAACTACAAACAGCATGTGAAGATGCCGGTAAGCCATGAGCCATGTGGCAAGGTATAGATGAATGAAAATGGATTAATTTAAGCTGTAAGAACAGTTAGCAAGAAGCCTGCCATGGCCATACAGTTTGTAAGCAATGTAAGTCTCTGTGTTTAATTGGTTGGGTCTGACGGCTGTGGGACTGGCAGGAGAGAGAGATTTGTCCTGACTGTGGGCCAGGCAGGAAAACTTAAGATACATTCCTCACCATTGGGTACAAGGGTACACACAGGGATTCCAGTCTCTACATGCCCATTGGCATTCTTGGAGCAAAAACTGTAATCATTTACATTTCTTTTTGAAAGACACAGAAAGATTTAGCTTAAAAAACAACAGGTTCCATTCCACTACCTCCTGATGAGGATCTACCTCATGGCAGCTAGCAATGTTACGTAGTGTCTATAAAAAAATAATGGTTCATTTTATTTAATATATAATCGCTGGCCTCAACAAGTGATCTTGAACTCGATACACAGAAGTTCCTCTGGCTTTTTGAAAAGATGTTTTTATGTGTATGATGATTTTGACCATAAAGGCTAGAAGAAGGCACTGGATCCTTTGAAACTGGAGTTAGACAGTTGTGAGCTGCCACGTGGGTTCTGGGAGCTGGGAACTGAACCCAGGTCCTCTACAAGGACAGCGAGTGCTCTTCATGGCTGGCCCACCTCTCCAACCCTCTGTTGGCTTTTTATTTCATTCTTTGTGAGTCTTTAAAACAACAGTGGCAGCAACCAAAACAAGCAAACAAACAAAAACCACTATGCTGTGGCTGGCCATGGTGGCGCACACCTTTCATTCCAGCACTCAGGAGGCAGAGACAGGTGGATCTCTGTGAGTTTGGGGTCAGCCTGGACTACATACCAAGATTAAGGCCTGCCCACACTGTATAGAGAAACCCTGTCTCAAAACAAACAAACAACAAACAAACAAACAAACAAAAAAAGTTTTTTAAAAAATACATATGGTATTGTGTGGCGTCCAAAGTAAGTTAATATACCTAATGTAGTTCTTCAATGTCATTTCCTACTCGTTGTCTAACTTTGATCAAAAATTCTAGATAACAGCAGATTTCTCTTACAGTGCTCCTTTAAATGCTAGTGTTCAATAAGACAAGAGGCCCTCAGACTCGGAAAGACAAGCACCGTGTGTTTCTCTAACAGGAAATGTAGGGGAAGTAAAGACACGAAGCTAGAGGGGGCCTGGTTGGAAGAGAAGGGGAGGGTGGTAAGGGGGGGTCATAGAGGAGTGAACATGATCATATTTGTGTGTGAAAACGCCACATACACACATTCTTTTGTACAACTAATATAGACTAGTAGTTTTCTAAAGCAACTGGGGAGCCTATGCCATAAGCAATTCCATGTACTGGAGAACTTTTCGCTCCCAAAAAATTGTCTGCTGAGCAGTGCAGCATGCTGGTGACGGTGCTGAGTTCAACGTGGACCCAATTCTTCATCCCACCTCAGATCACAGCAGCAATCAGTTTTAAAGAACTAGAGGACAAGTCTATGAGGCATATTTTAAATAATTCTAGTCTTCACAACCCAGCAAACATTTGTAACTCAGAGCACTTGCGCACATGCACGTGTGTGTGCATGCGTGTGTGTGTGTGTGTGTGTGTGTGTGTGTGTGTGTGTGTGTGTGCACGCACAGACACTTTATTCCTTTGAGGCAGGGCCTCTCTGAGCCTGCAGCTTCCTCTTTCCACTAGACTGGCTGGTCCGTGAGCTCCAGGGATCTATCCCCACCCCCGCACTCTGCCATGTCCAGCTTTTAAAAGGTTGTCAGGGATTCAAACTCAGGCCCTCAGTCTTACACACAAGCACTCTTACCCTCTGAGCCATGTTCCAGGCCCCAAGAAAGCATTTTAGAACCATCCAGGTGGTGCTGTGAAGAGGAGGAGCTTCTGTGAGTGCCCCAGAGGGTTCTGGGATAGCGGAAAGGTTTCCGCCGTGGCTTCTGTTCTTATTTTGTTGTGCTTTTCCCAGCAGAGGGGCCTTCAGCAGACTTTTAGGCAGAGGAAACAGATCCAACAGAGAATTTGAAGACAGGAGAGGACGTAAATAACACAGCCACACAGAATCAGGAAGGCTTGAGAAGAAGGCAAACACTAGATTTGGGTATGCATAAACTCTAAGTGTAAGGAAATGCTCCGTGAAGAACGTCATAGCCTGGCTCAGACCTCAGGACGTTAGCTGTGCTTTCTCAGTGTGTTTTACTCAATAGAGTCTCTTTTTTTAAATATCCTGCATTTAAAAAAATTTTTTAAAGAAGGCTACACAAATCCAGACACAGGCTGCAGGGCTCCCACGCCAATTTGACAACACCGTGTGTCTTTACATCGCCTGTCACATCTATGAACATTTTAACTAATGTCAGAGTTCTCCTTTGGCTAATGAGCCACTTCCCAGAGAAACAGGCTGCCAGCTAAGGCATAATGCAGAGGGTGAATTGTGTGGGAGCTCCCCAGGAAGCCCCTCTTTGCTCTTGGACCGCTTAGCTGTCCTTTCCCCCTTTGTCATAGACCCAAATTAAGTCATCCGAGGGTGGTGGTGGTCAGTGTTTAAAAGCCGTCTGTGGGTGTGGGTGAGTGCAGGGGTTGTTCTGAGGTTTTTAACAGATTTCCCTTTCCAAACATCACAGCCTCCAGGGAAGTACCTTTCACAGTTCCCTTGGTAACATCAAAAGTCAAATGCAGGTAGTTTCCTCACCAACCTTACCTGAGCTTTATGGTCATAACACTCTGCCTGGAAGCCACTTCTTCCCCACCTCCCAAGCATTTAATCCCAACCCCTTCTTTAGGAGTGTCTGCCTGCGGCCATGGCCCTTCTCTCAGCTTCTGTCCATTCTCTCTGCCTCTTGCCTGTCAGTTACTGTTATATTGAAATGATTAGGTTATGCATCTCCCTCCCAAGTTAGACCACTGTTGGCTCCAGCAAGCAACAGAACTTGGCAGCTTCAGCCATGTGGTTCTGGCTTTAGAGTTAAGAATAGAAGAAAGGAGTTATGGAATTTGCCCCACTGAGGCCAAGCATGTGTCAGGGTGTCCCTGAATGGAGGCCTAGAGAGGTCATGAGTGAAGCTGTGAAGTTGAAGCCTGAATTGCCTTGGAGACCCCAAGATGTTGGAGACGTCAGAGTCATGGGATACCTGCCTAGGAGAGCTGCTAACAGGGAGTGGAACCAGTTCATGAGAAAGAAGTGTGTTGCAGTCAACAAAGCTGAAAAGAGTTGGAGATCTGAAGAGCATTTTGACATCAGACATGGAAATGCAGAGTTTGGAGTTTGCCCAGCTGGTTTTCGGTCTTGCTTTGATCTAGTATTTCTTCACTGTGCTCCCTTCCCTACATTTTGGAATGATAATATATATCTTGTATCATTATATATTGGAAGTATGTTATCTGATTTTTTATTTTAATTTTACAGGGTATTTCAGTTAAGAGATTGCCATGCATCTCAGAACAGACTTTGGACTTTAGACTTTGAAACAAGTTTAGACTGTGATAGACTATAGGGACTTTTGAACTTGGACTGAATGCATTTTTGCATTATGTTATGGCTACAAGCCTTTGGGGGCCAAGGAGTGAAATCTGGTGGTTTGAAAGAAAATGGCCCCCAAAGGGAGTGGCGCTGTTAGGAGGTATGGCCTTGTTGGAGGAAGTGTGTCACTGTGGGGGTGGGCTTTGAGGTCTCCTAGACTCTTATTCAGTCCTGCTGGGTACAGCCACTAGGAAACCTAGTGGGCTCCAACAATACATATTAATATATTTGTATATAATTAATATATATAATTTGTATATAATTAATATCCTTGAGAATTAGGTACTACTTTGGCTTAATTATTCTATAGAGACTTTTATTTGAGATATGGTTTTACTATGTACTCTTGGTTGGTCTGGAACTATCTATCCCTAGCTAGCCCCAAACTTGAAGTGATCCCTCTGCCTCTGTCTTCTAAGTGTTGGTATTACAGGCATGTGCCACAGTACTTGGCTGAGACTCCTTAGTTCTTAGTCAAATCAAAGAATTACGTGGCAATGCCATTATAGTCATACTATCAGTGAAGAGGGGGCATTTTCAACATGATTAAGTATTGTAGTTGCTGCTATATAATTACCCTATAATTTTTATATTAAAATTATTCAAAATAACTCAAAGAACATAGATTTGAAATTTAACAAACAAAAATAACAAAATGAAATTTAATTTGGAGAATGTGTGTATGTGCATATATATCCATAAAGTTCTCCTATTTGTGGACACAATTTTATATTTTGAAATTTTAAATATTTATAAAGATAACTGAAAAGTCTCTGGTCATAAAGTGTATTCTTCTACAGGTGGAGAATGATGTGTTGAGCCTGGCAGCATTCTGTCTAGTTAGTGTGCACTGGCTTTGACTGGCTGCTAAGTATGGTGACTGGGTGATAGCTGTGCTAATCAACAGTCCCTGTCTAAGCTACAGACAGTTGCACCACAGTTTCATGAGCACTAGTTACAAGGCCTGCTTCAGAAGGAGCAGAATGGGGGAGCCAGTCTCAGGGCCATCAGGCAAACCTGTGAGTTAGGAGGTGAGTGTGCGCATGTGCATTAACTGCTCTGTGTTACACTTAAGCTTGTGGGTTAGAAAGTGCGTGTGCATGTACGCTAACTGCTCTGTGTTACACAGTTTTCTAATTCTGCAACTATTTCCTAGAATTATCTTTTAAATATTTTTTAATTTGATATATATGATTATTTGCCTGCATGTACGTATGTGCTGTGCCCCATGTGTGTGCCATGTGTCCACAGAAGTTGGAAGAGAGTGTCAGTTTCTCTGGAACTGGAGTTACAGACAGTTGTGAGCTACCATGTGGATGCAGGA
Source organism: Peromyscus eremicus (assembly GCF_949786415.1). Classification (NCBI taxonomy): domain Eukaryota; kingdom Metazoa; phylum Chordata; class Mammalia; order Rodentia; family Cricetidae; genus Peromyscus; species Peromyscus eremicus. The sequence continues at coordinate 94,342,745 of NC_081426.1, forward strand.
AAATGAACCCAGATCCTCTGCTCTTAATTTCTGAGAGCTGTGGATATCGTTCTGTATAAATAAAATGCTGATTGGCCAGTAGCCAGGCAGGAAGTATAGGCGGGACAAGCAGAGAGGAGAATTCTGGGAACAGGAAGGCTGAGTCAGGAGACGCTGCCAGCCGCCACTATGAGTACCAACATGTAAGATACTGGTAAGTCACGAGCCACGTGGCAAGGTATAGATGTATAGAAATGGGATAATTTAAGATGTAAGAACTAGATAGCTAGAAGCCTGAGCCACTAGGCCAAACAGTTTAACTAATATAAGAGTCTGTGTGTTTATTTTATAAATGGGCTGCAGGACTGCCAGGGCTTGGCGGGAGCTGGAGAGAAGCTCTCCATCTACATCTGAGCCCTCTCTCCAACCTCTGTGTCCTAGAATTCTCGACAGTGAATAAATAGGAGCTGAACAGCGTTTGCAGGTGTTCCTCGCTCCCTGAAGTAGATCGGGGCATTTGTTACAGCCTGCTCTCCACTTCACTAAACTCTCTGCTCACCTCTCTGTGAGTGCAGATTTGCATGGCTGCCTGAGTCTCATTCATCTTGAGCGATCGAGAGAAGACATGTAATGAATTTTGGTGAAATGAAGAAAAGGGTATTTTCTGTGTTGACTGTTGCCTTCTTTCATGAGATAGAGTCTATCCAGAAGGATTCCGCCGCTTTTATCTCTCAGCTAACTCTCAGTGTGTGTTTCTCTGAAATAACATTGAAAGTCACATGTCCATACTCTATCTGCCCTCCCAGAATGCCTCTCTTGTCAGGGATTGTGACTTACTGTCATTTAATGCAGCCCAACACTGGGGAGATTGGTGAATGAAAGAAGTGAAACTCATGGCTGTGTATGATAGGCAGACAGCAAATTATGAAGAAGAGTATCCCAGTATCTCTACTGGGTTAAGAAAGAACTCCACTGCACTCTGTAATAGAAACAAAAACCTTGAGTGGGTGAGCCCTGGTTGAAGGAGGTCTAAGTTGGATGAGGCAGACCTGAGAAGGTTCCATGGAGAAATTGACTGCTGTGGGATGTTCTGTATGTTAAATGTGTTGGTCTAATTGGTTAATAAATAAAATACTGATTGTCCAGTAGCCAGGCAGGAAATATAGGCGGGACAAGGAGAGAAGAGAATTCTGGGAACAGGAAGGCTGAGGCAGAGAGACGCTGCCAGCCACCGCCATGACACACGAAATGTAAGGTACCAGTAAGCCATGAGTACTTATGACTATTAGAAATGGGTTAATTTAAGATATAAGAACAGCTAGCAAGAAGCCTGAGCCATTAGGCCAAACACTTTAAATTATATAAGTGTCTGTGTGTTTATTTTATAAGTGGGCTGTCGGACTGGTGGGGCTTGGCTGGACCCGGCAGGACCCGGAGAGAAAACTCTAGCTACAATTGACAATCAAGCAAGACCTGTGAGGATGAGCAAGTGTTCAACAAGCAAAAACAGTGTACAGGTATTGAAACTGGAAACATATACATATAGGTGTATGTGTGTGCACATATATGTAAGTATGTGCAGGATTTGCATTTGGGAGAGGGAGAAACAGGAAGAGGACAACGTCCTGGTAAATCACACCAGGATTGCAGGAGACGTGAGTTCAGTACAACATGAGAAAGATGGGGAGACACAAATATTAAGGGTTGTAAATGCCGGTGGGTTGAAAGTAAGATGGAAGTTTTTCTATCATCCCCAGCTTTCAGGTAAAATTCTAACAATTATAGGTTATAAATGTGCTTCACTTTAAAATGGAGTACCATATATTCCTGTAAAATTGTATTCAGAATGCATAGGAGTTCATCACTGTTACTGGCCTAGATAGATAATTATTAGGTATTTGTTGAGAAGATCCTTTGAGGAGAGAGAAAAAACTGAAGTGGGGGAATGCCAAGGAGATGGAGCTTGTCCAATCCCATTCACATGGATGGGACCCCAGAAAACATTCACAAATGATCTGGAATCATTCCCTAGAGGAGAGATTCTGAAACCCAAGTCAGATGGTTTCACATGGCTGCTACCAGGGCAGAACTCAAAAAGCTTGCAGGTAAGCCACAGGCATGAGTCCGTAGTCTGAGGGGACATATGATGGAGAGACAGGCTAAGCCTCCTGGAAGCTTGGTGGGGCTGCCAGTGCAAGACAAAAAAGAGGAGCAGATGGCCAACCTAGCATAATCCCACTGATAGGACAAGATGGGTAAGTTTCCCATAGACTATGGGGATGCCAAATAGGGTAGCTTGACTCTGGTCATCTCCTGTGGACCCTGTTCAACAAGGACTCCCTTCTAGGGAGAGAAGAGCCCAGATAAAATAGAGATCTGTCATGAGAACACAGTTCCCTTTCCTAATTCAGGGAACATGCAAGGCAGAAGGGTTATCTCCCAGATAGGTCATAATTGTGTCTGTAAAGATGGTGTAAGCATGAAATGTTGACATGACAGAGGAACACAGTTTCTAAAGAGCTACAAATCTCCCTCTCCCTCCTTCTCTCCCTCCCTCCCTCTCTTCTCTCCCCTCTCTCCTCTCTCCTTTTCTCTCTATCTGAAACTTGAGATATCCAAAATGGAAAGAGAATATTTTGGACCAAAGGCAATAAAAGACTGTGGCCCTTTCTCCCTCTCCATTATGGTCCCAGTCTTCAGCTAACCAGAGGAGAGCTGCTCTGAATTAAAAGAAGTCTTCATTTATATTGGACTTACACTATTGTACTGAGAGGTGACTCTAATGCCCCCAAGCAGTGGATGACAATTGGCTTTGCCCAGAACATCAAGGATGGTGTCAATGGTAGGAGGGAAAAAGCTGTTCCCAGTGGTTTAAGTCCATTTAATCGGCAACAGAGCCTATCAGTGATCAGTAGGGTTTTGTGTTTGTTTGTTTGTTTCTGCTTTTCATGGATGGTCAATAGATGGTTTCTGAGGGAAGAAAAGCCTATGGACTGTGCTCTAGAGAGCCTCCCTCTTGAAAGTAAATGTACATGAAATAATGGCAACTCCTTCTGTTTGTGCTCTCTTGGCATCATGGCATGTCTCCACATGGTGAAGTGGGGTGACTTTGTAAATAGTCTATATCTTTCTCCCTTCAGACTAATCCCCAAAGCAGAGTAGGGTGAATAGTCTTCATTAAACCATCACAAATACCAAGAAAAAAAACCCACATTAAACCTGCCTATTGACCTCTAATGGGCTCGTGAGCATATCTGTTTTAAGATGTGGAAATCCTGCCTTTCAGACATTAGTGTCTCTTCTAATCATTGGCATGTGCATCCTGGAAGTACTTTGTACTTGAAAGTGTCTCTGGAGAGAAGGGTTTAGCTGACACTCATCGGCAAAAACCAGGTGAATCCACAGATTACCTACAGAGCTCCCGCCTTTGTGCCAGGGCCTCTGGGCTCCATGGTGGGGGCCTCCTGTGTGCAGATAACAGCAGATGGTCCCATCCTCTTCACCTGTATTATGAAGATGTAAAAAAAAGTCTCAGACAAGGCAATCGGGAATCTGATATATTTAGATGGTCACAAGCTGAACTTTGCTCATCACTGCTGCAGAGAGGTGAGGAAAGGCTTTTTTAAAAACTGTTTTTAAGGTGTAGGAAGTCAAGATCATCCCTATAACTTGCTAAGGCTGATTCTAACAATACACACTGCCGCTTTCAATCCGTCCAACTCTTATGCAACCAGACTCTCCTGGCTCTGGAGCTGGGTCAGGACTGAGAAGGTTTCCTCCAACCTGTTGACCAGCTCTTCACAAGCCCTTGAGGACCACCATTCCTAAGCCTCTCTCTCCAAACCAATCAACAGCCATGTAGGTCTGATTGATTAGGGCCGGCTCTCGGTCCCCCCATTCCTTCCCCTCCCCTCCCATTCTGCTGTCCTCCCACGGGCCTTTTCTCTCTCCCACGTCCTCCCTTCTCTTTCCTCCCAGTCTCCTTTCCCCCTTCTGTCTTCTTTTATTTTTTTCCCACTACTCTCTTTTGGTCAAACTGAAGAATCTCCTCTTTTCATATTGCAATACCAATGCCAAAAAAGAGAGCCCTTCTGACCGACATATAAACTAAAATGTAATTGTTCTAAACAGCACAATCCGGAAGTCACCGACTGCGGTGGTGCAGGCACAGCATCTCTGGAGACCGTGCTGCTTTCACAGCCGCCCTTCGATGTTCAACGACAGCGGTCGTCCCTGTGATTCAAAACAGAGTCAGCTCTCTGCAGGCTTTGCAGATTGTCCTGTTACTTGTAATGTTTTATCTGCATCCCACGAGGAGCAGAGCGACCTAAGAGCCAGAGTAAGAGCTGCTCCTGGTTTTTTGTCTCTTGCTTTATTTCGCATCAGGCATCTGCCTGGTTTCCAGAAAGAATCCAGGCAAGAGAGAGCCAGGAATTAGCAGGGATCACAACTGAGGCCAGAAGAGCCACGGGACAATAGCGTCCTACACACCAGGTGAACCTGCTACTTTAGCTTGGCCCGAGCCTCTTGCTTGATAACCAGGACCAACAGCTGCCTACTGCCTCTGAGGGAGAGCACAGCTCATGTGACAACCGAACTCAGGCTTGATGCAGAACCTGGACGGGTCACAGTCAGTCTCTCCTGAAACAGTCTGACGGGGATGGAACATTTGTCATCTCCCTCACAATTTCCCAATTAATTTAGACAATGAATCATTCTAAGAATCCTACTCTGCTCCCTGAGCGGTGTGTTATGAAGACAACTAGATTAGAATCTTACATGGTGCTCAGAGCCCGACTCCGCTCTTCTCACTCTAGCGTTAGATAAAATAGCAACCGGAAACCCACGGCATTTCCTGTGGCTATGACCTTCAGTTCTGCAGGATAGCTCTTTATTGGGGGACTAAAGGATGTTGAGGGGTCTGACAATATCTTGACTATTGGTCACCTAAGTGCATTTTTATAAAGTGATACACAAAGGATTCAACAAAATCAGTCACTTTAATGTATTGACCCTCTAAGCAAAATGGAAGTAGAGCTTTGAAAGTCAGCACCACAGTGTGGCTGCAGAGCCTGGTGATGTTATTATGTGTCCTTGACATCCAGGGAACGAGCTTTAATGAACAGTTGGCGCCTTTGGCTAAAACCAGCTCTCTCCCTGCACTTTCTATCCACTGCTGTCTGATGGTTAATCAGGTCTGGCTTTCTTTTTTTCTACATATTGGTCTTCTGGTGTTATCAAAGTGCCTACTACTGTGTGCAGGGTGCTGTTCTCCTGGTGGTGAGTGATGAATGAGAGGAACTCAGTCCTCCTCAAACACTTGTGTTTGGGGGAAGCACATGACAGCCTTTGTCTGTGACAGACACTTGCTGTGAACCACGGCAGGAAGCAGATCCAGTCTGAAGGGATGAACTGTTAGAACTGACAAGGGTTGATGGAAGCTTTGACTGTCTTTCCTACTACACCAGTGGTGCCTCAAACTGGTAACTGCTAAACATTGAATACACAGTTGTTAAATGAGTAAATAAAAGATTAGAGAGAAGCGTCCACAGGTATTAGACTGTGCATGAGAGTTTCTGGGGGTGTCCCATGGGTAAAGCACTTGCTGTACAAGCATGAGAACCTCAGTTTGACCCCCAGAACCTGCATTTTAAATACAAAATTCTGTACAGTGCATGCACCCGTAATCCTAGTGCTAAAAAGACCAAGACAGGAGGATCCCCAGGGTTCACTGTCCAGACTGACTAGCTGAATTGGTAAACTGTAGATGTAACCAACCGTCTTATTAAATAAGAAACACAGAGCCGATTCAGAGAAGAAAGCCAAGAGGTCAGAGCTAAGAGCCTCACCCTTCCTGATTCAGCGATCCTCTTCAGCCAAGAGAGCTCTCTGAAAGGGACCTACTTCCTGTGTGTATGTCTTTATATAGTCTAGCTGTTCTGCCTTCTCATTGGTTGTAAACCCAAACACGTGACTGCCTCGTCACTGCCTGTATGTACCGCCCTCCAGGTCCTTAAAGGCATGCGCCACCGCCGCCACACACTTGCTAGGGCTCTAATAGCTCTGACCCCCAGGCAACTTTATTTATTAACATATAATTAAAATCACATTTCAGTACAAGTAAAATACCACCACAGTGAACTCCAGCTTTGGTGAGAGACCCTGCCTCAAAGAAATTAGGTGGGAACTATTAGGAAAGGCAGACAATCAAAAGCCCTGGCCTGCACAGGCAGACAGACAGACAGACAGACACACGCACACGCACAGCAGGGCCGAGGAGCTGATGAATGCAGTGACGATGAAAGGCGTGTTAGAGAAACACCTGTGAGACTGGTGTGACTTCATCCTAGTAACAGACGGGGAGGAGGAAATGGAGGCGAGGGAAGCAGGGGCTAGACAGTGTTTCTCCTTACACTGCCCTCCCACGCTCATCAGCCACGTGCCTCGCTCACCTGCCGTGGGACAGCACAGCTCATCTGACAGTCTCTAACCCAGACGCAGTATAGAATCCTGAAACGTCATTTATCGTCTCCTCAGGAGGCCACCTCCGCACATGGCTACACGGAACTCTCTCCTTTGGAGAGTGACTTGAGCACACTGAGATGCCTCTGCACACCGGAGCTCTGCGCAAGCTCCAACCCCTGCCTGGACCTGCCTCTGGCTGCAGTGCTCTACGGCCAGCATGCTGGCCAATCTCACCCCTCACCCCCTGGGATGCCGTGCCTAACCCCCAACCTAGACCTCGCCCTCCCGTGCCGCTCCCTGCACCACAGCTTTCCTTCCTCGTCCCAGCTTGCCTTTGCCCCAAAAGTAACGTGTACAGAGGGCACGAACCCTCCACCTTCCGTTGGTCCATCACCTCTGCACACAGCAGAAACACAACGGTTTCCTGGATAAGTAACTCCAAACTCGGAGGGCTAGAGGAAGGACGCTTCAGCTTTGCCGGCTGGCTTTGCGTTCCAGAGCCGTGCACATTCTCAGGCCTGGACACTGGCGTTTCAATGACATTTTCTAAAATAAGGTAAATGAGGTGAGCTCTCTTCCTCATCAGGGTAGCAGTGACTTTAAGTACAGTGTTTACCATTATTATCTGTTTGTGCCCAGGGATGGAGGGGGCATATCACCACACAGGACACATTTGATAGCTAGCGAAGAGAGATGGGCCCAAACTCTTTGGAGTTTGCAAATAATATGCCTATTATATCTCAAAATACCAACTCTGAGGCATGTAGAGGTTTTTTTTTTTTTCTTTTAAGTCAGTTGTAAATTTGAAAAGGCTAACACATGTAAAGGAAGGTATCTTTGAGACCAAGGTCACCCCCAGGCAGAAGATGCAATGACATCTTAAGCATTGCTCATTAGGATGACAGTTTTTAATTAAATATTTTAAGTTGAGAGTAAGTCTCGGGGAAGTGGTGTACATGTGTATTTTCTCTCCTGGCATCAATACTGCGGTTGAGGGGCATCCAATTTAGTTTCGCTTGGAGAGAATGGACAATGGTCTGCGTTCCTCCAGCTGGCGTATTTTACAAGCATTAATGAACAGTTAGCCAACACTGGCACCCTTTCCCTCTGTAATCCTGCAGTAGATCACTAATCTCCACCACTAGCAGCTAATGATGAAGGTCTCCTAAGCTTCTCATCCCAGCCAGTTCTTAACACTTGCATAAGTATGCTTTCTGAGGACGGGAGCCCCCTGCTGCTCTGCCGTCCAGGAACAAAAGCCCGGGGACATTTTGAAGCTGCTGTTCAATCACACTTCTATGCTGGTGTTTGCCTTCCTCCAACAACAGACACCAGTGATCAGCGGAGGGCTCCGGGGGTCACGGAGGGCTCTGTGCTTCAATACTTATAAGAATGTATTCAGACCGCATTATACAACCCCCGTGTGCACCGGCAGACACCCTAAAGTGGGGAGGGAAATGCGGACTAAATAGAATCAAACAGTATTTCTCCATGAGTCAGCTTTGATTTAGCATTGAATAACACTGTGTTTGAGACCACATTGTCATTAAAAAATGTATACGGGAGAGAGGCAGATTTATCTAGAAACCCACACAGGATAGGTCTTTGGTTCTCCGAATTTAATGGACCTTATATTCAATTGTCTCTCTCTAGTGGGGCAGAAAGCAAGCCGCTGTTTCATTAGAACTCCCCTGTAGGGTCAAGATTTGAAGAAAATTCGGGGTCAGGACAGAAACGCGGGAACCCAACTGCAGAGTGGTACAACTCCAGAATAATAGCCACGGATCACGCGCTGTTCTTTTGAAACTGCCCTTCAGGCCTGGGCGACTTCCTGGGAAACTTACTGTGCCGGGGAAACTTGAAGCGAAGACGGGATTCTAAGACTGACTTGTGGGCGGAGGTTTTGGCTGTGCAGGCTTCGGAGTCCGGAGTCCGGGTGGACGCAGGAAGAAGCGGGACGGAGGCGGCACCGACTGCATCCAGCACCAAGGAAAACTGAGCAACAGCCGCCTGGGGCCGAACTTGAAACTCGGTAGTTTCTGTAGTTTGTGGTGCTCAGAAAATTGCCAGCGCATCATCAAGTATCAACATACTAAAAGCAGCAAAGGTACCAGGACCATGGGGAGAGGACACAGCTTCTAAGGTGTGTGGCCCTGGGGACATCTAGGGTCCTATGGAGAAGTAAGGTGGCAACGGGGAGGCAGGCATGGCTCCGACAGAGCCTTTCAAACATCCAAACGCTCCACTCCCCACATCACTTCGCATGTGGGGAACTTGAATATCTCATTCTATAAAAAATAAAAGGCATCATATAGCTATCTCATTTTATTAAAAAAAGCAATAACAAACGGCAAGCAGTCCTGCAACATTTAGCGGGAATGAACTTTTCCATCCATCATCTCTCTGTTTAATTTACCCATCAGAATGCTGAGGCATGGCTTCCCTTTCCCTCTGACATTCAGGGTTGCCCGCTCTGCAAAGTGGAAGGAGCAGACAGTCTCAGACTAAGAGCTTGGAAGTCCTATTCACACTCAGCCCCTGACCCCTCATGCGATCCCATACAGCTCACTTAACCTCTCCACCCTTGTGCTTCCTATTCATTCCACCAAGACAAAGCTACCTGCCCCCCACACCACCACCTCTGGAGCCCAGAGGTTGAATGAACAAGGGCTGCAAAGCATTTGAGAAGCCATCGGTTAATGTGAGGCTCAACCCGTGGACAGCCCAGAGAAAAGCCGGTCCTGTGATGGCCCAAGGGAAAATAAAGACAGATTATAAGGTAGGGACGTCCAGAGGTCAGTGACCTTTGCCACTGAAAATTTTGTGATTAGTCATGAGACTTGAAAGCAGGTCTCGATGACAGAATATTTACCTTCCTCCCCTCCCCCACCTCTCTTTAGGAATCACTGAGTAATCTATTTCAGTTAAGTAGGTGTTTGAACAAGAGTGGTAAAGTTTGTTGTTTATTAATCCCCAGTTTGGAAAAATAATAAGAGATCATCAAGTTTCATTCTCACAAGAATATGTTTCTTGGTGCCTCATAATTAAGCCATGCTCATGAAGAATCACATCTGTCTTCTTGCTCACCTCCCTCCCGAGTTCTCCTGATTTAAGTCCTAGCAACGTTTTCACGTTTTAATTCAAGTCTCACCCATCCCTCCCATGAAGGAGTCCTCAAGATCCTGACTGTTTGAAGTAAATTAGTTTCATGAGCCACATCCCAGCTCGTCTCCTGTGCGTTTATGTGCATGTGTGTATGTTCTGAGTGTAGTGCGTGTGGATGTATGCATGTATCATGTGTTTATGGAGGCCAGAATCCTGTCTATTACTTCCCATCTTATTCCTCTGAGACATGCAGCTGAAGTTTTCTCTGGTCCTGCCTAGCCCCACAGACCCACAGCCACTTTTAAAATAATCACTCAGAAGCTTATATTAATTAAAACTGCTCAGCCATTAGCTCAGGCTTACCACTGACTAGTTCTTACATTTACACTCAGCCCATTTCTGTTAATCTGTATGTTGCCACATGTTCCGTGGCTTTACCTGTGTGCTATTACATGCTGCTCCCTGGATGGCAGGCTGGCATCTCCTGACTCAGCCTTCCACTTCCCAGAATTCTCCTCTCTGCGTATCCCACCTATACTTCCTGCCTGGCTACTGGCCAATCAGTGTTTTATTTATCAACAAAATCAGAGCAACACACATTCACAACATACAGAATGACATCCCCAGCAGAGACAGGGTCTCTCTCTGAACCTGGGGCTAGGCTGGTAGCCAGCAGGTCCCAGAGAGGCTCCTGTTTTTCCTCCATAGTCCTGGAGTTAATGGGGTCCATGATGCTAAAATCTAAACCCATGTCCTAAGGCTTGCAAAGCAAGTGCTCTTACCCACTGAATCACCTCTTCATCACCCTCCATCCAAGTGGACACTTTCTTGCATAGCTCATTCTAGAACGTTCTTGTACATTTGTAGAGCTGCAATCCACCACTGAGCCATCTCTGTATTTGCTGGGAGTGGGTGACGCAATGTCTGGAATGTTGGAGGCACTCAATAAACAACCGCTGAACTTAATGTAAGTGATCCACCAAATAAGTCAATGGGTAAACCATAAACCAACTGATTTTTTTAATCATGACTTTTTATGTAGATGGGAGTTTTGCTGGCTTGTATGCCTGTGCACCATGTGCATGCCTGGTTCCTGTAGAGGCTGGAAGAGGGCACCAGATCCCCTAGAACTGGAAATACAGATGGTTGTGAAACATCATGTGGGTCTTCTGCAAGAGCAGCAAGTTGTCCTAACCACTGAGCCATCTCTCCGGTCCCATATGTGCCAAGAACTGTGGCAGGCCTTCTCTTAATACAGACATGTGCATACGTATACGTGTACTACAGATACACTCATACATACACATGTAACAGACACGTGCATACATACACGCATGTACAAAATGAGACTAAGATACTTGTGCTTTCTAGAAATGTTCAACAGGAAGACAAAGCTGTTGTACCTAAGCCATGTAAGTACTAACTTGTCTCTTGTTAATGTAACGGAAACAGAAATTTAGAGTGGAGGAAATCTTCTCTCAACTCCAGCCTTCCTCCACTCCACCTCACCCAGTCTAACAGGTCCTACTCAAGTTCCACTTTGAGGCTACTCAACTTAGGGGACATCCCTGGAAGAAGAGTGGGTAAGCCCCAGGTCATTCTGTGTGAACTTGGACCCCCTCCATTTTATTCCAGGACTTATTCCTATCCTTGTTTTCACTGACCTGGCTAACCTGCCCATCAATTCCATAAATGGGAGTTTTCAGACTAGAAGGAAAGTAAAACACACGTGCATATTATCAAAAGAAGGTGCTAATTGCCTTAAGAAATGCAGATGGCGTACCTCCCATCACTTCTAGCCAGGAGAGGTCAGTAAAAGCCCCTTTAACAGGAAAGAATGCGAGCAGGATTGACAGAGTAGATAGGGATGGGCTTGAGAACGAGGGGAAACAGAGTCTCAGAGAAGAGGTGTGCATACACACGTGGAAGAGTCAGCGTATCTGAGTATGGTAGAGAGCACAAAGGTGAACGTGAATCGTGGTGCTGAGGGAACTAACTCATAGCCAGGGTAACAGTCACCAGTGGAAGCCTCTCAGAGAGGTACCCTGGCTGTTTACGGCAAATAAGACCTAAGAAGTGAGTCTCCAAGCTGGTGCCTTCCTTAATTGGACTACTCAGAGTAGGCGTGTGCTCCCAGCACACCTAGAGTGCTGCCTTTAAACTTCCTTCCCTTCGCCTGCCTTCCCCGCCGAGGAGAGTTTCATTGCCTGCGTGCTGGTGGCTCTGGAATGTTCTCACTCCGTCTTGGCCGTGTCGTGTCATCAACCTAAAAATAGATGCTAATTAACAAGGTTATTTCTAACTTACGCTGTTAAAAGAGAGGAAACAGCGATGAAATACAGAGTATGAAATTAACCAAGGACAGAACCCAATTCCAGTTCAAAATTCCCACCTTGCCAATACTCGGTTCGCTAAATACTGTCTATTTTTCTAAATCAGACAGTCATTATCCAAATTCTGTCTCCTGGATGTGATAATATAGTGAGATAAGACATGCCCCAACAGAACACAAACTGGCTTTTGGAGTCTAGATGCTACTTGGAATGTAGAGATGGGCAAAGCAAATATCTCACTCTATTATCTGCTGTCTCAGAACCAACAGATTACATGGTTCACTGGCTAGCTGAATAACTTTTAGACAGTTTGCTGGTGTCTATTTACACATATTCCACAGAAATATATTAACAGCTGAGAAACAGCTGTAAAAATTACATACTGAGGCGGATAGACAGGAGCAATGCTCACTCCACGTGTGTTTCTGTAGGAGAAGACAAAAGTTTTAAATGACAAAGGAAATGGAAAACATGCTTTGCACACCCAGATGTCACCCGCTATCCAGCGGGCCAAGAAAACATATCACAAAATCTCCCAGAGACCTCTTCTGTCTCCCTGGGACATGGCTTTAACATAAATTTTTTACAGCATTGATTGTAATATACATGTTTGTACTCTAAAATACCTTACTGAGCAATTGAATTCTTTATATAAAAGCCACTGTTCATATTCATTTACAAGCTATAGAAATAATAGAATTTTTCCAACTTATACTTTTTCTTTAATAACAAAATAACTCAATTTTAATCTCCTCCCCCAATCACATATATTTCTCAAAAATATATTAACAAATAGATTTTCCTAGTTACTACATCGACACTATTAATGTTTGTTTTAAAAATTAAAACTCTACCTCTTTTTACAGATTCAGAGAAGCCGCCCCTCCTTCTAGAACTCTCCCTTCCTCGCCCTTCTCTCTCTCCAGGCTGTCCTCATTTAAAACCCACGTCGTGCTGGGGCTCTCCAAGAGTTAGTCCTGAATGCCTCTGGTCTGCTTTGCTCACTAACCTTATCAAGTTCCAGTTTCAGCGCCTGAGTCCTGAATGTGTATCTTTGGAGTGCAGATCACTCCTATACCTTTCACATTTGACAGTGCTACACAAACACCTCTCCCCGTCTATGACATCTAAGACCCTCTCCCCAAGTCCCTACTCTTGACATTGGCCCTCTTTCAGTTCCCTATCCCAGGACCACCACTACCACCCTTCCACTTGGACAGCCGGGAGACTCAAGCCGGTGGCTTTGACACCACAGTCTTCCCCAGTCTATCTCACACTCCTGGATTTTTGTTCTCTCATCACAACCCTATCCTAACTGTTTCTATGACTTCTGCCCCTAAGGCCTATCTCTCAGTGGGTGTCTGAAGCAGCATCACGACTGACTTGCCCATTTTCTTCCCAGTGCCCTGTGGTGGTATTGTGTTCCCCGAAATATTGTGCATGCTAATAAACTTATCTGGGGTCAGAGAACAGAACAGCCACAATATTAAACATAGAGGATAGGCAGTGGTAGCACACGCCTTAAATCCTAGCATTCCAGAGGCAGAAATCCATGTGTTCAAGGATACAACCAAGCATGGTGACTCACGCCTTTAATCCCAGGGAGTGAGGCAGAAAGGAAAGATATATAAGGTGTGAAGACCAGAAACTAGAAGCTTTTAGGTGGTTAAGCTTTTAGGCTTTTGAGTAGCACAGTTCAGCTGAGAGCCATTTGGATGAGGACTCAGAGGCTTCCAGTCTGAGGAAACAAGATCAGCTGAGAAGTTGGCAAGGTGAGGTTGGCTGTGGCTTGTTCTGCTTCTCTGACCTTCCAGCGTTCACCCCAATAACTGGCCTCAGGTTTGATTTTATTAATAAGACCTTTTAAGATTCCTGCTACAGGGCCACACATTCCCAACAGTGTGGTGAAACACACTATCTTAAAATACAGATACCCATTTATCTGGGACCTGAAGTTCTTCAAAGCGCCGTCCTCATTGCTTTGGAACACCACAATCTTTGACAAAATCTTGCTTGATCTTCCTCTCACTTCCTCCCCCAACCTTGACTCACACTCCTTCTGCCCAGATGCAATTCTCCAGCCGTGCCCTCTGTCACGCGCCGGCCTGTGATGCCCTCCCCATTCTTGGATGCCTTTTACACTTTGCTCTTTCTTCCTAGAATCTGGCCCCCACCCTGCCTGTCTAGTTTCCCTGTGTCTGCTTTGCTTTTAGATATTAACTCACATATGCATGGGTCACTTTCCCTGAGCACTGCCTTCCTATACAAACTCTGTTCAATGTCACTTCAGACCTAGTCAGGGCTCGGGATATTCCCAGGATTCTGAGACATTTCGAGAGCTCTTTGTGAGTTTAGGTTGATGTTGGCTGTGGGCTTGCTGTAAATTATTATGTTGAGATATGTTCTTTGTATCCCTAATTTCCAAGACTTTCACCATGAAGGGGGGTTGGGTTTTGTCAAAGGCTTTTTTTTGCATCTGATTAGATGATCATGTGGTTTCTGACTTTCAGTCTGTTTATATGGGGGATTACTGTATGTTGGACCATCCCTGCATCTCTGGGATGCAGCCTACTTGATCGTGGTGGATGATCTTTTTGATGTGTTCTTGCATTTGGTTTGCAAGTATTTTAATGAGAATTTGGGGTGGGAAGGATCTGAGAGGAGAAGGAGGAAAGAAAGCTGTGATCAGAATGTACTGTATGAAAAAATGTTTTCAATAATATATATTTGTAAAAATACCTTCTTCCTTTACTTTTTACTAGCCAGCTCTCCTCATATCACCCATTATTGCATGATTTTGAGTGTGTTGATCAAAGTCACCATTGTTTTCAGCTCAGTAATTGTCAGTTGTTCTTTGTTCAAAGGGACATAAGCAAATTGCTAGCAGGCATAAATAAGAATTCTAATTCTAGACGTAATTATTTCCTATACCCAAACTCATATCCACCCAGCCTCATGCCCATTTCACTTGGTGCCCAGTAAGCAAGTGTTCACAGCTACTTTTGCCTTTGGGCTGAATACCAATGAAAATTTTCCCTATTAAAAGAAATTATATGAAGAAAATGTCTTGTCTATGAATTCAGAAATTAAAATGATTGATTTCCAAGCTTTATGGTAATGTCTTTAAAGATCGCTGCATGGTGCTGGTGCCATTATTCAAAGCCAAGTTCTTGGGCAAAGTTCGGGAATCTGCCCAAGCTGTCGTCATTCAAACCATCTGCAGATGCTTGGCTTTGTTGCTAGAGCAACCAACCTAATTTTAAGCATTCTTCAACATCTTCCTTTGGAGTATTTCAAGCTAACAATATGCTGTACCTGAGGAACACCAAGCTCGTTTTTATGGTTCTGGTTAACTATGAGAAAATGAAGAATCAAGTCTAGAAGGGGTCAGAAAAAACAAAATTCCCATGAGCAAAAGACACTGCCAGTGCCACCCTCAGACCAGTCTCCATCTTCTCAGGGTGGATGACCAGAATCAGAGGGAAATACTGACAGGAAAATTCCTGCTTCTTCCGGCTCATCCCCTCTAGCTGTCTCAAGACCCAAATGCACAGCAGACTAGTTGTATAGTAATCCATATTTCTGTTTAGTTACACCGATCGTTTGAGAAGTGAGATTTGGGATGTCTTATTGTGTGGTAAGAAACTAGAGCCTGTGTGTCTGCCTACCTAGTAAAGTCGTGGCAGCAAACACGCTGCCACCGTTAACTGAGTTTGAGTTTACATACATCGAATCGTTCCGTATTTAAAAGCTTGACATACTTCTTAAAGGTACGATGGTTATTTATTTCAAGTACTAATACATCGTACACAAAGCAGAGCCCATACAACTTACAGTTTCAGGAACATTCTCCCATCCTCCCAATTGAGAGCAGGAGACAGCAGGAAGTGTCTGTCTGAAGCTGGGAGCTCTCTGAGAAAGGGAGGAAGAGGTCAGGCTCTGTGGTAATCCCCCAGAAAGCATGTTTACCAAGCAGCTACATGGTATGGAAAACACGGAGGAACACTTGGCACACTTCTGCCTTAAGTGACTCAAGAGCTAACAAGAATTGGGGGTGGAGTCCCTGGATAAAATAGGGGAAATGGTTAATGAACTTTGGAGAAACTGAGGAGGACATGTTTATAGCACTCGTCCCTCATTAAGATCCAAAAATCAACTTTCAGAAGTTGGTTTTCGTGAATGCTTCCTGAACAGCCACACAAGTTGAAGATGATTGTGTTTGCTGACCACACTTGCCCTAATGCAAGTACTTTTGGTTCCTAGACTGAGAAATGGAGTGTCTGAGATTTAACTATATATTATAATTGAAAAAAAAAAAGTGAGTTTCACAATGTTCGTTAAGAAAGCTTCCATTAACTTGAAGCCCAGTTAGTGAGTTGAATATCTTCTGAGGCTCTTCAGTGATGCCTCCTTTAAAAATACCCAGGAGTTGACATGATGGTTGTCCATGTGCTGTGAGTCACGAAAGAACACACATTTGTTTTCTTATGCTAGGTCCACTCTCCCCACACACACACCCGATAGGACCACCCCACCTTTCAGGTCTCATGCTCAGTTCTCACTGTGGTGATTTTGTTTCTCTGAGGATAAAACTGCACAGCCTTCACCTCATTCTTCTTCCCGGCTGTGCATACGTGTTCATACCCCCTCACCTTAGGACCTTTCTACTTTTGCACTCAAAGCCAAGCTTAGTTTAGAGAACTATCATAAAATCCTGCCTTTTTCAATATGAATTTAATTTATCATGCCAATTCAAATATGAAATTGACTTTTAAACATCATGAAAGGACAAGCAATTAAACTGTAAACACTTCTTAGAGTCAAACTTACAAAATTCATTGCTAAAAAGCCACCCACACTAGACTTTCTCTCTAGAGGCCCTTCAACATGCAATAAAGCTCACTCTGTTTTGTCATGTAGCACCTTCACGAGGATGTGGCTTGTCTCTGACAAAAAGCCATATTTCATTTATATTTACATTGCCTGTAATATGTTTGAGGGCAGATTTTGGGTATTACAATTATTCTAAGATAGCTAAGAAGCTAGAAATCAAGATGACAATCTTTAGAAGGTGTGACATCTGGACTTCGATTATGTTTATGCATGCTTTGTTCTTTAAAATCTTGATGTATTCAGCTAAGATATTTACATAATGAAACAGGTGAGTCAGTCATTTGTGAAGTGTTTATTAAATATCTATTGTGAGTTCCACACTGTGCTGTAAATACTGTAAAACCACAAATCATGCATGAGTCCTGTCCTCAGCATGCTCGCACTCCTGAACAGACTGAGACAGCCCTCGTTTCCATGAGGTGCGAGCAGCCACAAGCTGCTGGAATAGTTAAATGTTTGGCAGCCTCAGGAAAAATGTAATCCAGATAGTGAAGTAAGGCATTGCAGGACATTGCATAGATAATTATTCAAATATGAAATTAACACTATGAAAGGAGTCAAGCACCTAGATCGTACATACTTCTTAGAGCAAAACTTAGGAAATAAAAATCTGCAACATTTCGGTTTCATTTCTATTGATGTAATTTAAAAAAAAAAAAAAAACTTGACAAAGGCAACATAGGGGAAAACGGATTATTTGGCTTACAATTCCAAGTTACAATCCGTTGTAGCAGGGAAGTCAATGCAACAAGGATTTAACAGCCAGTTATATCACATCTGCAGTCAAGGGCAGAGAGAAATGAAAGCATTCATGCTTAGTACTCAGCTTTGTCTACTCTATGGTCGGGAGCCCCAAACCAGGGAAAGGTGCTGTCCACTTTCAAACTGAGTCTTCCCACATCCAATGAACTGGTCAAGGAAAGCCCTCTGTGGAGTAACCAGAAACTTGCCTGTTAGTTAACTGCAGATCCAAGTTGATAACCAGGGTGAGCGATCACAGGTCCACCCCGTCAACTGACATCCAACCACATCTCCTTTTGTGAAAACAACAACCAGGTCATGGTGCCACCTCACATGATGTAACTGGTCCCCACACAACCACAACCTCGGCATTTCCCCAGAATGGACGGTACCTATTCAAACGTGATCATTAGCTGAGATGAAAGAGATTTCCAAGCAGACAGAATAACAGGAAAAAACATAAGGATAGAACCGACTGAGAGCAAGCTAGAGCCAATACCAAGACATCCAGGAGCCCCTCTCCTCCCCTGCCTCTTCCTTCTCCTCCTCCTCCTCCTCCTCTTACCCCCCCTCCTCCCTTTTCTCCCCCTCCCCTTCCTCCTCTTTCTCTTCCTCCTCCCTTACCTGTAGCTGTGGAAGAAGCCTTTGTCAACTAACTACTCCAGCCTAAAAAGCAAGTCACCCTACCTCACCCACTGGGATCACACTACCCACACATGTTACATCTGACGAGAACTCCCATCCTTTCATGAGTGCTCCAGGACCACCCACTGTCCTCGGGACACTCAGAGGAAGGGAGCTCAGAAAACAGCCCCCTCTGGGACACTGTGAGTACTTGCAGTCTCTAGGGAAGAAAGGATAATTTCAAATCCCAGGAAACAAGTCTTGGAATACAGTTTTTTTTCCTTCATGGTTTTCACATAGCTGAATGTGTTCTGCTATGGACGGTGGAAGAAGGACAGCCATGTTTTCCTCTTCAAAGGTCAGTGGAACACAAGTAAGCTACGTGAGCCCAGCTGGGTACTGCTGCAACATCACTAGGAAAAACTAATGTCTGATGCCTGTAAAACTATGTGGGGAGCAAGCAGATGGGTCCCCGTTAGAATGTCCAGTGTAGCTGTCTACCAGCCTGTTTGTGAGAGGCAAAGACGGACCCGTGCTCAAACCCTTTGGGCCGCTGTTCGGTGTTCCGTATTTTCATAGGCGTGTGCCTGGTTTACTGTTGCCTGTAAACCACTGGATCAGCTGTGGTCAGGCAGTACTCCAGGCAGTACTGCAGGGTCTGCAGAGGCGAAACAGAAAAGAGTCCTCCTGTGGAGCTCAAATGTGTCCTGTTCTAGTCTACCCTTCTCGTCACAGTTCCAGCTACACTCCAAGCCTCAAAACATACTCCAGTAATAAGGATCCTTCCAAAGACCCACCACTTCCTTTTCTGTTTTCAGTTATACTAAGGTTACAGTAGGAAAGAAAAACCAATAACACTATTTTCGTTAGTTTAACAATCTAAAAAAATTCACAAAATGTATTTTTGCCATAAATCAAAATTACTCTAGTGAAAGGTGTGCTTATAATTCTCATTTCAAAGGCATTCGAGTTTAAAGTATAGAAGACTTTGTTTACCTGTGGCTGGACTAGCAAATGGAACATTGAAAGTGTACCCCCACTCCCCCCACCAACTTTAGGCATGGCCAAGTGCTTTCAATTATGGCCCTTACCATTGTCTTTTCATTGTTCAGTCTGAATTCTGAAGAGGTTCACTTTCGAAGATACTTTAACTCAAAGGATGCGCCAAGACCCTGCCTCCATCGGCTAAAGCACTTACGCACCCGGTAAACTTCTCCATGCTTCATGCTAAACCCACTGAACTGCATCATATGGTAATTGCATGTTTGGTACAGCTTCTCTTATAGCTCAGGCTGGCCTTGATCTCCTGATTCTCATGCCTTACTCTCCAAGTGCTAGGACTACAGATATGCTTTGCCACACTCACGTCAACACTGGGAATTTTCAGTGGACATTTTAAATGAGGCAGAGAGTGGGGAGGGCTCCTCTGAAAGGCTGTTCCTAGCCCAGCAACACCACCAGGCTGCCTCTAAGAACAGAAGGAGTACACTTACCTGTGGAACTAAGTTGATCTCAGGGACGTAGGAAGTAAAGCAGTGGTTGCCCCGGCCTAGGAAGAGTGAGAGAGAGAAGGAGTGGAAAGTGTGTCGCAGATGCAAGGAAACAGTGTGGCGGAAGGAAAAACTCCTCGAGTTCTCTCGCACGGTAGACAACTGTGGCCAACAGCTACCACAGATGTCCAAGCAGCAGGCATGGTTTTGAATGTTCCTCACACAAGGAAATGATGTAGATATTCGAGTTTTTCCTAACAAATCATTATGCGTTTTACATGTAATTCAAAATGTCTTACTGTAGCCTGTAAATTCATATAATTACTGTGTCCATTACTTACACATATTAACAAGAAAATGTAAAAGTTAATAACAAAAAGTAACCGTGAACCTAGGGAATGTATGCAGTCTCTCTGCGGATGGAGGCTGCGTCTGCCATGTTCAGCACCACAGCCCACAGCCTGATGTGTGACATAATGCAGTGACTAGGGCCATGTGTGCTGAAATTAGTATGCGCTTGATCTAGGTCACAAGCTGTGAAATTTGAAGCCTTATTTCTCTAAGATCTCTAAGCTTTCATTTTCTCATATTATAATAGAGGTAATCAAGTTATTGAGGGGATTAAATAAAGTGTTCCACAGAGTACAGGGCACAAAGTAAGAATTCAATCAACAGTAGCTATTATTAAATTCTTAATAAACACTTGCTGCTTGAATAGTCTGCAATAAATGGCAAGGTCCTGTAGCTAATTTCTGAGCTTAACTGGCAGCCATCTATTCATATCCTGTGTCCTATTTTTGTGCCATTTGTAACCATTGATACATCTCCATTTCTGCTGTTGAGCAGTGTCTCTGTTCCTATTATAACCGCTACGTCCAAGGTAACCAGTAAGCATCTCATCTCCAAGTGCTTCTCCTTTGGATTGACAGACCAAAAGTCAACTCCCTGCCTTCATGACTCACTCCAGCTTTGTGGAGGTCTATGCACACACACTGTTCTGTCCACAAGTATGCCAGTGTCTGTGAGCATGGCCTTGCTCTTGACCATCTGTGAAGAGTGTGTTTAATAGTGATCTTAGCTTGAGAAACACAGTAAGCTACATGCGGTAGAGAAGGGATGGGGGGGGGTATTGTTCTCTTGAGGATCATCAAACAAAGAGGTAAGAAAAGCAATGACGCCTCTAAGGACGTCTCATCAAAGTTCTCTCAAGTGGACAATGATTCTGTGGACTTCTGTGTGCTCACCTGAAACACAGGGTGACAAAAAGCTGAGTAATTCACCTACGTTGAACCATAATCCCCAGAACTGGGTGATAAACTAACCATAGTTCATGATAGAAAGAAAAAAAAAGATTTGACAAAGCCACAAACATATTCCATATTTTGAAAGATGTAAGTCCTAGAAGAAACCAACATGACTCCATCTTACGGTGTCAAGAAGAATTAACCTGGAGACTATAAACAAGAAAATATAAGACCACCAAAGTGAGCCCCTCACCTCTGGGGGGGGAAATGAGAGGAAGTTTACAGGCTTCTTCTCAGCTTCCATCCTATCGTTCTCAGACCCAAAATGTCCTTGTTTCAAATTGTGGAATTCATCCCTTCCCTTAGTCACAGGTCAGTGAATTTGGGCTCCCACCTGCTACACTGGCCATTTCCCAGTTCCTTGACAACATAGATTAAGCCAGAAATGGGAATTAACCCAATTAAACTGAATTAAGATATGAAAAGTTGGGGTACACATCCCTTGCAACATGAGGAGTCCTTGTAGGTACAGACCATAGCTACATGCAGCTCACATCAGTGAATCAGCTTCATTAAAGATAAGGGCAAAGGTCACATAGAGCTGATTGTGAGGCTAGATCTACCTGGCTGGGGATTTAACTCAGTGATTGAGCACTTGCATGCCTAGCATGTGCAAGGCCCTGCGTTGGGTCCCCAACACACACAAGAAAGTTCTGTTCAGTGAATGCAGGTGGAATTGAAATGTAAAATGCCTAAATAAAAAGAAACTTGAAAAATGATAATGTTAGCAAAATAGTCTTCTAATTTATATTTAGGACAGAGGAGCAAAAGGCTACAGTTAATTATTAGTAAATAGAAAATAAAGTCTTTAACTCTAAAGACTTGAAAACATAAGTAATAAATATAATCAAAGAAGTAGAAGAAACTATATCCAAAGAATTTAATGAAGCATAATAATGACTCAACAAGTAGAGAATCATAATAGAAGTATATATATACTTTTTATGTATTTTTAAGCTTCTTTTTATTTAGGCATTTAACATTTTAATTCAATCTGTATTCACTGAACATATATATGAATTGATATATGTTTATTATACATATATATTATTCATATACAGGTATCACATAGAAATTTTCAAGTTTGAAAAATACAGCTGAAAAAAAGAATTCATTGCGTAAGTTCAGCAGCAGATCTGAAATGACAGAAGGGAAAGGAAGTTCAAAGACAGAACAATAGAAATTATCTAATCCAGAGAACTTCGTCCTGCTGAGAAGACTCAGGGAAATGAGCAGATGTCCACAGACCTCTGTCACAGTGTCAGCCTTACTGGCCAATATGTAATGGAGTCCAGAGAAAGAGAAAAGTGAAGAACTGTGTAACTGAAGACATCATAATTGAAAAATCCCCGAATTTGAGGAAAACATTAATTAACATATTTAAGAATCTCAACAAGTTCCTAAGAGGAAAAAGCTCAGAGATACAGACTTAGAGACAACATATTCAATCTCCTGATGGTCACAGACAGTGAGAAAACCTTAGAAATACTGGGGAGAAATAATGTATACAAAGCATCAGAATAGCCAACTTCTCATTAATAAAACAATGTAGACCAAGAAGTACTAGAATGACATACTCAAATCCCCGAAAGAGAAAATATTTCAATCCAGCATTCTGTAGTCAACAAAACTGTCCTTCAAAACAGTGGCAAGTTAAACATATTCCCAGGTAAACACATACTGAGAGGATTCATTGCCAACACACCTCAGCAGAAATGCTAAAAGGATTTTAACATTCATTAAACAGCAAATGAAGCCACACAAAAAATTAAATAAAAATTGAAAGAGAAGAGATAATTAATGAAACCAGTATTTGTTTATTTGAAAAAAAATCAAGAAAATTAATAAACCTTCATGTATAGATTATTCATGAAAATAATGCTGAAGACACAAGTTAACAAAAAGCTGGCTGTTACAATTAAAAAACAAGTAATAATGCCTATGTGCACAGTTTCTTTCTTACGTCATACTGGAGGTTGAAGCCAGTACAATTGGGCAAGAAAAAGAAATCAAAGATCTCACTGAGATGGAAGAATTAAAATTGTCCTTTTTCGTAGATGGTTCAATGTTACTGTTTTCTTAATCTTCTGAAGTATCTTTTCAAAGCCGACTGGAACTAACAAGTGAGTCTTACAAGGCTACAGGATACATGAATAATATACAAAAACATCTAATTAATAGCAATTAGCAATTTAAAAATAAACTGAAGAAGATATTCCAAGTTGAGTGTGGCAAAGTATGCCTATAATCTCAGCACTTGGGAAGTAGAGAGGGGGTGGGGAAGAGGAAACAGAAAGGGAGGAGAAGGGGGAGGAGGAGAAAGAGGGGGAGGAGGAAGAGAAGAGAAGAGGGGAGGAGGGGGAGGGGGAAGGAGGAGGAGGAAAGAAAGGAAAAAGCCATTGAGGAACATAAACAGCAAAAAGGAGTGGAGCTTCTAAAATCTACAAACATTTCTAAAAGATTTCATTATAATTCAGAAATCATTTAGAATTTGTTATTATTTAGAGACTTTTTTTTCTATACATCGGAAGGTTTGATATTTCTAAGATGGCAATTCTTCTTTCCAAATTAATCTATAAATCAACATAAGCACAATCAAAACTCCATCAAGAACTTTGTAAAAATGGTTTATCTTAGTTTAGACAGAAACACAGAGAACCAAGACCAGAAGTCTGCCAAACAAGTTACACTACCTGATTTCAAAACAATGTAAAGTTGTGGTCACTGGGCAGATACGGGTGGCATTGCGTTAGGACAGACAGACAAACTGGTAACATAGACTAGAGTCTAGAAATAAACTTCCATTCAATAAGTCAAGGACAGGTTTCCCAACCAATAGGGCTGTAACAATTAGCAATCATATGATTTTTAAAACCTTTGATCTTTTTTTAAATTGTATTCATTTTATTTTTATGCAGTGAGTATTTTTTCATATATATATATATATATACTTGTGCACCACATTCTTGTCTGCTGTCTATGGAGGCCAAAAGAAGATGTTGGATCTCCTGAGGCCATTACCAATGGTTGTGAACTACCATGTGGATGCTGAGAATCAAACCCAGGTCCTCTGGAAAAGCAGTCAATGCTCTTAACTGCTGAGCCATCTCTCCAACTCCACCTCTGATCTTTTTTTTTGTGGGGGGAGTTAAAAAAAGAAACAGAAACCTAGATTTTCACACCCACCCACACACACATACACAGCCCTAATTTAAAATGGATTGCAGATCTAAGTATTGGATTTGAAATTAAAACTTCATAAGGAACAGAGAAGAGTAAATCTTCGCAAACCATGCAGCAGGCGAAGCTTTCATAAATATAACATCAAAAGACAATCCATTCAGGGAGAAAAAATTGAAATCTTTTGTTCTCCAAAATGCTATTAATAAAATGAGAAGCCAAGCCACAGACTGACCATAAAAGACTTTCACACAGAATATATAAAGAACTTTAATGAGTCAATAAGAAGACAAAAAGTTTTAGTGGATAAAAGAGTTGAATGAACAATTTACCAAAGAAGATACATGAATGCAATGTTCACATGAAAAGATCCTGGAGTGCCACATCATTAATCATCAGACAACGACGAACTAAGATGATTTGCATTTGGTGAGCCTAGGAGCTTTGTGATCCCCAAGCTGTCACTATACATTCATTGAAATGGCTGTAGTCACACTGGGAGTGTGGTATATGCCTTAATCCCAACAGAGGCAGAGGCAGGTGGATTTCTGAGTTTGAGGCCAGCCTGGTCTACAGAATGAGTTCTAGGACAGCCAGGGCTACACAGAGAGACCTGTCTCAGGGAAAAAAAGAAGGCTCTTGCCATGAAGTACCCACTTCCAAATGTTACAAAAGCATTAGAGAGCAGACCCTGTGGATTGTTGTGGCCGTTCTGGAAAACACTCAGCACTGTTGTTAAACATAAATCTTCCATAGTCCTCAAAACTCCCTTAGGTAGGTATTCACCAAGAAGATATCGAAAGGATTGGATGAACAAACAGAGGTTCAGGGAATGGAGCTCATAGGGTAAACAAAGTTCCTAGGCTGCGTAAATGAAAAGAACTCAAACAAGGGTGAGAATCTCAATAGTCTAGGGTCATCCGCCTACCCTGTGGTGGTAAAGGCGATGCCCGTCACTGTGTGCCCATTCTGAGAAGCAGCCTGGCTGTGGAGTGTTTTCTGTGCCCTAGTCTTTAACTCGCACATGACCATGAGCCATAGGTCTTAAGCTGGTTTTTTTCTCCACAGAAAGAAAATGACTGACTCAAAGAGGGGAGCAGAAAGCAAATGATGGAGGCAGGATTCAAGTTGAAGACAGTCTGACTCACAGGCCCTCGCTTTCACCTCCTGCACATATTGCCCAACTGCACAGATGTTAGCAGATGAACTGATGTCTAAAAATCAGTGAACTAAAGTACATTGTTACAGCCGTGACTCCTGTTTTCATCATGGAGAGAAAGGAGCAAGAACTATCGGGGCAATTCTGAGCATACCCTCCTTTCAAGACACCCCAGTGTCCAGCTCCCCTTCTTACTCCATGGTGACTAAGAACCCCAGTTTATGCTTAAAGACCTCTTCTCTCTCATAAGAAGTCCACTGAAGTCCAACCTTCAAAGAGGAAAAGTCACTGCAGTGATGTTGCCAAGGGGACCAAACAGCTCTGGCCGTGGTGCCGCTAACTCCTCCTTAAGCAAAGGTAAGTTGGGCACAAAGGGGGTTTGAATTGGTAGATTTAATATTTCAGAGGCAAAGGGATGTGGGCAGAATCAAGCTGCAGCATTAAAAGTAACTTTGGAGCCAGGGAGATGATTCAGTCTGTAAAACATTTGCCAAGCAAGAAAGAGGAGTGGAATTTGCACCCCCGTAACCATGTAAGTGCTGGGTCAGGCATAGCAGCCTTCTTGTAATCCTAGCACTTGGGAGGCAGAGACAGGGAGTCCCTGGAGCAGGGTGGAGAGCTAAACTAGTCAATGGGAAATCTGGATTCAAGTGAGAGACCATGCCTCAATACAGAAGGTAGAGGATGATTAAGGAAGATACCAACATCAGCACACATGTTGCATACACATGCACCCCCAGACATGTAAACATACATGCACATGCACACACACTACACACACACACACACACACACACACATGCACACGCACACGCACGCACACACGCACGCACAAACATATACACATGCAAAAACAAAAACCACCTTGTCTCCATAAGCAGGATGAGTAAGAAATCCAGCAGTCTCTGACTGCCAGGCAAGTCCTGTATGCGTGCTGATTGAGAATTCAGCTGCATAACCTTCTGCGAACTGTTTATCTTATGTACTTATTTAACTAACATTCAAACTGACAAGACTCCCGTTTCTGGGCCTTCCTTTTATACTTTCATGTGGGAATGATCAGATGGAGCTCAGCTCCCACAAACTTTGCATGTTTTTGATTTCACACATAAACTGAAGGTTAGAATTCTAGTCTGTGTCCTCAGTCATTCAGGGTTTTTTTAGATCTTTGAACATGACTTCAAACCCTGCCAAAACACAACCCAAATACAGACTTGCTTCGGTGTCTGTACAAATACGGAAAAGAAATGGGTATGTCAGCTTTCAATGGGAACCAGCCTAATTGAAGCTTTAAGTGCTGTCAGTGAACAAAGGCAGCCAGAACCAACTCAGACTGCTTTGTTCAAGGGTATGAAGACGTTCGGGAAGACGGGGAGCGAATCGCATGTCGCAATAAGGCAAACATTCCTGTGGCCACGGCAATCCACACCTTCTCCCAGAACATTTGCTGCGCTGATAATAGTCCCCAGCTGGATTAAATACTTAATTATCCGTGTTTGTGAGAAAAGTATTTATTTTGTTTCATGTACATCAGCCTTCTGAATATAAACATTATAATTACATGGCATTTCAGTACTTTCTAATACACTACCTCATTTTATCTCCATAATGGTCCATCACTGCAGATACAGCATGTCTTGATTTCACAGATGACGAAGTTGAGGCTAGAGATCGGAGAGCTGGCCCCTGACCCCTTGCTTTCCTTGATGTCACACCACCTGAATTTCAGAGTAGAGAGACATCCCAGTGCTGTGTAGAACACAGATGCAGAGATGCCTAGTAAATACGCACTCAGGTGACCCCGCTGTTCCACCGTAAGTATCCAGGGCAGAGAAAGTGGCTGCTTTTCATTTACTGTCTTCAGTAGTAGTGAAAGTTGGGAGCAACCTTTGGGAACCTTCACAGTTCTTATGGCTTCAGAGAAGACACTGCCTGGAGCACCTCCATGTCAGGCTCAGCCTGTCTCCCCCACTGCTGCCTGCTGGCACAGGCCCACGGACTGTGAGATTCGGATGACTCATTAATGCTAAGACCCACAGTCCCGTAGAGGCCCTCACACCATTGGTGTAATTAGCTCCTGTCTACTACTTTCTCACAGGTGGGTCCAGCTCTCTGTCTCTGCATTACAATCTCTCTTTTGAATGTTTCCCCTCCTGCTGGGTCACTCTGGAAATATTGTAATCGTTGTTACAACAGCCCCACCATGATCTTTTGCCAACACCTGAAGCCGTATAATCATTAAGAACAACATTCCAATTTGACTGGTCTGACTCCACCTCCACTGCAGCCCCAATGCCAAAACTATCACGTTTAACCCAAACTGGATCTGAAGTAAGCAGATCATGGTGGACAGACAATTCTGTTATGATTCTTCCACATCACAATGAACAAGCAGAGCCTGAGGCTGGACGCACCCTAAGCCCACTCCCCTGAGCACTGCTGTGTCTTAGCTTAGTCGTGGTGAACATCCTGAAGGGGGAAGTAAAAGAACAACAAACCATCACATGCCAACATAATGTGGAATATACTACTCGGTCCATACATTGTGTAACCCAGAAGCTTTTCATTTCCACTCATACATGAGGCATTTAGGGAGAGATTACAGTATTATCAAGTGTCCAGACTACTAATGCTCTGTTTCAAGCAAGAAGGGCTCCAGACCAACACATCAAAATCTTCAGGCTACAAAAACATCTGGCATTAGTTTAACACTTTTATAGATGCTCAGGAAGAATGTATTCATTTTATTATTTGAAAAATTATTGATTAGACCAGCAAGATGGTTCAGTACACACTGGCACTTCCTGAGCAAGCCTGTCAGGCAACCTGAGTTTGACCCTCAGGACCCACCTACAAGAAGAAAGACAGGACCAACTTCATTTAAAAAAAAACAACGTTTATTAAGCTCCCAGCCGCAGAAAGCGTGCGAGTGACCACAAGCAAGGCCAGCACCCTGCAGGGACAGGAGTGGAGACACTAGCCTGTGCAGAAACACCCCATTAGTTAAAATGTAGCTGGAGAGTTTTCTCTCTGGATCCTGCCAAACCCTGGCAGTCCAACAGCCCACTTATAAAATAAACACACAGACACTTATATTATTTAAACTGTTTGGCCTAATGGCTCAGGCTTCTAGCTATCTAGTTCTTACATCTTAAATTAAATCATTTCTATAAATCTATACCTTGCCATGTGGCTCGTGGCTTACCGGTGTCTTCACATGCTGCTTGTCATGGCGGTGGCTGGCAGTGTCTCCCTTTCCCTTCCTGTTCCCTTAATTCTCCTCTCTGTTAGTCCCGCCTATACTTCCTGCCTGGCCACCGGCCAATCAGTGTTTTATTTATTGACCAATCAGAGCACACATTTGACATATAGACAATCCCACAGCATTAAAGGATTTTTAGAGAAGAACTTTGCAGCTGACACTAGGAAACTGGACTCTTAGAGTTGAGGTCAGAGCTACTTAACCTAGAAGAATGTGAGAACTGGAACACAGAACAAGCATCAGTATGAGATACACAGAGACCTTGAGCTGTCTGTGGGGACCAAGATGGGCACAAGAGGAGTGCAAGCCATGTCCTAACCCAAGACAAGTGCTTCACCAAGGACGTAGGACTCCAAAAGATGCTTAAGCTGATGTGGGTGAGGCATTATTTGACCAGGCTGGGAAGAGAAAGATGCACCAGATGTGTTCATTCAAACACATATGCATGTTAATTCAAATCCATCGTGCCCATGGAGAGAGGCGGAAGGGAGCCAGTGTGATCTGAGGCACACAAATGGAAGAGCTGCTAGCACACTAGTCAGCTTCTAACTTACAAGCAAATATTTGACTCCCTACTTCACGATAAAATTAATAAGAACCAGCATTAGTCACATAGTGATAGTATTTATCACTATTAATTTTAGATAAAGTTAGGTAGCATAGTGAAATAAAATGAGATGCTTTCATACTTCAAAGGGTGTTCAGAACTTAGACCATCCCAATCTCATCTTTAAATGGTGAGTAGTGCCATGCACCCTGGCCACTTGGCATTTATGTTTTTACTGTCTTGCATTACTACATAGAAGAGTTCATCATATATGTCTTATCTTTCCAAACATATTGTCCTAGTCAGTGATTCACCAGCACTACCAAAATACTCCATAGAGTGTAGTGTACGTAGTAGGTCTTCAAACAATGCTTACAAGGAGAGCTAGAGTTCTTTAATCTGTTTGTTTGTTTGTTTGTTTGTTTGTTTGTTTTGGCTTTCAGTCAAGGCCTCCTGTATCCCAGGCTAGCCTCAAACTTTCTATGTTGCCAAGAATGTGCATGAGCTGCTGATCCTTCTCTTCCTGAGTGCTAAGTTTACAGATCTGTGCCACCATGCCTGGTGTACACGTGACTGGGGACTGAACCCAGGGGTTTGTGCAGGTTAAGCACGCACGTTACCCAGTCTCTGGTGCCTTAATTTTGTATCGGTTTCTGCTGGGGGCTTTTTGTCCTTCCTTCCTGCTAGGGATCTCCTTGAGGATCAGAACTGTCTTGCAGATTCTTGTAACCCTGCTCTAAGTCCTGGTTCAGACAGTCTGGTCTGTAAATCAGTGCTCAGTAGGTATCTTCTGAGTGTGTAAATGTTCACTGGCATATTCCCAGAAGGAGCACGATGATGCCTTGCCATTAAATTTTCAGACCTAAACTCAACAGTTAAAAGAAAAGACTTAACCCTCTTACAGAACTATGGAGTCACCACTAAGACCACTGTACAGGTGACAGGACAGTGTCAGAGGTCAGCCACTAAGCTCCTGAAGTAGATCCAGGACTGGTTGAGTGGATCGGGTTCTACATGAAGTGTTCCTTTCCCTCTGCCACACAGCACACCACATCTCATGACAGAGTGGCTTGGCTCAGCCTGTGGCTCCAATTAGCAGTGTGGCATCACGATATAATTCCCAGGTGACTTGTAAAAGTCTCTTAAATCATCTTGGATACACTGTGGGGTCAACTTGATTGTAAGCCCAGCTGCTCATGCTGCCTCTGATGCTTAACGTTGGATCGGATTGTGGACTGAAGTAGAGTGAGCTACTTGTGAAGGAAAATGCATTCAAGCCATTCATCTCAGAAAGGAAAATCTTAAGAGAATCTGATGAGGCAGAATGCCAATTTTTTTTTTTTTTTAATGTAATCTGGGTACAAGCAACTTGTCTGGAACCAGAACCAAATCCAGCTCCAGTCGGCCAGGGTGGAACCTTGGGAAGGGCAGCAAACGGATGCTGGCATTCAAGGTCTCCATCCACACCAGCAGTTTCTCCTTTAGAAACCACCAGTGACTCCAAACATTCATCAGGTATAAAAAGGAAGCTCTGGGGTTTTCACCCAAACTCTAGACTTGGCCACCCCAGCCCTTCTTCGGCCATCGATGCACAAAGCTGCTGTTGAATGCCTTCCTTTTACTGTCTCCTGTCAGCAGCCAGAGGTTGGGTTGTTTTGTGTGTATTTTTTTTAAAATCAG
This sequence comes from Peromyscus eremicus, assembly GCF_949786415.1. NCBI lineage: Eukaryota > Metazoa > Chordata > Mammalia > Rodentia > Cricetidae > Peromyscus > Peromyscus eremicus. The sequence continues at coordinate 94,373,507 of NC_081426.1, forward strand.
GAATAAGATTCAAAGAGCCTGCCCTGCAGCAATCCCATACTGCTCGTCTTTGTTGGAATCCTAATGACGAATTCTAAATACATAAGAGACCATCTCCAGCTGTAAAAGAGATGAGCTTCCGGGGGCCTGTTGAGTTCCCTGACCCCAGACCTATTTTTATATTTTGATCTTGGGGACCGTGCCTCATGACTTTCAGAACCCTCCAGTTATCCCCGGGGTAACAGCACCAGCTTAACCAGTCCTAGCAAGACTTAAAACAGGGCATCGAGGATCAAAGTGGCCAACAAACCCGTGCATTAGCCACGGGACCAGCCCCCAAGAGGACTGCATTAAGCTGCATTGTGCAAGTGGCTAAATTCTTTTCATGGAAAAAAAAAAAAACCCTCAACACGAAAGGCTTTAGGTACAGATGTCTGAATAACCACAACGTTAGCAACAGCCCACATTTTGATATAAAATATAAGAACAGTACTTTAATGTCTGGTTAAAGTATGGAAGAAACAGAACAATTTGAACGTTGTTTATTTGTATTTTTTTAAATTTGTGTATTTAAAACCACATAAAACCTCCAGAGTTTAGCGCCTCTTGCTCTACATTTTCTTAGGATAATATTAAAGGGACTTCCCTGTATTCAAACAGGGAGTGTAGATGAGAGGATGTATTCTAAGAAACTGAAAAAGCCCAGAGTCTGGATTAAGAATAACACGGCCCGAAGGGGTTTTGTCAACAACCTGACACTTCATTTTTCCTTCCATTGTCTGCCTAACTAGAGAGCAGGAGACTAGCAACAGGGATGATCAGATAAAGGCGGGAAAAACACAACTGTCAGGCTCCGAGGACAAAGCCCACTCTTTACAATACCATTCCTTAAATCCAGATATTAGAGGCAAAGGAATGAGAAAAGTCGCCAGCAGCTCCTGGATGGCTTTCTGAGGATATGGCAGAGATTATGCTAATCAGCGCTGCATTGTCCTCAGCAAAGTGTTCCCATATCAAGCCTTTTATCTGGGGAAGAAGAGATGCCCAACCTCTCAACTCAGTAACAGCCAGCACTTTCTGTGTGGTTTCTGTGTAATTAACACCAGCACTAGACCTTTTCATTTGTACTGCTCAAGCTTAGGCCCTTCTGAGGGTGTCCACAGGGGAGCGGCCCTCACCCTTTGCCTGTGGCCAGGGAGCCCCAGCTTATGCTTAGATCTGCATGCCATCTGTTAATGGCAGAGGGAGTGAAACTTGATCTAAACTTTGACTGTCAGAGAATGCAAGAGACCAAACCCACCAGAGCGAGATAAGCAAATTATTGCCTTACCGAAAAACAAAACAAACAACAAAAACAAACCAAAAAAAACCCTTTATACTAATAATTCAACTGCTTCGTTTTTCATATAGATTTTTATCTCATTTTAATTAATTTCCATTCAAGGCATAACAGGCATAAAAACACTAACATAGTGGTAATTTGGTGGTAAGCCACCAAAGGGATTTTTTTAATTGACCTTCAATATCCACCTATATTGTTTAAGAGTTGGATCATAGATGTTCTACCTCCAAGTTCCTAGCTGCCCAGAAGCTATAAGGAAGCCTTGGAGACCTTAGACGTAGGGCTGAATTTTCTTCTCTAATCGAAGTCTCTGGCTTTTGTTGGTACAGGTGAAAACCCCTGTGAATATCATAGAAGCAATCTTTACGATGATAGAAGCCATGTAACGTTGTCAGGGAGAGGTAGTCGCCCAGAATGCTTTTGTTTGTCATAATTGTTAGTGTGAGAATTTAGTCATTAGGTGTTTCCCCACATGTAAGAGAAAAGGTCAGTTATACGTAAAAACACACTTTACTTCAGGTGGATCCCACTGGCGAAGAGCCATCACCAACCACCCTTCCCACTTGCTCTCTGGGAAATTTTGACTAGACTTAATACAATTCGTTTTGGCTCCAACCCTGGTTTTTAATCTATTCAAACTGACTCGATGGCCCTGGGAGAAAATAATCAGACATACTGAGGTATTGATGGACCAAGGTTACAAGACTGAGGCTGCAGAATTGTCTAGGGATCTCACCCAACCTGCCCTTTCCTGAACCAGTCTTCCATTGTTAACCAGAATGGAAGCCAAGCCCTTAGACAAAATCTTTCGAAGGGTAGGACCCACAGATAGAAAATGACACAAAAGGCCGTCGGCAATGTCTGTTTGGGAGCCATGAAGTCTGTTTGACTTCCAAGCTGTTCTGTGTGACCTCTGTCCCTCCTGGATAGAAGGGTGTCTTAGTAGGAAGCCAGGATTTGGTGAGATATGTGGTTAGCGTCGTGTACTGTTTGGAAACGCTTTCAATAAAATTTTGTGAATTAACTCAAAATGAGTTATCAGGGCTCTGGTTAACTCTGGAAGGAGGAACATGAACCATTACTGTATGCCTTCAAAACATGCCACCACCTCCGAAGAGCTAAGAAACGCCTCTCTCCGGAAGGAAGTGCCACTGATGAGCCCCCCTGAGTCAGCAGCGAAGTAGCTATGGACCTGTGTGAAAGTATGAGCCTCTTCTCAAGCAATGGCTCTAAGTCAAGGCTCTGCTCTTGGCCCGCCCCGGCAGTCTGGGGCAGGACACACACTGAGCACGGCAAATGCTCTGTCCTTTAGGAGTGACTCTTGCTTTTGAGTCCTTCCTGTGTACATACAGGAATCACTATACACTTTCCCCGCAAATTCCGCCTTGAAGGTACTGGAGGAAAAGTAGGTGACGAGGAAAACGGCAAAGGCTCTGAGGACTGTGCCAGATTCTCAGCCTTGGAAAACCCCAAGATTTTTGGCAACTATTTTGAATTTCAGAAGTTTACAGATTTGACCTGCAGTTATACTTTTCTTTGCAAGTGCAATAAAAACAAGAATATTATCATTTTAAAAATATTCTCAAGTCTAGATAAATCCAAAAGAAGATTTGCTTTTGAGATAGTGATGAAATGGCAAAAGGTAAGAGGGGAAATGCATAGTTTTCCTTTTATGGGAAAATGTTATTATCATACATACATACATATATATATATATATACATACATACATATCAGACTACAGTCTACTACAGCTTACCTTGTAGCTTGTTAAAAATGTCATATGCATCGTGTGTTTATAGTATATTTTTTATAGTGTAGTATAGTGTAGTATATATCATGTGTAGTATTCAACTATAAATTAATATGACTTGCCAGGCTCTGGAAGCTTGAAAAGGCATTTCGTGGTCGTCTGCACTTACTGGAGTGAACACATGAATCTTCATAGGGAAGGATAGGAGGCCTTCTAAAGTTAGGACACCCTTCAAAGACACACATCTAAATACAAGCGACCACCTGCTTCATGAGGCAACACAACACAGCAGAATCAAACTATCCTAGAAGAGGCCCTTCTTGGAGGAATTGCTGAGCTGTGCGAACGCCATTTACTCACTATCGAGACTTCTATTTAGTATAAGCTGTTTAGACCACGTGAAATCTGCAATACATTGTTAGATCTTTACAAATTTCATGAAATCTTTTTCGGATATCCAAAAAATCCTGAACTGCTTGAATCTATTGTCCCCCAGCACTGGGGACTGACCCGTAATCTCTTTCCCAGCCAGGATACCAAATCTGTACCCAACCTTGTCACTGATTCCAGCAGCCGTTTGAACTCACCCGAGGGGATGGCAGCAATCCTACTTCTGAAAGAACACCACAAGAGCTTACGTTCACTGTGCCTTGAAGAGAGCCTGAAAGGAAGGTCAAAGGTGAAGAAAAGATAAAGTGCCAAACAAGGAGATCAGAAACACGGGGCCTTCTTGATGAAATCCTGACGTCTGCTTCTTCAGGACGCAAGCCTCATAACTTCATTTCAAAGCAGCCTCATTTTGCTGGTGTCTGTGTGTGCATGTATGTCTGTGGATTTGTGTCTGGGGTGTGTGTGTGTGTGCGTGTCTGTGTGTGTGTGTGCACTCCGGGTTTGCTTTTGTTTTTCAGGCGGATCACTGTCCATCTAAAAGCCGCATTCAGTTGTCCTTGTCCTGAGCACCTCATTTTACAAGGCCGCATTACTCTTGTAAACAGAGAAGGCATCAAAGTGAGCGCGCGGAGAGCGTCCCGTCCCATCCGTGGATTAAGGCCTTCTGCATGATAAAGTAGCTACCTAGGGGGGGATAAACTTAATATGTGAAAGAATGTTTTTGAGAGGAATAAAGTACCAAAACTCTGTCATTCTCTTCATAATGTCCTAATCTAATGCGTGACACTGGGGCCTCGGGCCAGGGTGAGCGTTAATCAATGAAACACCCATCTGTGTCCCCAGTCCTTATCGTTATTTAAAACTAGCCTAAACTCAATTATTGTCCCTTAGAGACCAGGATGGGATATTAAGTTGATTGAAGGGAATTGTGTCCCACAGAGAAATCCCAGTGTTGCGATGCAGAGGCATCCATGTCGCCGACTAAATTTCAGCTAACCAGAGATTAATACTGATTATCAGAACGTGAAAAATGCACAGATGACAACTGGCTGAAATATCTTATTGGGAAACAACAAAATTGTGGGAAATAGAGGAATCAGTCCAGAGTACACACCATATTCTTTGGGATGATAGTGTAAATCTTCTGCATGGTTGTAACACAATAAATACACAAGGCAGTTCAAATGTGGATGCAGCTCTTTGGACAAGTAAGGGATTAATAATTTTGAACTCATAATAATTGCTAGAATTGTGGCGACAACTAGGAAGATGCATAATTTAACCCTTCAATGCCTGAAAAGGATCATACCAAACAAGCCATCTTATTCTTAACTAAATGAAAATGTATCTTTAAGGAAATGAGGACCAAGGAGGAGAAGGCAAGAGAGAGGCACAGTGTTATTGCCTAGTTATTGCCAAGTGTGTTCCTAACACTTGGGTGGAAGGGGCAGCCTGCTCATCTTTTATTTTCTCAGGGGCGTTCTGTGCCTATGTTTAATGGCAGATTGCTTTTAGAGCAGACTCAGTTCTCTGAAATCGGGTTTCAGGGCACAGAGATAATATGTACCAACTGTCCTTTTGAGAAGTTTTGAAACAAATGAACAGAAAAAAAACGGTTCTTTAAATATGCAAGCAACTTAGTCTAAAATTGCATGGGTACATTTTTATACTGCTTGTTAAGTCTACAGATGTTTTTAAATCAAGATGAATCCATGACACCATTAACAAAGTTATGACAAGTTATCTCCTAGCTACTGCACAAAGGAATTCTCATTTCCTTCCTGGCATACTGGCTTTACTGAATATTAATTTCATACCAATTACTAGTACAACCTAGAATAGGCATAAGGTACAGGAACAGACTGATATGTCAAAATGAACAGACTAGATGGTGCATAAAAACATGACACATGATGAAAAGGAAGACAGTGGGGAGGGGACTGAAGCAGCCAACAGCGCCCCTGCCCACTGGGAAAAGAAGCCACTTCAGCCATCTTATGCCAGAACACAAACACCTGGGCAAAGAAAACGGGGCCAGTTGTTTCCAAAAGCAAATGTAGGAAGACAGTAGGAAATACCAGAGTTGTTAAAAAAAAAAAAAAAAAAAAAAAAAAAAAAAAAAAAAAAAAGCACACTAAGCTTAAAACAGTGAATGAAATCACTACATATAAATCTTTCAGAAGAATTAAAATTTAGGGCTCGGGAGATATCTCGGTTGCTAACATGATTACCTTGCAAACGTGGGAACCTGAGTTCCATCCCTAGAAGCCGTGTGTAAAAACAAAGAAAACGGCTAGTGGAATCTGGTTGTAATCCCAGCTGGGGAGCTGGAGGAAGGCAGACACCAGGGGCCTGCTGGGCCTACCTGCTGGGCTCCAGGTCAACAAGACATCCTGCTCACCCCACCACAACAAGCAAGGTGAGGGCTTGAGGAAGACACCCGAGGGTGACTCTGGTCGTCAACACGCACCTGCACACACAGGAAGTCACCACACACACGACAACAAAAAAATAGGAAGATTTTCAGCAAGTGTCATATTAAAATGGCTAATTTGCTTATCCATAGGAAAGAACTTCTATAGAACACGCTGAGGCAGAGATCTTAGCATAGCCAGCTTAGGAGAATCCAGAAGATGTCCCTAGAGTATTTTTCAGTTGAGGATATAGAAGTCAAGCAAGAAGAAAAACCTCTTGGACACTGCCAGGGGCATTTGTGTACTGGTGTAATTTACCTTCAGCTCAAACTCACCCACTGTATGCAGTATAGGTATCCAGAGGGTGCCAACACTGATAACACACATCTTGATAATGTAGAGTCCACATGACATGCTTGGATTTGCAAGTTTCTCAACAGCTTGCTGCCATTGCTCCAGATGGCAATTCAAACCAGATACTTTGCTTATTTCTGCAGCCTGTGCAAAGTAACAAAGGTCCTGTTATATATGTCTATAATTGCCAAACACTTACACTTTGAGACTGTTTTCTATAGGAACAATTAGGCTGCTGGCTTCTGAAACAGCAGTTGCTAATGTTTACTGAAGGAATACTCATTGCATATTCTATTAATACTACCATCACATCTCTTCATTGATCAGTTCTCTTCTATGGGACAGTTCTGACCTCATCACTGTAACAATAGTACGTTATGTTAGTTAGCAGTTTTCATTTTTTAAAAAATGGCCCATCACCTAAAATAAGTGTCATATTCATAATATTCAAGGGTATTTTTTTTTAGGGCTGGCAATCTGGGAAGCAGAACTCACAGTTGGGACATATAGTTTGTTTGAGTTGATAGAATGTTGAAGTAAATAAAATGAAACCGAGATGAGAAGCCCTTCAAAAAAAAGTATGCAGCCTAAAATTGTGTGTTTGAAAAAAATTATAGGCCATTTAAGATGGGTACTCCCTGAGGGGACTAAAGATCAATGGGAAAAAAATGTTCAAGTTGTTCACATTAACCATTACCCTAGTAACTATGTTTCTCACTTAGAGAGTAACAGGATATATACAAACAACTCTCATTCAATCCCCCAACAACTCTCAAGGTAAGGACTCATCCTCATTACACAAAAGGAAGAAATCAGATGACCAGGTCACACCGGCTGTCAAGAGTCTACAGGCTGAACAGAGAATTCAAACACACAGGATGTCTCCATAGAATCTTGAAGAACAGAAGCCTCACACAATGAGCAGATTCTTCCAGAATATGTAGACTTTTACTACCTTCTGAAGGAGGACTTGATCTTTAATTCAAGCATATAGGAGGAAAAACATTTTTGAAATTGGGCATTTAGCAATTCCTATGTGTTGAAAACACTTAGAAGTCACACAGAACGAAGCAGCAACATGAAACATCGCGCCAACCATTGTTTTCCAAAGTCTAAAATAAAGAGTAGGAGAGGGAACAAACCACTCCTGGGGTTTGACTTTTGTACAGACAGTCCTGACACTCAGAGATTCGAAGCTAAGTTAAGGATTTTTCTGTTTAATTTTTGCTAAGTATTTCTGTTTAGTCAAGGCCCAAATCACCTAATCAAATATCAACACCTTGGGAAGGTATCGAGTGCTTTTGCTGTTGCTAGTGTTGCTGTTTGTTTGTTTGTAACAGTCTCATGCAGAGGGAGAAGAAATAAAAACAAAGAGAAACTTAAGATGGCACTAGGAAATTTCGCTTAAAGTTTGGCACATAAAATTTTAGGAAGTTCAGTCAAGTCTCCACAGCCTTTTGCTTAAATAAAATTCCTCATTTATATCCACTCAAAAAGTCAAGAACAGTAAATTTAGAAACACATTATGCTGATGTTAGCAGACAAAATTATAAGTTCAGCTATCTCAGTAAAATTCCAAAGAATGCTACATAATGGTGATTGTATTTATATATAACAAATAGAGGGCGGCCTTTCTAAAATCCCAGTCGCTCAAGCACAGGTAATACCTTAGCGGACAACCATGTGTCAGCACTAGTGAGGGAAATGCTTCTGGAGTCAAGTGCATCCAAAACAACCTGTACACGTCAGGCGAGGGAAAAGAAGAAAGCAAAGGTTTTTATCTTTCAGGGACTGAAGTGGAACCTGGAGTGCTCTCCCTCAATTAGGCAAAGTGTGGTACAGATGATTAACCTAATGTTACCTTGGTAACCCAAGAATTACACTGTAAATGAGATCCGTCTGGCGATGGGTACCTTTCAACAGACAAGAGCCGTATGAGCATTGTGAGCAAAAAAGCTGTAAATCTCCAGTTTCTGGCACTTTAACCATTCATGAAAGAGCGTCCTTTTTGACAAGAGGAAAGCATGGCCACTACTCCTCAAATGAGTAGAAATAGAACGTGTATTTTAGTATACCTGTGAACCACGCTAGTCTTCAACCCCAAGCTCAACGATGATAATACAATGCCTATGGGATATAGTGACTAGAATAACAACTGATGTGTGTGTGTGTGTGTGTGTGTGTGTGTGTGTGTGTGTGTGATGTAGAAAGTTTGTTAATGCCTGTGTAGGGCCTTTTAAAATATTAATGTAATAATTTTTAATATGGCTGCATACAGAGGGAAAAAAATCACAAATATTTATTACATTGATGTTCTGTGTTACCCATCCTTCAAAGAGTTTTTATAGGATAAACTATAACTTCTGTAGTGTGCATATATGTGTGTGTTGTGATTTCTCCCTATAATAGAAACAGTGTCCTAAAAAGAAATCATGATAATTCAATCCTGGAACTTACGCCTTTCTTATATTTCTGAATTCTAAAAGTGTCTGGTAGCCTTCCAGGGCCTGGAGCACTGGTAAACATTTGAAAACTAAATGAAGCTTTTAAGGTCTCAGAATGCCTCCAGGACATACTTGTGACCATCACCTTGAACTAGAGTCTAAAGAGTAAAGTCCTAGGGCCATATTTACAGCTTTAAACGCACATTTTTAAATTGATGGTGAGCCTTTTAAGACCTGTGATCAGGTATGGGGGAAGAGGTCAGCCAAGCTTTCCTCCTCACAGCTGTCTTTGCCTAGGGATAGTCCTCCCAAAGACTTTAGTTCTATTATAGACAGAGATGACAGACAGACAGACAGACAGCCACCCTGATGCCCTTCTTTCTTTAGCATTTCTATCATTTTAACCCTTAATCATATACTACCCCAAGGCAATGTTTCTCAGTCTGTTGTAAAAGCTACTCTGTGAGACCTTCACGAAATAGCTTCATGGAAATGGTTCAAAGCCCAGGGAAACGGCTGGGCTACACAGAGCATAACATGTTTCTTTATTGAAGATGTTTTGGAGACTTTGGGTTAATATTTATTGTTCTGTCAAACACAGGGTACCGGTAGGAAATAAAACAACCACATTCCCTGTAGAGGATAACACTCCAAACAGCCCACTAAAATACATGAAAACGCCACCTTGAAATTCAGCTAGCACTTGGTTGTCCAAGGCCCTTTAAAATCTTTTGCATAGTAGAGCTGGAATGGGGCAGGTCTTAATACCTGTTATATTCACACACCAACTTGTGTTTCTCAGTAGTTGAAAGTGTCCTCTCTCTCCCCTCCCTCCCTCTCCCTCTTCTTCTCCCTCACCCCCCATCCCCCGCCGCCAATCTCTCCACCTGCCCTAGAAGTTAATTATTATCACATCTTCATGATCTTCATTTTTGACACAGGATCTTTAACTGGCCTCCAAGTTGGAACAGTTCTCTTGCCCGGGCCTCTCAAGTGTGAGCCACCACAACCAACCTAACCCTCACAGGCTTGGTTCTGCTCCCACAACTGTGCCCTAGCCAGCTGACACTTAATTCTTCTCGCTTCCCAGTCACACCACACACACACACACACACACACACACACACACACACACACACACACACACACTGGATACCACTCCACACACCTTCGCTGTCATACACAGAAGTCCAGGACAGACCACAGACCTCCCTCGGAATTTTCTTAGCTTCTTACTTTGGTTTGCAAAGACTTTGAGGATCTGACTCCAAACGTGAGAGCTTCCAGTCTTGTCTCACACAACCTCCCTTCCTTAGATTTGCCCACCAAGCCCAGCAGCATCTGGTATCTATTCGAATCCGCAGGCCGACCAGGAAGACACGTGCTCCATACATGCCAAATGAAACAGATGAAGAATTATCCATTTTCCAGTAAAAATCCAACCCCCCCCCATGAAGACTGTGTAAACCCTCATGCTCAGAAATGCCTGCTGGCCCTGGGCTTCTGGTGCATTTCATAGTTCTAGCACAGAACTTAACACCAAACCTTTTTATGTATTTGTCAATCTCACCTCCTACCTTGTGAGACACTAGGAAAGAGAGACGTATCTTTTTTTTTCCTTTTCCTTTTCTTGCCTTCACAGCATCAGCACCTGGTATCACTCATGGTAGACACCCATGATCCATTTGCAGAAAGGACTTTGGACAAATTGGACCAGAGAGACCTAAGTTCCAAATGGGACCCATACTAGGGTCATAAGCAATTATTATTAGAAATGAAAGTAGCTTCCAGTCAGCTGACCAGAAATGGCCAGCTGGTCGTATACAGATACACTCAAGAGCTGTGAAGGGAGCAGTAAGGAATTTCAGTGTACCTTAAAAACTGGCAGCCGAGTCCTCAAAGAGTTAATATGCTGATTTCAGCTAGAGTAGATACCTTTAGAGTTCACATATTCCTCAGAAAACATCAGGGGCGGGAATAGAGGAATGTGCCTGCAGTCCACTGAAGCATAATCAGTTTCCAGCACTTACTCAGACAGTGACAGACTGCATACAAGGAGGTTGTTCCACTCTGTTTTTATCACCTCTAAGATGACATGGTCTATATGCCCCCTCCCTTATGAAAGACTCTAGACAGAAAATGATGCAAGGCAGCAAATTTCCCCAAACATCCCTATTTTCTGTGTTTTCATTAATATAAATCTCCTTTAGAGCCAGAAATAGGTATCTAATTGTTCGGTCAGGGACTGCATTCCCCAGCATTCCATTAAAATAATTCTGACCAATAACGTTTAAGAGAAAATGGTTGGTGAGATCCGCCTGGCTCTACCTCCCGAGTACTGGAATTAAAGGCGTGTGCCACCACCGCCCGGCCAGGCTGTGCTCTTAAAGGAGGCTGCTTACTTATGCTCCTGTCATCCTCACAGTCTGTGGGAGGAAAGCGTGACAGTGGGTCTTCCACGGGGACGAGCTAGGTCAATGCCCTAAAGAACAGTGGCAGGACTGCTAGTAAGCAGCCATGCGTGGGGACTGCCTCATGGAACAAGGCTTCTCCACATCCCTGGAGCAGCAGCCAGCTCAGACTTTCAGCAAGATGGGAATCATTTTATTTTATTTTTTCATGATTTGAAGCTTCAGAGTCTGAGGGAGCAGCCCGACCTAATAAATACCCTGAAAGAAGTCCATGGCCCTTAAAAAACTCTAACCCTGAAAGTAGCGTCTGTCTCCAAGTACACAGAGCAACTCCTGTCTCTACTCACTGGATTATCTGGCTATCCACGCAGGAAAAAAGGTGTGCAGCAGAGGCATGCTGGGTACTAAGAAGGAAGACAGAAATGCGGGGACATGGGGACTTAGTGTATGTGTGGAGCTGTCCTCTCAAAGAAACACAGAGGAGCAGAGAAAGGACAGACCAGGGTGGAAAGCTGAATCCACGGTGAGCTGAACAGACCACTGGATGGGAGCTCACAGTGCTTAACTTCTCGATGGAAACGGACTTTATTTTTGCTTTGAATCTGGTGATGTGTCATAAACAAACCATATACATGTCCTAAGGAACAAATCAGTGAATAGCCGACTTGAAATAGATGATTGGGTTTCTATTTTAATATCTGGCCTGCTATTAATCACTCACCCGTTATAACTATCTCAATAGGAGCTTTAAAAACCCTATTAAATAATTTTGAATTTGCTACACTCGTGGGTGGTAGTGAAATCCTCAAGTGTCTACCTGACAGAGCCATCTCGGGGAGCAACAGGGAGCAGTCAGGAGGCAGGTAACAGATGCCAGAATTAGGAGGCAGTTTACACTCTTCCAGACGAAGAACTGTAAAAGGAGTGATGGATTGTGCCACCAAGAGAAACCTTTAACTAGGTTTTGCTCGGCATGGCGTCAAGTAAGTAGCATCGGCCGCATTCAGCAAAGCAAAAAAAGTGTCTGTGTGCTGAGATGTCAGCTTGTAAAAGTGTCAGTCTCTAAAATAAATCAAGCAGCAAATGGAAAACATATAAATAACCATACTTGATGCCAGCAACACTAAGGGAAAAAGCCATTTTAGAGGAATTTTCCTTGTTAAGCACACAGCGAGCTGGGCTGAGCATCAGGACTTCTACACAAGTGGGTGAAGTTTTCTGGTTTTATATATAGTGTATGGTGGCTGCAGGGTCCCACAAAAAGACCACAGCTGGTAAAGCCAACGCCTTGAACCTGTATGTTTACTCTTTACACAGCCCACGCTCTCAATGTTATTTCCCCAATTTCTAGTGTCTTCTTCTAAGAAATTAGTTCTTTTCATTCCTTTATTACCCCTCATCTGCTTGCATTAAAAAAAAATCCGTAAAGAGGCTGGAGGGATGGTTCATTCCAAAGGTGCTTGCCTTGTAAGCATGAGGACCTCATTTTGGATCCCCATGGCTCATACAAAAAGCCAGGCAGGTGGCAGATACCTGTAATCCTGGCTGCTGGGGCGTCAGACAGGGAGATCCCGGGAAGCTTCAGGGCAGGTTAGCCTGGCCTACACAATGAAGCTCTAGGACACTGGAAAACACCTGAGGACTGATACCCAAGGCTGTCCTCTGACCTCCACATGTACACCATGCAGGGCATGCAGGTATGTACCCCCACACACCCATGAATGAGCATGTTACATCTACACACACACACAAATTGGCAAGGACACCATGATCCTAGGCTCAGAATTGGGGGGAGGGATAAGGATGATCAATTACACAGGGAATGAGGTGTATAATTTTAGGAAAGCTTGGGGGAATCCACCACCCCAAAATATATCTGCTCATCTGTCTTATGATGCTAAGACATTCTTTTACTATGACTCATACCTTACGTCCTATAGCATAAAATGCAAATGTCCTTAAAGGGCCATTGCACAGGGCTGAGACAGCAGCATCTCCACGGAACTGGTAACACTATCAGATTTAGGACCAAAAAATCCAGGTTCCAAACGGAGCTGAGGCTTCCACTAAGTGTGTGCCACTTCAGTTAGTTTCCTCATCTACAAGAAAGGAAGAGACAGAAAGTTCATAAACCAGCTGAGAGAGGTCAGTCACAGAAATGAGTTGCCTGTGGTCCAAAAAAAAAAACCAGTGTCTTCTGTATGATAAGCGGGGACAGCACCTCAGCATTTAAAACAGAAATCTGGCCTCTGCTGGTGGCTGGAAACAGGAATTCTCGCCATTTTTGCAGGGTCAGGAGAGCCTTGAGTACACCCTAGCCAGGCTCCCCGCATCTGCTCTTGCTTCCAGAAGTTGAAGCTCTTTGGGCCTCTGGACACCAACAAAAAGATTTCATCAATTTGCATTTACGTTTTTTGGGGAGCTTTGGGTTGAATCTTATTGTTTTGCCATATCTCTGTCCAGCGGGTCACCTCGGCCCTAAGGAACTTCTAAAGCCAGGTGGCTACCATACCTAAGTGGAAGGCTAGGGGACCAAGAAATGAGTGTGTTTGCCTCCCCGATCCATTCCTTCACTCTCCTGAAGGACTAGTCTTTGCCATGGATTCTCTTAATGCCTGCACCACGTAAGACTCATTGAAGCATCATTTTATAGTATCAATTCAGACCGATATTCCCCTTGAGGTGATTTAAGTCCTGAATGCTCACCTGCCTTTTAAAGAGGCATTTAGAATTAAATTAGTTATATGGCTGTTACTAAAACACATGCCCACATTTGTACCCTCCTCCTTGTTTGAAAATATATGCACTTGTGAAAAATTATCACCGCCAGTGACCTGCTCTCACTGTCAAATGGCTCCTCTTACAGAGTTTTCCCGTCAAGATCTCTTGATTATGGCTTCATTCTCTTCCTTGGGCGTTCTGATAAACTACTACGCCAAACAATTATAATTAGGAAGTTTTCTGAGTGGAACAGTTAGGTTGGTTGTAAGGCTACCTGCTGCATCTACAGTAATTACTTCATGGAGAGTACCTCCATGGACTCAGACCAGCCGCTTTCTCGGTGGTAACATGCCTAATTTTCTAGTGGTGAAATGCCTTCCTTTTACACATATAGATTTCCTGTCATGTAAATGTCCTCCGCTAGTAGAGTCTCAATCTTGCTATCACCATGTGATCCTCTGTATATAACGAGGCCAATGTTTTATGCATGCTTTATGGCTCTAATAAATAAAATAATTAGCTTGTTTATGGCTGCCTGTGTGGTCTGTTAATTCGGTATTTCTTCTGGTTATGGCCGACTGTGGAGACTAACGGAAACTCACCATCATTTCCTATTTCCCCAGGACCTTACCGTGAATAAGCTAATGTCTCAGCTGTCCAGCTCTGAAAGAACAAGCTTGAACATCCTTTTCCCCTTTTTCTTTTCTGGTTCCTTTCAAATCGCTGTGATTTTTTCACAGAAGAACAGTATCTTGGTGGTCACATGGTTACTAATGCCATGACTTTCACAACCTGTGGACAAATTCCCCACTTAGAAAAATAATTAGACAAAAATATAGACCTGGTTGGGTATGGTGGCATCCACCTTTCATCTCCACATTTGGGATGTGGAGGCAGAAGGATTAAAGGTCACCAGTGTCTGCAAAGCATAGCTCAAGGCTAACACATCCACGGCCTTAAATGCATCTTAGAAGAGAAACACCACACAGCTTCTCCGGGGGGCTTCTGAAAAGGAAAGGATGCCCCAGCTGTCCTCTACCTGCTCCATGAAACTTGGTAATAGGATAATATTCCTATCCCTAATATATAGATATATAGATAATATCTCTATCCTCAGCAAACTTTCTGAGGTGATCTTATTTAACCATAAACCTCACTTCTCTCAAACACATTACCATCCCTTCCCTCTTCCTCTTCAAGCTCCTTTTAATAAAGGACCCTGTGGTTCCGTTTGCACACCTATTCCTTGCACTAGGGCTGTGGCTAGTGGGAACAGAAAGAAGGAGAGGAAATAAATTTGTTAAAGTGAAAGGCACCAATAGAAAACCAAGGATAACTGCAAATGAGGTGCTCAGGACATGGGGAATTAGGATCACGGTACCTTCACCTCTCCCACTGCTTCTGCCTCCTAGGAAAAGCAGGGCCACCAATGAAGACCAGCATTTACACTCCTTTGAACTGTTTTGCATTTGGCATGAATCTTACAAAGCCTGGTTTCCTAAAATATTTAAGGAGAGAAGTATAAAATAATCTTACATCTTTTCTACAAGCTAACACTTTGAACACTGCAGACTCGGTGAGGGAGCTGGGGAGGGTAAGAAGTGGCCAGTTGCTCACGTCTGGCACAAGCTATGTGAGTAAGCATTTATCGAATGCTAACACACGGCCAGGGGGTTCGCGCATGCTGCCTCGTTTATCCTCAGTTAACCTTGTGAGAGAGATACTGTTTTAGCCTTGTTTTATAAATAGAGAAACTTAAGACTCAGAAAAGTTAGATCATTTGCTTAATCAGTACATGATTCTAAACCTGAGGCTCCAGAACCCGAGCTCTTGGCTGAAACTACAGGTGTGAGCTTTGACGCTAACATCCCAAGTGTTTGTTAAGATCCCTGACTTCCAGCTGAGAGCAGAACCCAGTGGCTGTTCCATAAGCTAGGGCTCAATGATAATGCCTCTCCCAGAACTGCCAAAGCAAGCATGTCCTCAGGGCCTGGGATATCACAGCCACTCATAATTCCAACACCAAGCGTGCTCCTCCTGGTTTGTTTGGTTTGTTTTTTGGTTTTTTGTTTTGTTTTGGGTTTTGGGTTTTTGGTTTTTTTTCCCCAGCCAGGTGGCCCTGTACATATGGCAGCCCTGCTTGCTAGCAGAAGAAGTGTTGAGGGAACCAACATGAATGATGGGAAACAGCAGGCATTTAAATACTTCCACTCAGACAGCAGGTAGCTTGTTACCTGAAATGCCCAGGATTCATCATCCAGCAATGAGAGCCCACGTACCAGACGCTGATTTCAGGGACCCAGCAGGAGAGTACACTCTGTGCACATTCACGGTGGAAAATGTGTTCTTTTTCCAATCTGCTTACCTGGAATGTCCTGTGCCCCTGCCCTTTGGCACCTTAACCCCTCCTCTTAACAGCAAGCCTGCAACTTTCTCTAGAAATCTGAGTGGCTCCAGACCCTTCTCTTTCCTACCACTTCGGAGAGATGTCCTACAAGAGCTGACAGGACTATGGGAAGCAACAGATATGTTTTTAATGCACTGGCATTATGCAGTGCTGCTGGAGCTCCTGGCTCAGTCTGCCTGGTAGCCAAGACAACTGACTAACAAAGAACTTTACCCAGTGTGTTAAAGCTCAATACCACTATCCTCTGTGGTCCTCCCTCTCTTCCTTCCTCATTCCTTTATTCTGATTTTATGATCTCCTGCGGGTCCCAGTGGCTAGTCCGTGAAGTCCTCCCAGTTCTGTGTAGAAATCTGAGAAATCACCAAGACCCTTGCTAAGGCTTGGCACATGCTTACGTTCATTTCTCAGTGGAATAAAAGCCAGGGGAGGAGTATGAGTTCTGGTGCACTAACCTATACCAGTTACCAAAAGGCATTGCTGAGCAACAAGTCAACAGAGTGATAGACAGAAGGTAGCTCTGCCAATCATCCATGTCTTCTCCACCTCTAAGGACAAGCCCATGCTCTGTGACAGATGTCCAGTGTCGTTGGCCGCTCCCTTGAGAAAAGGAGTGTTGGTTATCTTTGTGGAAGGGTTAGTTTTGATTAATTGGATTGCAAAGAACCTCAGTCTGGCTCAAGAAACTATTAAGGAATGACAAGTGTTTTGATGGGTAGATATACTGGGATAATAACTAACAGTAAGTTTAAAGAATTACAAGAACAAGGGGACTGGGAAGCTGGCTGAGTCAGTAAAGTGCTCATAAGTTTGGTCTGCAGCACTGAGTGTAGCAACACACACTATAATATATTCCAATAAGGGGGTTTGGGGGTGATCAATGACTCTCTGGAGCTTGCTGGCCAGTCAGCCTCACCAGTGAGTACCAGGTTCAGGGAAAGGCCTCATCAAAATAGAAAACTAAGGTGGAAAGTGGAGTGACCAAGAAATGAACCTTGACATTGACCTCTGGTCTCTGCATACATATATGCACAAGTGCAAATATACAAACACAAAAATGTGTGCACATGAACACATGTACGCCACATGCACACCCATGTGTGCACCTGCCTCCATTAAAAAAAAAGAGAGAGAGAGAGAGAGAAACAAATCCTGAACTACAATGGGATTTTAGGCCCTACATTTTTGGCATGCATTGTAGCTGAAAGTTTTCTGTGTCCCACCTGGCCTGTGGTCAGGGCAGGTCGCTCTCACAGCCCCACAGCCACTCAGACCCAAATAAACACACAGAAGCTTATATTAATTATAACTGCTCAATCATTTGCTCAGGCTTACTACTGACTGGCTCTTACACTTAAATTAACCCATACTTCTTATCTATGTTTAGCCACGTGGCTTGGTACCTTTTCTCAGTTCTGCCTTGTCATCTTGCCTCCTCTGTGTCTGGCTGGTGACTCCTGACTCAGCCTTCCTCTTCTCAGCATTACTTTAGTCTGCTCATCCCACCTATACTTCCTGCCTGGCTAATGACCAATCAGCATTTTATTAAACCAGTGTAAAAAAGCGTTTTCCCGCCGGGCGGTGGTGGCGCATGCCTTTAATCCCAGCACTCGGGAGGCAGAGGCAGGTGGATCTCTGTGAGTTCGAGGCCAGCCTGGTCTACAGAGCTAGTCCAGGACAGACTCCAAAGCTACAGAGAAACCCTGTCTCAAAAAACCAAAAAAAAACCAACCAAACAAACAAACAAAAAAGCATTGTCCCACAGCATTTCCCCTTTCCTGTCTAAACAAAAAGGAAGGTTTTAACTTTAACATAGTAAAATTTCATATAATAGAATAGTTATCAAGCAAGAATTACAGTTATAATATCTAGTCTATTTGTATTTGTCAAAATTAAAGAAAATATTCTATCTATCCTATATTTGTGAGTCTAAAGTTTCATATCTAATTATCTTTTATCATAACCAAGGAAAATTATAATTATAACTATCTAGTCTTCAACTACATCAAAAACCCCAGAAGAATATAATATTACCTAAGTAAACAGGAAATGCATTGTAAGCAACTTCCAAAAATCTACAATGACAGAGACAACTGGCTGCCTGGACAGTCACCCAAAGTTCGTCTGCAGTATTGGAGCATCCATCATCAGCCTATAGGCCTTAAGTTTTTTAATCGCTTCTCTGTGTGTCTTGTAGAATATCTGGCAGTCTCCTCTGTGAAGCAGGAACCTGAAGGACCATCTCGTCTTGCAAAGTTCAGTGGTTACCTTCCTATGGGTCCTGCAGGTCTAGTCGATACAATATTTTGTCAAGCAGTCCAGACAAGAACAGTTTCTTGTCCAAATGGCTATTTTACCAAGAAGAAGATAAACTCCATATGGAGTGTCTTCAATGCCCATCATCTTTTGAAGTAAATTGGTGCTGCCAGGAGCAGATGCTTCTCATTATCCACAAAGTCTAAGTTTTTAAAAATGTGCTAATCCTTGAATGCTATTATTACCAACTATTAGGATATAAAGAAATGAAAGTTAGTAATTAGACATTACAATCGAACTTGTAGTTATATTAGGTATGTTTTCAAAGTCAAGCAGAGATGTATTTTAGATAGACAGGTCATCTTCAAACCCTTCAGAGATCTACAGAATATGGCATTTAAAATGTTTTAATAACACATAGATAAGAAGTATGGATTAATTTAAGTGTAAGAGCTAGTCAGTAATAAGTCTGAGCAAATGGTCAAATGTTATAATTAATATAAGCCTCTGTGTGTTTATTTGGGTCTGAGCAGCTGCGGACTGGTGGGTGAGAGACTTGTCCTGACCACGGGCCAGGTGGGACATGGGAAAACTTTCAGCTACAATGCAACCCTTTTAAGTAGCTTTCTTGTGAATCTTCGTGTTCCTCACTCTGGTAACTGGCTCTACTCTCTGCCAGAAGCAACCTTGAGCTTCCTCATCCCACATGTGACCTATCTGGTCATTCTGTACCTCAAGACACTGCTTTCCTGTCTCACCTCCTTACGGACTGTTGTCGGTTCCTAAAAGCATCAGTCCATCTTCTTATACCTGAGTTTCTGTTCCCTCCACAACCTTTCCCCAGGTCAAACTGAAGTAAGTGTCTCCACAGAAAATGTCAAGATGAAATTATTATCCAGATGTTTTCTTGGAAATCAAGAGGTTCCTCAAATGTACATTTCATACTACTGCTAGTCTTCACTTTTATCTTTAGCAATTTTGTGGCTTCCATGATAAGTACATATATTACATAAGTACATGAATTACATCTTAGGATAAAGTCAGAATGAGGTTGTATTTTAGGTGCCAATCTGTGACTTAGAACATGTAACTATCAAGGACCTGCCTGTAAGATGGGAAAATATCCCTTAGCTGACACTTTGTCTTTTCGTAAGCCAGAACTGTGGAACATGCCTGAAGTCCTAACACTCAGGATACCAAGGCAGGTGGATAAGGAATTTGAGTCCAGCTTGGGCTACATGAGACCCTGTCTCAAAACAAATGGACAATAACAATGAATCCTCCCATGGAGAACCCCAAGGAAGTGTAGGAATTACTGTTTCCCATATCAGTAGCATGAGGATCTTCTGGGATTCCCCACTGGTCTCCACTTCTTGTGGCAGAATCAGCTAAGCTCCAAAGCTGGGCAGTCACCTATTGAAAATCTACTTCTGCACAGTTTTCCTGTAACAGACTCCTAAGGTAGGTGGTTAGCATGAAATGTGATCTTCACCCCAAATCTAACTTCTCATTTTATAATTCCTACCATTTTGTGCCTGTATAACATGAGCAATCATTTGGAAACACAGTGCACAAGGGCTTTTCAAATTCCTGAGTTCCAGTGAGTTAGACATACATAATTAGGATGTTAACTAGTGTTTTCCAGGTCTATAAACTGCACTTGGGCCTTGATGACAAGCTCACAAAGACACAGCGTGAATCTAGCCAGAGTTTAAGAACTGGACACGGGCTTGCTGGGAGAATGAGGCTCAGTAGCAGTAACAACAGAAACACTTCCTGTCCTGCTCTCAGTTTGGCTTGTTTTTTTCTTGGACCATTAATACCATGGACCCTTTGAAAAGAAAGGGACATGTGTGGTAGGTGCTCTGGGCTAAGCTTTTGCTCACCTAATTCCTCTACCGTCTTCCTGAACACTGAAGGTTTTCATACAGTAAAGCAGTTTTAAAAGGAAGCATTTATTAATTAAGAATATTAACTAGGGGGCTGGGAGGTTGGCTCAGTCAGTACAGTGCCTAACAAGAAAACGTGAGGATCTGACTTCGGATCTGTTACCCCAGAGTTGGTGGGGACAGAAACAAATGGTTCTATGGAGCTCATTGACCTGTTAGTTCAACTGAATTGATAAGCTCCAGGTACAGTGAAAGCCTTTGTCCCCATCCCTGCCCCCCGCCACCAAAAAAGGTGGAGAGAGATCAAATAATACATATTCACACATACATACACACATATTCACACCCCTCCATGCACACATGCACACACTCACACCAACACATACGTATACCATACACACAGGAAAAATAGCATCAAAAACATAGTAAAAATATATCACCTAAAGCCTGGAGAGATGGCTCAGAGGTTAAAAATGAATAGTACCCTTGCAGAGGACCCAAGCTCGGTCCCCAGTGCCTTAGCCAGTTGGCTGTCACTCCAATGGGGACCTAGTGGCCTCCTCTGAACTCCACAAACACCTGTATCACATGTGCTCATACCCACACACACTCCAGAGACACAGAATTAAAATTAAAAATAAATCTTTAAAAATACATGCCCACAGATTTGTCTCTTTGATCATGTTAGAGCCTGTCAAGCTAACCAATATCAACCCTCACAGACTAAAGAAAGAAATGAGCATGGAATTCCTAGAGTAACAGTAGTCTTATTTTCTACCCTTGTTGTTCAAACATTTCTTCATTTCATTTTCTGTATCTCCTGGGTATTGTCAGCCCAAAGGCTCAACATTTCCAAATTTGCAATCCAATATCTGAGCCTGCTCATTCTGGCTCCCAGTGACAGCTACAGATATTCTGCACAGCACTCCTGTCCTGAAGCTCTTCCCCAGAGACTTGGAGGGTCCCCTGAGTCCCAACTCTTCCCCTTTATTTGAACCCCTGAATTCCAGCATTGGTACTGAGGCACAGGATTAACCTACCCATGCCTTTTTGGGTATTTCTCTTCATCCAGTTTTCCCGGAATGAGCTTCTCTAAACTTTGGCAGGGCTTTTCATCCATGTCCAACCTCTTGGGTTCTCATCTGTCTCAGGATGGAGCTCCCCACCTTCACGTTTCCAAGGACCACTGTTAGCAGGACTGTGGACAGTATCAAGTGTCTCCAGGGAGTCTGTTACGTAACTAGTAAAGCCTGGTTTCATTCTTACCATTGGGAAATAAAAATAATACGGGTGCTCGCTTCGATATTAAAACTTTGTGAGAAGCACTTTGTAAATATCAGGAAACGTGCAAGGGCTGGTGGTTTCTTTTTTCAGAGCTCTCATAGGATTGATTGTATCAGACAAGGCAAGGGACACAAACGAACAACAGCCAAGTAGCCTCAGACTCAGGCGCACCCACACTAAAACCAGTCGTTTCTCTTACCAGGGCTGTGGCACAGCGAGGTATTTCACCTCTAGTGTTTGCTCTAAGATTGACGGTTTCTTGTTTAGTTATTTATCTCATCCCCAACAGAAAAAATGAGTGTGCCTCCTGTTTTATGCCTGCTGCTGGAATTTGACAGGAGGCCAGGGGGAAACTTCAAAAGAAAAGGACAAATGCCAGGAAGAGCAAGGT
The DNA here is from genome assembly GCF_949786415.1 of Peromyscus eremicus. Taxonomy (NCBI): domain Eukaryota; kingdom Metazoa; phylum Chordata; class Mammalia; order Rodentia; family Cricetidae; genus Peromyscus; species Peromyscus eremicus. The sequence continues at coordinate 94,395,538 of NC_081426.1, forward strand.
GGTGCTGTAAATAACGTGGAAGCGATTCCAGGAGAGCCTGGAAAGCGGGTGGTCCGCTCACCATAACTCAGTGGCCAGGGCACCAAGTGCAGCCCTGGATGACAGCGAGTGTACCCTGGGAGGGGGACATGTGTCAGCCTCAAGTCACATTGTCCATCACATTCAAATCCATCGCACGGCCCATGAGGTTTCTCAGTCTAAGAGTTCTAGAAAAAAAGAAAAACCACTAAGTGGGCGGGGGGGGGGGGAGGGGGGTTGTGTTTTTACATAACAAGTAGTTAAAGGCGTCTTTGGGAAGCCTCCCACCCCCCAGCATCTCAGAGCCCATTTCAACATGGGGAGAGACTCTAGCCCTTTATTTCAGAAAGGAAACCCACATCAGTGAGCACTGGGTTCCATCACTGCAGTTATTTCTGAGGTTAAACCAAATAAAACCTTCAAAAGTGTGAGTAACTACCCTGAATTTCCTTCTCCTGTCAGCAACACTAATACTAAATCAGATTTAGGATTGCAGATGCAAGAAATCACTGTAGAATTCTCTCTCCTATTGTTTCTTATCCCGAGAAACTCCTCATGGTCGACCCTTGGATAGCATCACGGCGGCTTCTCTTGCTGGGCCTCCAGATTAGTCAAGCTATCAGGACGGGCACCATTTAAGAGTCACCAGCCAGTTCCCATTGTTCTCAGCTGCCACAGGGGTCGATGCCGGCAAGATCGTGGAATGCCCACCTGACTCATTATTTTTCAACTGAAATCTCACCAGGTCTGTGGTGTGTACAATGTCAGTTCGTACCAAGATTTATGTGAAGACACCATTCCCTATCTGTAAAACAACAATTCCTCCCTGTTCAGCATTTCTAGGGATGAAGGGATGAGCATAAGAACAAACCAACCTTCACTGAAAATTCCTGCATTCTGTAAACATTGATTAAGACTAGACATAAAGAAGGCAGGTAGCTTGTCCCAAGGTCTTACAGAGACCGGGGGCCACAAGAGATCCCAGAACAGGTCTCTGACCCAGTCTCCTCATGGTCCTTGGAGCCCTTCAGGGTCCGCCTGAACTCTACAGGGAGAGGTGAGCCAGAGATGTACAATCTTTCAACATTCCCCCATTTGTCGAGTAACTGAAACTGGCCTTAACACATCCCTGTTAAGTGATGTGAGTGACATTCATGACCTGGAATCTAAGGGAAAGTAGGGTGTCAACCAGAGAGAGGGCAAACGCTGGAGGTAGATGCACAGAGAGGCCGCTGGGGTGGTGAGTGGGGCCTGAGAGATGACAGTTAGATCATTCTGAAGTGCAATGCGTTAGAAGAGGAGCTTCACTTTCACTGAAATGAACAGTGTTTGGGGTTTAAAAAGAAAAGACACAATCTTATCATATAAATTAAGTGCATATATTTTGAAATGTTGCAAGGTACAAATGGAGATGAGAGAACTTCCAGTGTCAGGGTAAGAAGCTTGGAGTTTTGTTTATTTACTTTTTTTTTTTTTTTTTTTGAGATACAGTCTCACTCTGTAGCCCAGGCTAGCCAGGAACTCACTGTATAGTCTCACTCTGTAGCCCAGGCTAGCCAGGAACTCACTGTATAGTCTCACTCTATAGCCCAAGCTAACCTGGAACTCACTGTATAGTCTCACTCTGTAGTCAGGCTAACCCAGAACTCACTGTATAGTCTCACTCTGTAGTCAGGCTAACCCAGAACTCACTGTATAGTCTCACTCTGTAGCCCAGGCTAACCCAGAACTCACTGTATAGTCTCACTCTGTAGGCAGGCTAACCCAGAACTCACTGTATAGTCTCACTCTGTAGCCCAGGCTAACCCAGAACTCACTGTATAGTCTCACTCTGTAGCCCAGGCTAACCCAGAACTCACTGTATAGCCCAGATTGGCTTCAAACTCCCTGCAATCCCCCTCCCTGAACCTCCCAAGTGCTGGTAATATAGGCATGAACTTCTCTGCCCAGAGAAGCTTGTGTTTTGCTTCTTAGGGAAAGGAAAATTGCTGAAAGAGTTAAGCTAAGGCGTTACAAAGGCAGAACTCAACTGTGGAATGACGGATGTGCAAAGAGTACACACCCATATAATTAAATTCTGGGGACATACCAGCAGCCAGCCAGAAGAACACAGCTGAAGTCCAAGAGAGAGAAAGGGTGTGCGGGACAGCGACAGTCTGCTGGGCGGAGGGAGTCAGGATGGGATTCTTTATACAAATAAGGCAAGATAGTCTACTGTAACAACAGCCCTCGACAAATTATGTTCCCTAGAAACACAGTCCACCATGGACCTAAGCCTAGCGAGTACATTACATCTGTCAGCTCAGCTATCGTTCAAAACATGAAACGACATAAACGTAGAAAACACCAAACCTTTGTCTGGGGAGACGGGCTGGTGGAGAAGCGCTTACCTTGCAAGCGTGGGGAGCTGAGTTCAAGTCCCAGGTGAGACGGTGTGTGCTTATAATCCCAGCTCAGGGGAGGTGGAGACAAGCAGTCCCTTGGGACTTCCTGGCCAGCCAGCCCGTCCATCCTACTTGGAAAAGTCTATGCCAATGACAGGCTTTGTCTCCAAAGCCAACTGTAGTTTGTGCCTGAGGAACGACACCTGAGTTAGTCCCCTGGTCTCTACCTACTCACATTCACCTGGAGATCCTGGGACAGACAGACAGACATGCGCGCGTGCACGCATCAGCGTCACTTCAAGAGTCCATCCCTAGACATGATTCAGACTCACACAAAGGTGCCCCCCGCTCTCTGGGACAACAGAATACCACGCTTCTCTCACCCAGCTAGATAACCTCACAAAGTCATAATTAGGAAAAGATTATTTTCCTAGAATCGTTTAGATGTACATAAGCCAAGTCAGCCATCTCCGGTAAAGAAGGGGCTGGGTTCGGGCGGGAGACACCAGCAGTGCGGTGAGAGACAAAGCAGGGGAAGGTGTAGTTGTGCGTGACTTCCTTTTCAGTGGGCATGGCTAGCTACTTTAAATCCTGCACAGCCCCTCACACTGTCCACCCCCCTGCCTGTAGCATGCACTGGGAGACAAGTGGATTTTTCTTTTAACTTATTCTTTCATCTGCTCGTCCCCAAATCACATCCAGAACACTACTGTGGCGAGGCGCTGGGATCTGGCCTGAGAAGTCAGAGTGTTACATGCCGATGTACAGAAGACTGTCTGCGTCAAAAGGCAATGCCCGTGACTTGCATTGTAGCCCAAACCAGCCTGGCGATGCCGGGCTGAGGCTGGGAGGCTAGCCCAGGGGATGCTTAGATTTCTACCCCAGAAAGAAGGAGTGGAGGTAACATATCAAAGCCCAACTCTTCCATGTGACAGGATGTTTCTGGAATGGACTCTTCAATGGTAAGCAGAGGGTTCTGAGCAACAAAGCAATGAGTGGGGGCCTCTAACACCCAACAGCCCTTTTATCTGAGATGAGAAACAGGAGCTTACATAATAGAGTCGGGGCAGAATTGTTCTGAGCAGTGTGAGTAGAAATGTTTTGCTGACTGCTGTTGCGATGGGGAACAGACTTTGCATATCATATCACCGTTTTTTGTTGTGTTTGGCACGCAGCGTTTCTCTGCTCCTGACTCTGAGGTGTGAGGGGGGGCTCTAATCATATGGCCTTGTGCAGATGCTCCATTTGCATTCCTATTAATCCAGGCCCTCCTGGAGATACTGGAGCAGAGACACAGCATGCTTTGTGTTTGAACTTGTGAGAACCCATACCACCGCTTAATAACTTAATGCATATGTATAGCCTCCTCAGACAGCCCACTAGGAGGCAGAAGCAGGAGGTGTCACCAGCTTGCAGACGGCAGGGCTCTGCAGAAATATGTTCTGACAGGAAGGAGCACCTTGTGCAGCGGAGTCCCTGCATCTTCATCCCGTCTAGACACACACCTGCCTGGCTGAAAGCCTTCTTTTGAAAGCTTGAATCCAAAGCATTAGTTATCAGTGATCAGAAATAGCTGGATGGGTTGATGAGGCCCTGCAGTATTTAACTTTATAAAATGACAGTGTTTTTCCTTTTGTTTCAGCCATGAGTTAGGTGATGTGGGACTTTCTAACAGAGATAGTATTAGGAAATGAGGGGTGTGGAAACTCTACATCGGGCATACATTAGTGCAAACCGGGGCTCTACCTCTGACTAAGTGCAAGATGGCGTGGGGATGACTTTGCTGAGTCTTGTCCGTCTCTTCCAATGGAGAAGTCTTGAGAAACTGGGGGCATCCAGTGGCATTCCACTCACGGAGCTCCCTCCCCATGAGTGGGAGCTGTCATGACATCATCACGCAGCTCCCTGTTTCTGCTGGCTGACTCTCTCCTGGACTGCCTTGCAGGGGTAAGGAGAGAATGGCAAGGTGGAGACTTGCACTATTGTGATTGGGGCCTCTGGCCTTATGTGAGTGATGCATAAACCCACTGATCTGAGAAATCTTCTCTGGAAATCTGGCAGAGAAAACATTTTTTTAAAATGGACATTTTTAAAAATAAATAATTTTTTAAAAAATGTATATCATTTTTAAATGGACATGGTGTTTCCTTCGGCCTTTTGAATTTCATTTTGAAAAGAAAAATCTATGAAGTTGGCAAACATGAGTGAAAACCACTCAAACTTATTCTAAAAATGTCTGAGGGAAGCCCGGTGGGGAAGCCTCAACAGCAACCCATGTTTCTGCCAAACACGAGGTTCATTTCCAGGTGGTGGCATCACACAGCATCTACCAGAAACCCACACTGCCCATTAAGATGTCCAGGACATTTGATGGCTAAAACCTATTCCTTCCTCTACTTTTCACTTTCTAAAACAAGCTGGGAAGTTACTTTTGAGGTTAGCATTACTCGTTACTAATTCTCATTTTATCCACCACTTTTTCCAAGTTTTTATGTCCTACTTACAGATAGGGTCCAACATAATGTCTACAATTACTACAGTAGGCAGAAGGTGAACCATGGGTTTGTCTTCCAACCGCCAAGTGGTACCGCGTGGCCTGTCA